>NC_051224.1:7522500-7835000 GCF_015220715.1 Pygocentrus nattereri
CTGCGGGACATGCATGACAAGTTCTTTTGCAATTCTTAATGCTGTTGTGGTAAAGACTTTCTCAAATCTGAAGATAAAGATCATTTTATATGATTGTGAAATAAAGAGATTGTACTTTGAAATTTTTGGTCATTTACAGTGATGGAGCAGTAACCAGTTTTTATGAAATGCTGTGGTCTAAAATGCAGTGATGACATTTAGATTTGAATAGTTCTGATAACTACTGTACTGTTCTTTTAAAAAGTCTAAGTGAGACTAAATGGTCTACTTCTACAGTTTCGCTATAACACTACATATGTTTATTAGAATGTAATGATGCACAAAATTCACAGTTTGAGTCAGTACAATACAGTAGTGGCTCGATGTGATGCCTTTTTTGCTTTAATAAAAATAAAGATTTCCTTAATATGTGCCTTGTGTTCATATTTTAGTGTAGTGTTGTAGTCAAGACCAGTAGAAATGATCCTGAGTCATGATCGAGACCTAGACACATCCGAGTCAAGACTAGACTTTGTAGTAGTGAAGATCAAGTCAAGACTGAAACCAGATAAAGATTTTTTGGAACGTAAAGATAAAAGAAGAAATGGGTAAAAAAAAAAGAACAAAGTTCATTGAACGTTCATGATCATTCCTTAGACATGATGCATGTTTAATATTTTTGTTTTGTAAAATCATTAAACACTAAACATTACATATGTAGACTATTTTTACTTTTATTCATTTAGAAGTACCATCTAAAGTCAACCGAATATCTGTTTTATTATTAAATGAAAACATAGTAGTAACATTCCCATCCGCCCTCGGGATGTTTGAATTTTGGAACCAAGGAACATCAACAAACATATACACAATATAATATATATAATACTCAAGCCATCGTGAAAAGGATCACTTAGGTCCTCAACCTGCAGCGGACAGATTTTATTTAAACATTTAATGATAATTTTTTATAAGAAACTGCTTAGAATGCATAGAATTTATAATTGAATTATAGAAAAATGGTCTGCCTGCGCCTGTCCAGGGTGTATCCTGCCTTCCGCCCAATGACCGCTGGGATAGGCTCCAGCACCCCCCCGCGACTCTGAGGGAGAGGCGGCTAAGAAAGTGTGTGTGTGATCTGCCTGCCCATTTTTTTTTGTGATAGGCTGCACCCATATGCCTAGTTTTGGTCATCTACGGTGGTTTCCATGCAAGACATTAAACGAGAGACCCCAGGGAGAGGCCGAGAGGCCCATCTGCAATACAGTTTTGAGTTTCAAATCAGCTTTATTTATTTATTTTTAATCCTGATCAGTTTAGTCACTGATATTATAAGATAGTAAGTTTTCATACTGTCCCGTCCCTAGTGACTTGTATTTCATTTCAGCATTACCTCAACCCATTGCAGTTACGGAATTGTGATTGAAGTCCGTAGTTGCTGTTGCTTGCCGTGGTACATGCAAATGAAGTGAAATGAAGTCCAGGCCTTGCATATGTTGGGGGGAAGCTCCCTGCTGGGTACAATATTGTTCTCTGCTCAGAAAAGGCTGTTATCTGGTCCAAGGACATTGCAGAATGATGTAATGGTCTTTGCTCGTTGGGTGGCCGGCCTGAGCTGGACGTGACGCTCATGAAAAGATCCTCACCACCACATGGTCAGGCCGCACATTTACATCCTTTGTCATGAGGATACACTGCTGTGGTCCGAATTAAAATCTGTGTGACCTTGATGTTTGTACTTGCTTGTCTTTGCTTGCACTTAACACAAGTAACACTGTCTGTTTTTGAAGTTTGAATGCAAAATCTGCATTAAAGCTGTTAAAACCCGTTAAACCCTGAGGACAGAAACTGTATGAATACCCAAAGCTCCCTAAAGGACAATAAAAAGGGAAAAAAAATGGGATCAGTCAGATTGTAATATAGAGCGCGTCTTTTTCAATTACATCTTGACATGGAACATATCCCTGATAGGCCCCTTTAGCTGATTTATTATTGTACATTTCATAAGGTCTGTCATCATCACATTGTAGTGGGCCCATGTCAAAATGACACAATGATGCCAGGCCTACGTTTTAAACTGCAGCTCAAGCGGTGGTAGGCAGTCTATTAGACATGAAGCGAGTTGGTGTCTCTCAGCTGATTTTGTTGTTTTGTTTTTTTGTTTTGGTTTGTTTTTCCCAAACTAATTATCAGTGAACTGTCCTGGGGGGGAATGCCCAGTTTTGCAACATCACTGTTTACTTGGTGGAATTTTTGAAAGGAGACAGTTTTATGGTTCATAGTAGTGTTTTCATTTTTTTTGTTCTTTCATGGCAGTAGTGCTGGCTGAGTTATTATCTGTTCCATGATTCCAGGGTCACCTAACAATATTGATTTTTAGCTTTAGTGGTATAGCTAAATCATAGTTCACCGCAGTCATTTGCTAGGGTGCATCAGATTGCTTTGAAAAAACCTGTACACGTTCTTTCTAGAAACGTGGCTCTGTCTGGATCATGTTTGCAAAGTTTATATTTGGAAAATAGCAAAACTGAGTTGCATCAGTATCACCCAGCACTACATAGCAGTGAATGGAAGTACGGTGCTCATTAAGGAGTGGCATAGAATGATGCATATAGAAGTGCAGCCCTCAAAAAAATGTAAGTGGCATGTGGGTTTTACAGGAACAAGGCTACTTGTTGAGGGTTGCTTGTTGTTTTCTTTAGGATGTAGCATGTTAATTAACATGTCTTGGGCAACAAAGAAACTTGCAGCAAATATGTTTTCTCCAGTAAAAGTTCTACATAGCACTTAGAATAAATACAAAAACACATTTGAGTGATTTGTTTTTCTAGAAATTAATGTTTAGATTAGGACAACACAGGTTTCAGAATTTTTGGTGCAATCCAGCTATTACATGCATTTGTTACATTCAATCTCAAGCACTGTTGATTTAACTGTGTAAGATTTGGGGATCTGACACGACCATGCAAAACAAATGAATAAACAGTTAGCAATTAGTTGTGGTGTAACAAAGATTTACATAGTCCGTCACACACTGTGGCCAGATTTCAGGCCGGCTAACCGGAGACACATATGACTACCGGTTGTGAATGCGTGTGGCTAAAATGTTATCAGGATACAATCCAGGTACTAGTCACATAAAATGACTCGGGGCTCAATGACGCTCATAAAATCACATTGTATTGTTTAATTATTTGTATTTATTTTAATGTGGTTGGAAAAAATCAATCGGTGTCTTAGATACTTAGAACTTTTGCGCAGTATCACATATATGAATCTCACAAGAAGATCAGTAAAACCTGTGATAACAGATGTTCAGTTGCACTCAGTCGTTTGCATTGCTGGTAATGAGTTGATATTTAAGCAAAAAAATCTATTTTTCTTTTTTCTACATTCTGTTTAAAACCAAAGAAGTGTTACAGAACAGTTTTAGTGCTGTTACCTACATCCATTTCCCCTCTGTTTCTCCCTTATTCTGTTACACTTTCCAGTTGTTAACGAAGTTTAAGGTGATGTTGGTGTTTTAGAAAGACACCTTTGCTGACAGCAGCATATCAGACTTCAGCTGTAATTACAAGAGAGCCAAAGCGCCTCAGTGAACTTGAGGCATCCACAAAGTCATCACAGGGACACCTACTTACGAGCCTATGCTGTTGTAGAAAGAACAGTGAATACAGCTTTAATTCATGATGCAGTAACTGGTGTAATCATGCGGTAAATGACTCTTAATGGAAGAACAATTCTTAAAAATTTACAGATGCATTTTTTTTTTATGGACAGTCGATAAGGGAGAGGAGCTGACCCATGAATGGCGGTGTAATGCTGCATCATGACAAGCTCTTCCAAGTTGATTTATTGGTTGCGCTGCAAGTATAAATAGAAATGTATGTATACATGAGCTTGAGCTTCAGGTGACGCAAATCCCCAGCAGTGCATGAGTCCAGTTGGCCAGCTGCACTTTGCTGCCCATGCAGGCCCACATTTTCCAAATGTAGCAGTTGCATGTCACCATGTCAGTTTTTTTTCCTAAGAATACTTTTGGTATTTGGTATTTCTGGCTGTATGGCGTGGTGTTTCTGGCTCTACGGCATGGTGCTCAGTCAGCTTTGTTTCCTTGTTCAAAATTGTTGAGTCCAGAAGGTCTTCAAAGCACTGTAAAAGCTATTGTTCCCCTTTTTATGTTGTGTAATTACATCACTTCAGGTTCTACTAACAGTACATTAATAGTGTAAATCGAGCCGTGACTTCATCTAGTGCATCACGAAGTCTTAGATTTCGCTAGTTATTTTAGCTTGACTCATGGTTGTTTTTGTCACCTGAGACAAACAGTAGCTGGCATTAAGTATCTAATTAAGTGGGTAGGATGGTCCTCCCTTTCCCCTTTCGCTCTTGATGCTAGCCAACACGGGTCTCTGTTAGCTAATGTAAGAGAGTTGGCCGTAAGCATGTTGAATTTTCCATAGAATTCCATTGTGTGGAAAAAATGTTATTGTAGTAATACCAGCCCTAGAGTCTGATAAAGTGGACCTAATGAAACCCAGCTAACTAAAGCAGGCTTTGTGAAAAGTGGATGCAGCATGTCAGAATGGAAAAATCAAACAAATCCACTGAGGACACATTTTTCTACTCTCGTAATAATATTAGTAGCAGTAGCAGTAGCGACAGTAGTTAGAGGTGTACACTCTCAGAAAAAAAAGGTATGAAACTGTCTCTGGGGCAGTACACCTCTTGTCACTGTGGTGGGGGTGCAAGGGTACATCTCTGTACCTTTTAGTCAGGGAACATAATTGTACCATAATCCACCAAAATGACATTTTCTAAGATATATCGATTCCACACACCCTGCACACTCTCTTCTCCAGGCTTTTTATTTTGTTGTTCTGTTTTAAAACATTAGGTTGTGGAAAAAGTCCAAATATGTGCTTTTCACCCGGGAGAAACTTATTTAAGGTACACAACTGGACCTTAAAACCACTGTTGTACCTTTTGAGGGTACATTTACTTTGTTTCATAAGTGAAAAATGTGCCCGCATAGAACCTTTATTTACTGCAGTCTAGTAATAGTATGAAAAAAGTGTCTGGTAAAAAGAAAATACGAGTAGGCAACCACCAGGCACTGCAGTCAAGTGGACTAATGTTATTTTGCCACTCTGAACATAATGCAAATGTATATTTTGTACCATGTGACACAAATACCCATGGCAGTTTGGCAAAACTAGGTTTGCCTTGTTAGCAGTTATTTATAATTCCTAAGATGTGCAATATCACATGACTCTAAGTTGTCCAAGGAATGTGTAATAACTAACTGCTACGATGCTTGTCTATTGTCTATTTTAGAATATATAGTTTTGTAGTCCTTTTTCTTTATATTTAAGATTTTTTATACTTTTTTTTCCTTAAATATGCACTTTATGTATTTTAGCCTTATGTTTAATTGTTTTGTATGTAGAAAGTGCCGTTGGACTGCTGTTCAATTTCGTTGTACACTGTGCAATGACAATAAAGGCATCTTATCTTATAACTGATTATAGAGCTGTATCTAAAAGACATATTTACACAGTAGCTGAAAATGGACAATAGAAACAATACACAAAGCTTTTTATTTTATTTATATATATATATATATATATATATATATATATATATATATATATATATATATATATATATATATATATATATATATATATATAAAATCTTGTGTGTGTGTGTGTGTGTGTGTGTGTGTGTGTGTTTTTTTTTTCCAGGGGAGACATTCGAAACCATACAATGTCAACATACAATTCCATGCACATGTTAATTTCCAGTTATATATCCTTTCATACACCTTGTGATCTATACTTCTGTCTTTTTACTCTTTAAAAACATATATAATATAGGAGGGAGTACTTACTCACATTATATCTCTACAAACTCTGGTCTTACAGACTTTAGATTGTTAACCTGTTTTAACCAGAATTTTACAACTTCTGTCACCTTTATTCTAATAGACAAAGTCATTTTTTCTGTTAAATATATTTAATTGACCAGGTTTATCCAGTCATCCAGTGTAGGGGGATCAGGAGACAGCCACTTCCTTGTTGTAACTTTTTTACTTGCAATTAATGGAATATCCCATAAATATTTGTCCGATCTTGCCACATCGAAACCCAGCACTCCTAGAAAAAGCCTATCAAATTTACAGGCAAATTCTAAACTTAATATATTTGTCAGTACTTTGTGCAGCTCTGTCCAAAAATATCTTGATATTGAGCATTCCCAAAATACATGCCAATACTTCCCGCTCCCCACACATCCTCCAACATCATTGATTTTCTACAGGTTTTTGCTTCAGAGTAATAAAAAAATCGAGGAACATACTTCGAACCTAATTCTCTCCAAACATGTGAATTGGTACATTTCCACCGCAGTTCACATATATCCATATTTCATTTGAGATGGTAATACTGCTCTCTTTTTCACATTTTTGCTTTATACTCTGTCGAACTTCCTTCCTTTACTGTTAAGCCTTTATGCATTTTGGATATGATTTCTTTGTGACCCTCAGACTGATAAGATCTGATAAACAAATTTAGTATTTCGTCATTAATACTGTTGAGTGTATCATCTTTATTTGTTTTGTCAATATAATGCCGTAGTTGAAGATAATGGTAAAAGTCCTGAATTTCAAGGTTATATTTTTCTTTTAGAGACTGAATATCTCTCAATCTGCCTCTTTCCATAATATTGCAATATGCTGTTACGGCCTTTGCTAGGCAAATTTTGAACCTACTATCCAATTTATTTGGTAGGACGCAGTCAAAGGTGCACCATCTAATTACTTTCAACATTTCAATTAAATTGTATTTTTTTACTACTTTACTCCAAATATTCAATTGGGTTCTTATCCAAGGATTCTCTTTGATGTCTACTTTTTTAACTAAGTCGCTATTTCCTATTATTGCCTGGATACAGAGGTTCTTTATCAATGACGAGTCTATATCCATCCATCTTGCTTGGTAAACAGGGTTGCATGTGAGAATTAAGGGTCTTGTCTGAGCTGCATAGTAGAACTTTTTGAAATTTGGTAAACCCATGCCTCCTCTATCCTTTGGATGCTGCAAAGTCTGAAATCTTATTCTTGGCTTTCCGACCCTGTCATATGAATGATTTGAAATTATTTTATCCCATTCTGAAAAAATGTTTGGAGGGATTTCGATGGAGAGTACTTAGAAAAAGGAGACATGGAAGTACATTCATTTTTATAGATTCAGCCTTTGAGTTGAGGCTAAGAAAAGGAATCAAGCTCCATCTTTGAATATCATCTTTAATCTTAGCAGTAAAGATTAAGATTAAGTGAGCTTTATTAGTCCCACAATGGGGAAAATTCACTTCCGGCTTTAACCCATCCATGAACTGAAACACCACATACACACTCAGTGAGCACACTTGGCCAGAGCGGTGGCCAGAGCGGTGGCCAGCCCTATCCACAGCGCCCAGGGAGCAGTTTGGGGGTTAGATGCCTTGCTCAAGGGCACTTCAGTCATGTACTGTCTGCTCTGGGGGTCGATATTATTATTATTATTATTATTTTGGAGCATGGAACGAGACAAGGTTGCCCTCTGCCTTCGTGTCATCAGGCTGGTTCCCTAACCTCCAGCCCATGACTGCTATGGGGTCCAAAATGAATCTCTGACAATTTAGAAAGTTCTTTGGGTAGAACGTATTAACTCCTAAATGTTTTATTGATTTGTAATCCCACCTAAAATATTTTTGTCTGGTATTTTGTGGGATTATAATTAAATGTGAGCATTTAATTTTTATCCTGAGAATACACTGTAATCTTTTATCACTTTCATTACCTCAGTGAATGAACCAGAGGGCTCCCTCAAAAACAATAAGATACCGTCTGCATACTGCACCGATTTGTGTTCATCACCCTTTATGGTAATACCTTTTATCAAGATGTCTTGTATCCATTGTTCCAAAGGCTCTATGTACAAAACAAAAGGAGAAAGACAGAGTTCCATGTACCAAAATAATATCGGACAAATTACCATTTATTTTTATTCACACAGTTGGTCTATTATACAGTGCTTGGATACTTTCGATAACTTCTTCATGAAACCCAAACCTATTTAAGACTCAGTTTAAATACCTCCAATTCACTGAGTTGAAAGCTTTTTCTGCATCTAGACTTATCAAAGAGGCTTCCAGATTGTGCTGTTTTATATAATTAACAATATGCAAGGTACGTCTTATATTATCATGTGTTTGTGTTGAATAAACCCTGTTTGGTCATAATTTATAATCGGGGGAGAATCTTCTCAAGTCATTTGGCTACAACACTTGCATATAATTTATAGTCCATGGTAAGAACTGAAATTGGTCGATAGGATCCACGTTAGAGTACATCTTTTACTTCCTTAGGGATAACAGTAATAATTGCCTCACTCCATGCTTGGGGCATTTTCCCTTGAGCCAATGCAAAATTGCAAGCCAAGAGAAGATTTTGTAATAACTCTGCCCAAAAAACTGTATACTATTCAGCCGTAAATCCGTCTGTGCCGGGAGATTTATTTGACCTAAGGCGAGAAATAGCTGCATTTAGCTCCTCTGCTGTTATCTTCACTTTTAAATCTGTTTTTTTCATCTGTTAGAGTAGGTTTTTTTTTTGGCAAGTGTTAAGGAAATGCATCAGTCTGTTCCCCATCCTCAGAATGTGGTTGTGTATATAGTTTATCATAGTATTTTTTAAAGGTGGTTTGAATTTCGTCCCATTTGTATAGCACTTTTTTTTGTTGGTTTTTTTTAGGGATCTCTTATTTTATATATGGTATTGTCTGCCCCGTGTTTTTGTAGTTTGTTCGTTAAAGATTTTGCTGATTTTGGTCCTGATTCATAATATTTATGCCTAGTAAATACTACCTTTTTATTTATTTCTTGAGAGTATGATATTTATTTCATTCCTAATTTTAAGAATTTCTGACATGATATTTGGGTCTTGTCTTTCTTTATGTTTAACCTCAATCTTTTAATTTAACATTAAATTCTACCAGTTTCAATTGCTGTTTCTTCTTTTTAAGAGCATTTAGATTCAATAATGTTAATTCAACACCCTTTATTCTTCCAGAAAGTAAAACAAGCCTCCCTTCCTTGTCTTTAATTTCCGTAAATTGTTCCATAAAAAGCACTCAAATGGGTTCCCTGCAAAAAATCCAGTTCATCCTTCAGTATCATCCTTCAGTGCAGGGGGTGATTCCACCACCTTTACCTGAGATCCTCGATTGATCATATCCTTTGTGGCCTCCACTGGGGACTCTGTGCCTGTTCGATATGAAGCTCTGTGTCATCTGGAAGGTCAAGTTGGTTTTTCAGGAGGGTCTCTAAAAAACTCACCTTCAGGGATGCCATAGATTCTAATGTTGTCCCTGTGTGAGTGCCCTTCTTGGTCAATCAGTTTTGCTTGAAGAGTAGCTTGCTGTTTTAGCACCCGTTTCAGTAGTTTCTACAGTGCACATTTTGTTGAGTGTCCTCAATGCGTCCCCTCTGCCTCATCCAGTCTCCTGTTCGTCTTTGTTAGCTCCTGTTTAATATCTGCAAGCTGTTGGTTGTTGTCACATCTAAAGTCTCTAATTTTGTCCAGTATTTTCTCATGGCTGGCTTTTGACCCATCGGCGCCGTGTTGTTCAAGTTCGGGAGAACTGCTTTGGCTAGTTTGTCTCATCATTGTTTCAGTATTCTGGGTTGAGTACACAGTACTCCTGCTTCTTGTGACAACCCCCTTATTCATAGTTCAAAAGCCACTCTATCCGTGTTGATATCTTTAGGGTTGTATTTTCAAATTGTCGGGGGTCACGCATCCTTTCTCAAGCCCACAGCGAACCGCAATACAGAGGTTTTTTTCTTTGTTTTTAATGTTAGAAAATAGTCAAATTATTTTGCTCGACCATGAAAAAACAAACGCATGCATTGTGAATGTAGCTGATTATAATCAGTTATAACATTGTAGATACAACAGAATCACCACCTTTAGAATGCTTCATTTTTACACCCCTAGTGCATTGTCCTTGAGTGTCCAGAGTAGAGGCTATATAACAGCTCATGGGATTAGTAGTTTCTTCTAAGAAAAGTGTAATTATAATTTAAATATTGCACATGTGTAATAGTGAGTTTGTTTGATGTGGTCAGCAATTTCAGCAAATGTGATCTTGCAGGCAAAGGTAATGGAATAAATGCGTGTTGCCCACCAGCCTACCTTTAGCTTTAATTGAGCTGAGAGATGACTGTCTCTAGGGTCATATTGCTAATTAACAGTAAAAGCCTATGTAAAAACCTGTCTCAGAGAGAGACAAAGGTCACTAAATTTCCATCCACCTTCTAAATCGCATTGCAGCACTTATTCTAAGCCAATTTTATTACATTGTCTGTGGTCATGAAATACGTCCTTGTTTCATGTGGTTCATCAAGTCACATTGTGGAAAATAAAGTAATTGCAAGTTTCACTTAACTCAAGCTGAGTATTGTGCACGGATGCTAAGGCAGCATATTACTGCTGCATATTACTAGACCATCAATGCATTTGCTTGGAATTTCAGCTGTTGTGTTTATTTGAAATACATTCACTTATTGTCTGTCTCTGGTGAGAGGAAATTGTTTAGCTAATCCACTGCTTAGTCCCGCAGGGCCAGATGTGATCTCATAATGAGAATACCCATCTGAGGACAATTTATTAAACTATTGGTTGTGGCAAAATCACCTCTAAAACTTGTCCCAAATACCCACGCTTACTCATGCTCTTTAAACTGTCAGTAGTACTATCAGTAGAAAAAACACTATTATTAGATAACAGGATTGGTTTCCCTCGCAAGAGGTAATATTTATTATCTTTCATGTATGTTTGTAGCACATCCATATGCTTAAGTTTTTCACTTGACTTTTCAGACATGGTAAATTATGTTACATTCAGGGGCAAACAACATACTTCAGGCATTAGTTTGGTTAGGAAATTTCACACCGAGTTCCATCTCACCCTAATAAAGTCTTCATTTCTACCTATTAGTGATGCAACAAAATGGAAATTCTTGACCAAAACAGAAACAATAATTCAGGACATGCTGAGCCAAAAACAAACACTGAAAGAAAAAAAAAGCCCAAAATTTTTCACGATCGTACCCAGACATTCTCATTGAGATCAATCTAGCTCTACGACACTACTGTTAACCACTACTGCTGACTTTTAAAGCCCACTAGACTTCTTTACTATGTACTGCTTGCATACGTCACTTTAACTTGTTCCAAACACACACACGCGCACACACACACCCCTTCTAATCCGCTTCTCCTTCTGGGTCGCCGGGGGTGCTGGAGCCTATCCCAGCTGTCATTGGGCAAAAGGCAGGATACACCCTGGACAGGTTGCCAGTCCATCGCAGGGCAGACAGACACATTCACTCACACCCAGGGGCAATTTACCATGTCCAATTGGCCTGACTGCATGTCTTTGAACTGTTGGAGGAAATACATGCAGACACAGGGAGAACATAAAACTCCACACAGAAAGGACCTTAGGCACCCGGCTGGGGAATCGAACCCAGGCCCTACTTGCTGTGAGGCGACCACGCTACCCACTGCGCCACTGTGCAGGAATTGATTAGTTTTGAGCAAAGGAACTGTCTGGGGCTACTTCAGGGTTAGACACAGGTTGTTCCAAAAACAATTATGCCTAATTAATGAGAAGAACCATCTTTGAGTTAATGAATCACATGTTTTGCCAGATCTGATATATGTGCATCACATAAAATAACTGTGTGAGACCTTCTGTCATTGTAGTCAGCAGACATAAACTCTAATGTATAAAAAATAAAAGTAAAAAAAAAAAGAGAATTTTCATTGAATTGCTCAAATATTTGTGGAAGACATTGCATGTGTGTATTGTGACCAATGTGATTAGCAAGATCTCTGACAGTGAACACTGTGGCTATTTTACCTTCTCTTGGCTTTGCATTGCATCACCCTAGCACGCCTTTTCTTTTCCCACATTAAAGGCGAAGATCAATGCATGAGAGCAAAGAAAATCACTCTTTTTTTCTTTTTTTTTCCTTTCCTTTTACTTCGTGTTTCACTACATGCTAACACCTCAGGGTCCAGTGAGAGACTGTTGGGCCATACCAGTCAGCATACGCATGAACTTCCTGTCAGACTGACTCGCACACTGACAGAACCAGTGACCTGTCCAGAGATGTCTGGTCCACCTGGCTGACTTTCTAGAGCATCCTAGAGCTTAAAGGAGAATTTTACTGAAGGGAAAAAGATGTTGTTAAAGGGGAAAAAAAAACATGCAGCATCAGTCACATGTTGTCGATGCTGAGAATAAGTAGAAATCAAAAGTGTCTGACCACTGTCCTTGAGAGAGCATGTTCAACTATACAGATACAGTATATATCGGGACACAAGCAGCTGGTGTGCCTCAAGTTTAGCAAAAACCTTGAGCTTTTTAAAGGGAAGTATGTTAATCAGAAACAATGTTTGAATAAATATTCTTTTGTGCTGTTGTGTGCAACACGGTACAATGTACAAAAATATGATTACTTTTTCCAGTGGTGTGGTAGCATAACACATTCCAGTATATGGCATTATTGCTTACTGCATTACATTACTTATTATTTACTTGCAATGCATTTAAACCATTGCACATGCCACCTGCGGCAGCTCACTGTGTGACTTTGATAGGGAATGGGCTGATGTGAGTTCGGGAAGGGAAGTAAACAACCTTTCTGTATAACCATATGATAACGCTTGTCTAAACAGACCAGAAACAGCTCTTTAAAGCCCTATTTGGACGGAATTAGAATCCAGAATCCATGTAGAGGTACAGTAATGCCAGTTTGCCTCATGCACGGTTTCTAAACGTCGGTCATAGGATAAGATAACTGTCTTCAGTTAATCCACTGCGTCATTAGCATTGTCATGAACTTGGGAATTGGTAGTGAAACTTCACTGTATTAAAATACATTTTTTTTTCTGTGATTTTAGATTTTTGAAAGGTCTCAGTTTCAGATAAGATGCGTATCAGCGGTTTTTATTGCTGTTTCTTGTTTTAAAGAAAACAAAGGCGCTAGAAACTTTGACTCGGGAGTGTGCAGTCCGTAAAAAGACTTATGTGACTGATTTGGATAGGACCAGTTACATTTTTGCAGAATTTAGCAGACGTTCTTATCCAGAGCGACTTAAAAAAAGTGCTTTGTCTATCTAGAGAAAGTGTCTTTGCTAGTTAAAAATAGGTTAGAGAGAAAGACAGTCCTGAGCTCAGATACTGCTAGAAACAAAAGTCTGCGTTGATACAGTTGCAATACAGTACATTTCAATAAATGCAGTACAATACATTACAATTAGTTGCTTAACTCAGTGCTCATTTAAGTGCTGTATAACGGACCAAAATGATTTGGATGAGAAGCAGCAATAAAAGAATTAAATTACTCCACCTCTGCATGTAAAACAAATACTAAGTTTTACATTTTATTCCTAAAGATTTTGTTTCAAGGCAACTGTTTTTGAACCGTTTCTACTTGCTACATGTTTTATACAGCATTTGCCATTAATAATTTTAACCAGCATGCCTGGCTGTGTCTTGTTTAAACACAAGGATAATCACAAGCCTTTTAAATGGTAAGGGTTTTTCAAGCAAGTGACCCCAGTAAATAAATCGCTGGAAGGACTTGTAGTTTTTCCCTTGTACTTTCCAGTTGGTGCAGTTACTGTATGTGTTTAAGAGAGTAAATTGAAAGGTAAGTTATGAGCAGTGAGAGTATCCAGGAAATTAGAGAGAAGTATTAGAAGTAGAGAGAAGGTTTTTTTTTGGGTTTTTTTTTTTTTTTGAGTAATTGTTCAGTAGTTGTTCAGTCAATCAGTTGATCATAGGTTAAATAGTATGTGCCCAAAACACTAAATCAATGTCAGCATAAAATAGTCATTTGAATGCTGTTAATTTAAAATGCAGATATGAAATAGCAAGTGAAGTTAAAAAGCTTATCCTTACTGGAACTATTCTCATTGGAGTCCACTTACAGCCCCTTATTAATGCTCTGGACTTTGGGTTAAGTGGGGTTATGGGCTGAATGACGCTGACCACAAGGCTCAAAGCTGCCAATGAATGGAAGGCTTTAGATCAGACAGGTCACATTAATGACTGAGAGGCTTCTGTTTCCAGTTGATAAGCACACTTTTGGTTCTAGCGCACACACATACTCCCTGTTATGAAGGTTTTGACTTCAAAGTTTTTGACTTTTGATTATTTGAGCAGTGGTTACGTTGCTGTTGGATTTCTGATGTAGCACTTGTTTGTGCATGACCTCTTCATTTTTAAAAACCTGCTCACTTCATTGCACATAAGTGTTTTACTGCCCTCTGCATTGCTAAAAAATGCTATATTTCTTGGTCTGTTTAAATGTCCACATTTGTGTGAAAGTCATCACTGAATGAAACATTTTGCGTTTACTGCTTTCATTTCTTTGAAGGAGGAGAAACAGACTGTTATGTGTCTTTTGTTCCTATTATAATGCATCCCATTTATTCATTAATTTAGCTTTTTAATTATGGCCACTGACAACAGCATGCTCAGGAGGTTAATGATGCTTTAGGCAAGCCCACTTTCATCTTAACAAACCAGCTGAGCAACAAGACTGCACAGTGCTGCCCTCAGGTTTCAGCCCCCTCCTCTGCATTCTCTCCCTGATTCAATTTTCCCTTCCTTTCATTATATTCCTCTTACTTTTGTCCCTAACCTGGCACTTTGTTTTTTCTTTTCTTTGCTAGGCCTTTCTGCCCATCTCCTCTTTCCTTTGATGTCCTTTTTTTAAACCAAAGCGGCTTTCTTTGCTTGTTTGTATATACTACATAAGTACTATTTGAAATTGATTAGTTTTACATGAAGAGTTGTGGTAATGGAATTATTACTGGTGTTTCTCAGTGATTTTAATCTTGCATGAGTCTGCCAAGTCTGTTATTTTTACAGACTATGAGCTTCTACATCAGTAACGATATTAATGGCTTTATAAAATGAACCGTAAAAATAACGGTAAGTTATATTAATCTCGTGCTCATACTAAGTTCCATTAACTACTAAATATTCCGTCATATTCTGTGGAAAAGGACTTTTTGTGCTTTTGTAAAGTATAAGGGCACTCAAAGAAACATTTACTTGTGCTTTCCGTGGTCAAAATCATGCCTATATGTATTGTCCTACCTGAAGTGAAGTAATCCAAAGATAAACACATCTGAAATAAAAGACAGTTTTTTGCAGTTTTGTTGACTGTGAGCTGTAAATTCCAAGCTGATGGCTAGGGCTAAAAGGTTAATGGTTTTTATTGCAAAATTGCAATTTAAAAGACTGCAATTTTCAAATCACTAGAGCTGCGATTTTTTTATTATAGCCTCTGTTTATCAATGCATTGTCCAAGCAAGTTTTACAAGGGGAGATATAACACAGCTTTTAAATAATCTGTGAATGGCCAGTAAACCAGAAGTCGACTCCCATGTGCCGTGTACATGACAGCACAAGCACATCCCACTGGCAGTCTGGCATACTGTGTTCAATGCTTAAGCCTCAAGCTGAAAGAAGTGGATATGTTGGTCTTCTTGGCCAAGAAAACAGGTCTGTGCTCTGTTTGCGTAGAACACTTTCATTACAGGTATTGCATAAAATGCCTCATGTTTCTGTTATATACTGGAAATGCTAAGAGTTCTCTCACTAACAGATTTTGGTATGAGCAGCTAACCTAGCTTAATTCTGAAGCTAACTTATTCTTCTAAAATCAGTGTTTATAACTAGTTACTCTGGCCAAGCTGAAAAATGGACCGCTTGGTTTAACAAAGAGCAACTTGGTGGACACCCGAGTAGACATAGAAGGCATGAACAAGAAAAATATCTCGCAGTATGGGCTGGAAACTCAACTAAAAAGACTTGCTTATTTATTTTGTATGGCTAATGTAATTAAATGTGAATGAAAACGAGCAGTTCTTTACCGCTTGATTCACCTTCCAAAGGAGGTAGATTTAACCACGTTCAACCATGAAGCTTATCAAATTCTTGAGTTTGTGGCTGCTGCTGATTTAGTCACATCTAGAGGCAGGGTAGGTTAACGTCCGGTCTGAGCATGTGTTATTGGTGTGGAAATAAATATTGTTTTATCTATATATTTTATTTTATTTATTTTTTTATCTGTATATTTAGTGTACTTTTAACTTATTTTGTAGACATTATATCTTTCAGCAGATAGTCATACAATCTAAAGCTTCCATCTATGTTTTGCGCATTTGCGTGTTCTGTAACGTAGGAGCCTCACCATCATGAAGAACTTGCACAGGTATTTTCTTCTCTTTAAACAACTCCACATTGCGTTGGTTTGGCAGGTGTTTAATGTAAGTGCCATTACAATTAAATGTCTTCTACAGCTAAATGCATGTGGAATATTATGTGCATGTGGCAGTACTCTGTGTTTTATACCGAGATTACTCTACTTTGCTTTTCCATGTAAAACAAATCCCATCTGAATAGTTCAATGAAGGCTTAAGTGCAGTGGGCTCTTTCTTTTCCGTAAGGTTCAGATGGTTGCTTATATTTTAACCAACCACTACTGATAACTTGAGGTACTATCATCATTCCTGTGGATTCCTGTATTGTTTATTTCATCAGCAGAAGCTTACATGGCAGTAGTGATGATTTCAGTTTTGAAGTTGTGTTTTAAGGTTGCATGTAGTGACTGTCCTGTCATGTAAACTGGACCAGCTGCAGGCTGACTTTTCTTTCTCTACTTTTATTCTCTTTTGCCACACATCACATTCTAGCTGTTGCTCTCCAACTGCGGTCTTCACAACTTCTTTATGCAACTCTATCTCCCTCGTCAGTCACAGCAGAACCTTAACAGCACGTCACCAGTCCCTCCCAGTCAGTGTTTTCTCACCTTTAGGAAGAGAGAGATGTTGACTCCATGGCTTGATTGCTGGTCATTCTGTATCACTCTTCTTGCCATCTTCCTCAGTATTCATTAAGACATATTTCGCTCCTTGATGCATTGTAATAACCTGTCATAGCTGATAGATGACTTAGACATAGTAATGTTGCTGAAGACTGTAGTGGCAAGATTGAATATTTTTTTGACCCAGTGAATTAGATTAAAGAAAATAAATAAGCAGTAACTTTCTTTCCATACTTTCATTTTACTCTGTGAGAATTCTTTATTCTGGCTAATTGTTGGTCTTGCTTTTCTTGTGAAGAATCAGTTATCTATGTTTATCTGTCTTAAGTATTTATCCTTTAGCCCTGTTAACTGATAATGTTGCAGAGTGGCTGATTCCTCTTGGGAATCCTGTTAAAATCTGTTCCCAGCAAAGATTAGACAAATGGTGTGGGACTGTGGGACGGAGTGGATTGGGAATATAATCTCCATTTGCTGGTGCTTTGGTGGATGGATTACAGTCCGGCATTCTGTACCACCACATGGTCCATGGACAGACACTTCGCCAGTCTACATGGAAGAGAGAAATTTTAGTTTGCATCTGTTAATCTGTCCTTGAACTTTTTTTTTCTTTTTCTTTTTTAAAGCCTTCATCACTTTACTGAAACGCAAACAACCTGGAAACCCAGAGAAACCTAACACAGTCATGACTGAATGATACTTTGTGTTGTGTAATTTTGACCTCATGTCTGCATGCGGGTCTCAGTAAGACTGAATGCTAGGGCAGAGCTGGATACAAAGCTCACGTGATCACCCTCATACTTAAAAAGTTGCATCAGAAAGACACTAGCAGCAAGTTCACACCACCTGCAGTACCTGGTAGATCTATGTGCTTTGCTGACGTTATAGACTCTTTCCTCCCCTGTCAATATGAGGTCATGGGTTGAAAACGTTTGAAAATCCCTGACGTAGCCTTTTTCTAAGTGCTTGGCCACTTGGGACCGATTGTTTAACTAGACCAGATGGCAGATATGGTGCAGCTTCAAGGTAGGTTTTGTGGTGCTTCAGACCACCCCTGGTGGGTTGTATTAAAATAAAGTGGGAGCAGCAGAGAGCATTTATCAGTCCACATTTCTGTGTTTCCTCACAGTCAGTAATGAACACATGGTCTTTATTAACTACCAGATCAGGATAATAATTTGCCACTTAAAAATGATCAAATAAGGTGTATGTAGGCTTCTGAGCATAGCTGTTTGTAAAGGGATGTGTGTCAGACTCCAGTCCTCACAGTCCAATACACTGCAGACTTCCATGTGATGCCTCATTACACACACTTGATTCAGCTAATCAGCAAGGCCTTTATGATCTGAATTCAGAACAGTAGATGAGGGTAAACAATAATATCCACAGCACTTTGGTCCAGAAGGTCCCCAGTTTGACATGCCTGGTATAAGGGCACACAAGCTTACTTGCCCTAACTAACACGTGGCTAGCTATTGACTGCAATTCAGCAACATAATTTCAGCATAAGTCCTTCATTCATTACCAAAATCATGTCTTTTTTCATATGTGGAAGTCTTTATTTGAACTTGACACACTTGAGGCATTTTGCTGCTGCAGAACGTCACTTTAACTGTGCTTTTTCCACTAGTCATCCAGCGATCCATTACTGAAGGTTCCAGTTTTATCACTTTTGGTGACTCGAGGTTCTCAAGGTTCTCTGTTTTTGGTAACACATGCAGAGAATGCCAGTGACACTTGGCTTCATGAATGCTTAGAGAGAGAGCCTCCTTACTAGCTTATGTCACCATAGCAAGCTCTTTACAAAGTAATAATTCCAAAAATAGCAGTCAACACAACATCCCGTTCTGTTAAACGTATTGGTCATGTAACAGAGCTTGGTGACTATCTTTACCCGGATATGTAAAGAATATCCTAAGGTAACATATGCTAGTTAGGATACTAATGCTATTGACATGTATGCTTCCACAGAAGGATGAGAGTCTTTACTCAGATTTTCACACTTGTCTCTGTAAACTTTGCAGAATTCTACATGAGTCTGCATAAATGTAGACATTTTTGTGAGTACATGCAGAAGAGGGTCATTCACTGTGTTGAGCTAACTAGCAAGCAGGGTAACTAATTTGCCAGTTTAAATGCTAGGCATGTACTATTACAGGGGCATGAAAAGTGCAAATTGATAATTGCAGTTATTATGCTGGCTCCAGCTGTCACTCAAACAGATAGATAGAAAATAAACTAGTACTGTAAGGGCTGTTCATTGCTGTTTGTGTTTATTGTTTTATTTTATTTATTTCTGAATGTGCAGTGCCCTTGTTTTCCCTGCCAATATTTATTAACCACCTCATGCCAGGTATTCAGTTACTGAAATCTGTTGCGAACATGGCCAAAAATAGCATGGACTCATTTGTGTAATGTGGGAGCAGACATGTACAGCTGTGGCCACAACCTCTGTCCTTGGGAGCTAGCAAGGTGTTTTGGGATCTCATTAGGAATGAGCCTTCTGGAGGAGGAGGGTCACATGTAGATCCACCATACTGATTCTGCAGCTCCTGAGACTGTGCCCTGACCACACTGGGACGGGCTGCGAGAGAGATTATAGACACAGGAGCGCTTTCGAGGTCAGTGCTATATTGGTGGAGGCTACAGTTGAGGAAAGGAGACCACGAGCGCGCTTATCTTTCACTTATACGCATTTGAACAGATCTGATTCAGTCTGCTGCCTTTGTTCTTCTGTAATCAAATCTGCTCCATTCTTCAGCTTTATGTTTAGGTTCCGAAAAAAGTTCAGTAAGGAGTCAGGCTCAGTTCCCTCATCAGACTGGTCACTTTTACAGTTTCTCAACTCACAATGGCCTCTTATTGGGTTCCATTCAGCTGTGCACTTGTGATAGCCTCAGCAGTTCTGAGACTGTTATCTAATATTGAGGCACCAAATGGCTGATGTTTAAGGAAAGTCATTGGCGTCAAAAGTGAAATGCACATATTCATCAGGAGCACAGCTCCACAGGAGCAGAGTGATCCTCTGGCCTGGAGGGGGCACTTTCTTCTCCATGAACAAGATTTGCTTCTCTGTTTTGCTGTATTTACATATATCCTGAAACGTAAGCATTTCACTAAAATATAGCAGCATATGAAGACGCTCTGTACAGTGGCACTGGCTAGAGTGCGAAATAAAGAGTTCTCTGGAATGACCTGCACTCTGTATTAAATGAATAAATGCATCTGAATCTGAACTAGCAATCAAAAAAGGTGAAGTCTGGGTCACTGAGGTGGTTTCCTTTTGTCTTTCTACCAAAGCTTCAAAGATGTATTGAGCTCTTTGTTGTGTGTAAGGTTGTGGAGAGCAGCACCATCAGAAATAAGAGACTGAGGTGCTGTTTAAAAAGACAAGCATATTGCCTCGCTCTGCCTCTCAGTTTCTCTCTGGCATTCTCCTGTTCTCTCTTTCTCTCTCTCTTTTCTCTCCCTCTCTGATATTCTCTTATTCTCTCATTCTCTTTCTCGCTTGCTTGCTTGTGTTGTCTCTAGTTCTGTCCCCCCATTGTTGTCTCTCTTTGTCAGTCTGTGGTCTCTTTCATTTTCTCTGTGCCTTTCTCTTTAGTTCTGTCTCTCTCTCACTCTCGCTCTCTTGTTCTGTGTCATACTCCCTCGCTCTTTCCCTCGTATTCTCGTTCTCTCTGTATCTTCTTCTCCTTTGCTCTCACTGTCTTTTTGCCTCTCAACTTGTCTTTCTGTTCTTTCTTTTTTCTCTCCTTTTCTGATATTTAATCTTTGCCTTGTTCTTTTGCTCTTTTTCATTTTTGTTCGTCTTTCTCTGTCATTTTCCCTTTTTTCTCTCTTTCTCTCCCTCTTTTCTTTTATATCTCGTTCTTTTCTCACACTCCCTCATTCTCCGCATTTAACCCATCCATGCAAGTGAAACAGCACACACACACTAGGGGGCAGTGAGCACACTTGCCCGGAGCGGTGGGCAGCCCTATCCACGGCGCCCGGGGAGCAATTGGGGGTTAGGTGTCTTGCTCAAGGACACCTCAGTCATGGACTGTCAGCGCTGGGGATTGAACCGGCAACCTTCCGGTCACAGGGCCAGTTCCCTAACCTTTCCCTTACGTTCACTGTCTGTCTGTCTATCTATCTTTTTACTTTATATTCTCTGTCAATCTTTTTTTTCATTCTATCAATCTGACTGACTCTCTGTCTTGTTCTATTTCTCTATCCTCTCTTCATCATTCTTTCACTCTTCTTATCTCTGTCATTCTTTCACTGTCTGTCTTTCTCTCTTGCTTTCTTTTATCTTTCTCGTTCTCTATTTCATTGTCTGTCTTGCTTTCTACCTTTCTCTCACTCTGTCTCTGTATTTCTCTGTCATCCTGTCACTCTTTGTCTCTTTTGCTTTTTCTCTATCACTCTGTCTCGCTTGCATTCTCTTATTGTATCTTTCTTTCCTTCTTTCTTACTTTCTTTCTTTCTCTCTCTCTCTCTCTCTCTCTTTCTCTCTCTTTTTCTCTCTCTCTCTCTCTCTCTCTCTCTTTCTCTCTCTTTCTCTCTCTCTCTCAGTGCCAGATCTGAGTCACCCTTCTCTACATGGCTCTGAGCCTCCCCTGTCCCTCCTGCCCTCTCTGTCTGGCCCTCTCTCTCTCCCTCTCGTTCATGCCAGCCTTCCTTCCTGTCCTGCTTCCCTGGCACAGGTGTTATGCTATGGGTGCCAGTGTCACGCCATCCCTGCTTCCCTCAATACCAGCCCAGGACCACATGGCCATAGCCTGGCTGTTGTGTTGCCTTTCTCTCTTTCTCACACACACACCCTCTCTCTCTCTCTCTCTCACACACACACACACACACACACACACACACACACACACACACACACACACACACACACACACACACACACTCTCTCTCTCTTTTCCCCTGGCAGGCCTAAAACAGTTCTTGTCAAGTTTCCGGAATTTTTAGCCAGACCTGTTTTCGAATCGGAAAATGCGACATATGCGATAAGCCATGTTGTTGATGAGGCGCCATAGCACCTCGTTTACCTGTTGGAGAAATGGAGCTGAGGCTGGAGTTGTTAGCCTAGAGGCTCCCATTTATATACAGATAAACAGTGTTTTTTAGTATTTATCTGTTTTTAGTATAATCTGTTGATTGATAGTGTTTATTATAGGATCTTTTTCTTTTTTTGATATAAATATATACCAAGCAACAGATTTCCTCATTGGTTTGATTGGTAACCTGATGTAGTCTATCCAGACCTGCCTTAACAGCTGCAGGAGATGAAGAAAAGATAGATTGATGAACAAGGAGCCTATGTTGATTGGTGGTTTTGATTGGAGGCTTCATTCAAACATGAGGCAATCAAGAGTCTGCCTTTAGAGTATTCTTGATCTTGACTGTAATGGTCAGGGTCATATGTAGCAAGTATATGACCACTGCATTTACCCAGGCTGGAAAGCTTGTACTATCGTGTTGCTTTTTCAGTTGCATTCTAGCTTTGTTTTTTTTTTGTTTTTTTTGTTATTGTTTTTTGTTTCACTAAATCTGTAACTTGGCTCTAATCAGGCAAAATAATTTATCTGGTCTTTCTGGTCCTTTGAAATGACCAGTACAAGAAAGCGTACAAAGAGGTGTCTTGTGGCACTGATGTGTTCTTTTTGTTATTGCAGGCAGTCTTCACACTGCTGTTAGGACCTTTCACGTTCTTCAATGCACAGAAGACCAAATATCTACAGATCCTCACCTCGCTCATGAGATGGATCGGTAAGTTTACACTGCACTGAGAGAGATTCTGTTGAAAACTATATTAATGTGACTCTTTTCTTTGTGAAGAAAAGCTACATGACAATAATAATATATTATCCCATCATGACCTGCAGAATGTTTTTACAAAATAAAAAATAAGGATTAAAATAAAAAGAAAAATACAGTCCGACACAATTTCCAATTAAAACAACTGTTAGATACATTCATTTGTACATTTTAGTGTCTCAAAGGCAGTGAGAAAAGTCAGCAAAAACTGTCTAACAGAAAATTACACAGAAGACTAAGTATGAGAGCACATTTTTTAGTATTTAATGTTATTTTCTACCAGTCCCTTTTTCTCAATGTCATTTAAGAAGTTTTTTCACCACTTTGATGGTGAGGCTGTTTATCAAATATGTGTTTGATACCTCTTTTTTTCCCCCATGTTTCAAAAAATGTATTGCTGAATGCATTACATCTCATTGTCAAGAACCAAAGAAAAAATTTGTGATGCTATGAGGAAAAATGTACTCTTCATATTAAGAACCTATTTGCTAAAGAGGTTCTTCTTTGGTACTCTTGCATGTTTTGTTTTCATATTTCCTCACTAACATTCAAAAGATCACTTTCCCTTCTCTGTTCTGCCCTCTTTTTCCTCCCAAATTGTCTTTGTCTCTTTGGCCAGTTTACATTTTTCCTTCTGTGACGTAACCTGCCAGTTGAAGGTGCTTACATTTAGTCACTTTTATTCTTGCTCCCTCTTTCTAACGAGGAGCTGCGGTGCAGTCCTTGTCCTCACCATCACTCGTACATCCTGGTCTGTGTCTCTGCCTCCATCTCCTCTCATTCTTCAGCTTGACATCCCTGACAGCCTATCTCAGGCCTGATTGGACCGTCACTCACCAAGTGATGCTGCCAAAATAAACGCCCGTCTTCAACCGCCGCTCAAAGTACAGCAGCACTAAATCATGGCTCCCATGTGTGCACATGTAAATGTAAACATAAAACATGGATGAGAAAATTTAACCTGATGCAAAAAAAAAAAAACCTTCATAGGTCATTCTTTAGCTTCATAGATTTCCCTGCTATTCGTCTGGTTCTGGCTTTCCCTCCCTGCTTTGCCTCTGCCTGTGATTGATTATCCATGTCACAAAGGCAGCCCTTAGTGCTGCACAAGCTAATGATTCAAAATGGCTGCTGCAACAGCACTCCTTCCTCGGCCGCACCACCAAGACAGGCTGTGCAGCTGCCTTGGATGGATTGCCAGCCTTTAGACCTCTTGGGGAACAAGAACCAGGGGGATGAAGTGGCTGTCGTTGCCATAGGTTTTAGACAACACTTAAAATTTGATCTCGGAGGAGTACAGACTTCATGCATCATTAATGAGTAATCAAATATTTATCTTCTGTGCAAGAACGTAAAGACCAATTAGAGACACCCTTATTGCATACCTAGCTGCTAATGTTGTAAACAATTGATTTTGTCCTATGTCATTGTGTGATTACTGTAACCTTGAGAGTTGGAGGGCTCTTGTAAGATTAGGTTTTGTCTTTCATCCCACTGTCAAGCAGCAAGGAGATTCCGTTTTATTGCTTCTAAAAGAAAATGTCCTAAGCGCAGTTCCAATAATCATACAGTCCATAAAATAAAGGCGCCAAAAGGGTTCTTCAAGTGTTATCCTAGAACTCCCGAAAGAACTTTTCAGTGAATGGTTTCTGTGAAGAACCACTTTAGACCTCTTGTATAAAGTTAAACTGTTTAAGGCTGACATGGCGATTTATATCATTTAATATGCATTTTCTGTTAATACCATGATTTTTCATTGCTGTGGCGTTTAATTTGTTTGTAAAGAATATGACCGAACATCCATTTTTATTTTTTTTTTGGTTACGTGTTTGAACAAGAAATGTATGAATAGAAGTAACACATCAGTCACTCTGATTAAGCAAAGCAAAAATAATAATATATAATAGCATTATACTACTAAATACTTATACTACAATGAGAATTGCAGTCTAAGTGAGGACACACGCACATTCTGAAAATAAATCCAACATGCAACAATAAAGGAAGGTTTGTACATCTTTTGTGAAGTGATGGGTAGCAGCACACAAAGCTCTGATTCTACACACTGATTTGTTCTTTTATGGACTTGTCTCAACTCCTCTCATGGCAGATTGTGGGCCGTCAACAAATTCTCAGAATCAATCACCGGCGCAGTGTTTGGTTCAATAGGGTTAAAGAACCCAATGTGCATTGCTTACACCGGTTCATGATTTTTCCTAGAACTTTTTGTCCAAGCAAACGACCATATAGCAATCATCACCTTTTAATTGGTATAGAATGTTAACATAATGTGGACGTTCTTTAAATTTTAAAAATGGTTCTTCACACTTTGAAGTGTGTTGTTCCTGAAGATGTTCATAGGGCTTTAAAGTGTCTAATAATATTTGAGCTGAAAGAAGAATGCAAGGTTCAGGGATTACAGAAACTAAATAATCTTTCCTCCTATTATTTCTCCTGAGCTTGTTTGTGCTCCGTTATCCATCTGAACTAAAAAAAAACTTCAGGTTTGTCGTTTATAGCTGTTCCCCTGAAGCACAAGTTGAGCTCTTGTGAACTATCTCATGTTTTACAAGTCCAACATTACCATTGACCTGGGGCTCTTAGATTATGTATGTTTCCACTCTGAACAGTCTTGAAAGACACATTAGGGGAGAATGGTTGCCCAGAGTTGAATTTTCTCATTTTGCACGAATAGGGTGTTGCTACTCAACAGCAAGATAATGGTCTCTGAATTGCTTTTCACAGTGCTAGCCAGCTTCTTTCTCATTATCTACTGTTGATCATTTGTCTATTGTATTGTCCCTTAACTCATGGAATTTATCAAGGCTGGGGGATTTATTGACTAGATAATAGTAGTTAAAACATTAATAATTTAATATTAGATTAGCAAAACATTTTAAACTGTTATAATGTCTGCCAGAAAAATCTTGATTACAGGATCCCAAGTTGGTATCTTGCTAATGAAATGTGTGCTGTCCTTTTTAACCATATGCTAGCGCCACAAGGGTCTTTTACTTTACTTGCAAAAAGCAGATCCCTGACTAGGTGTCAATTTCATTTACCGCTATAAAATACCAGTAATATACCTCTGCTTTGGCAGGATAACTGTTTGTTTAGGTGTAATCTAATGACTCTACTATTTAAACTGTTTATGCTCAATCCACAAATGCATTCTTTCATAACAACTGTTGCAAGGTTGGATGAGCTTAACAGGACGTCAGCAAAATTTCCCAAGAATTTGGAATGCCATTTAGACCATTAAGAGAAATTGTATTTTCTAAATATGGAAATTTCAAATAAAATGTGTTTTGTAGAGACAAATTTTGTAGTTTTGTCATTGTTGTATAATCAGGCTAATGCTAGCAAATGCATTGTCATATCTGACCTTTTTGTCAGTGTTCTATGAAGTTTGCCCAACCTTACAACACTTGCTGTCAAAACAAATGCAGATTTATTCATAAGCACCTTTGTTTTGGGATTCTACTTACTTTTCAGGCCAAGCTCTTGGGTACTTACATTTCACTACCCTGTAAGAGTTGGCAGACACTGGATGTCAAGCACCTTTTACTTCCCTTTTTGCCTTTTATGTGGCTTGGGCAGACTGTTTTTTTTCTCTTATGACCCTCAGTGGTCTTAGTCATTACTCACAGCAGACAGCAGGACAAGCTGAAAGCCCCTTGTGTACATCTCCAGTCACCTGTAATGCCCGACGGAAGAAACCATGGCCATATCCATGTCGGAGAAGTGCTAAGTAGGGTGCAGATTAAAAAGCTCATCGAGGAAGCTACCCTGAATTTAAGCCTTGGTGTGCACGTTGTTGGCCTTGCTATTCTACTGTGACCTCACCTATTGCCCAATAAAAAAAAAAACTGATGATCAACTCTCCCACCAAAGAACCAGTCACAATCACATTGAAAGAGACAGATATATGTAAATGATCTCTGTCCTGTGTTGTGCTGCAGTCAAAAAGCAGTTAATTCTAAAGCTCTCTTTGTAACTTCAGTGTAAATGTGCAGACCTAAATGTCTGTAAGTTGAACATACATAAACATTCTGTTTTTCTTGACATCAAATTACATAACAAGACATATTTGCAACTTAAATTTTTTTGAATGGACTGGAGAGTGAATAATTTTTCTCCAACCATTGTCTACATAATGCACAAAGCTTTATCTTTTCCTTTTTAACACCTTTTCTTCAGAGACTTCTCTGGGGAATTTTAAAGGCTAATGCTCTCCGACCTCAAGACTTCTCTTTTGTTACTATCCTGCAAGGTACTGGCCGTTTAGATTTTGTGAAATAAGTTGTTTATTCAGCAGAAATGCAGTTTGTTTTGTGTCTCTGCATTGGTCAGGTCCACCATTGTTCCTCATTGCTGTGCAAAAAGAGGGATAATTACTAGCTTTCAACTGTAGCAGTGGAATATCAAGCGAGGTGGAAGTGAGTAGAGACATGCAGTTTTAATTGATATTGAGTAGTGTGAGTGGAGAGGGACAAGCGAGGGGCTCTTGATTGCTGGCTGGGGATTAATCAACCCTGCATCCCTGGAGAAAAGTTCAGGGCATTGAGAAGGCCATTTATTACTGTTACAGCCCTGGCATGTGGATGCTCAAGGCTTGGAAAACAAAGACTGCAAAAATCAAACACATGGGTCAGGCCTATAACTCTGCATGTCATGAGTCTGTCTGTGGGGAGAATTTAGTGTACATTAACGTGAAAATTGAAGAATCTTTGCTCTGTGTATGGCTCTCGGTACCTTTCGCAAACCTCCACATAGAAATACTGTTGATTAGGGCTGTCAGATTATTGATTAGGGCTGTCAGATTATTGATTAGGGCTGTCAGCAATGTGTTCCCTGTAGAGGACGTGTAAACTTATTTTCACTTGTAAAATACATTAAGAAATTATTTGACGGGGGGTATTTAGATGTTTGCATGTGGCTGTACCTTCTTTTTCAAGAACATAACCTACCTGCAGTAAACACTACTTTTGTCTCCAAATGGTGTAAACCAGTGACTCTCAGTCTCAAGACATGAATTGATTGTCTGAAAAGTAACACATGCTTCTTCTACTTCTTCTTCTTTTTTTTTTTTAATTTATTAAATATCTTAATTTTGACTTTTTTATAAAATCCCACAGGCCATGGATTTGTGCATTCTAGACCAGTAAAATGTGTAAATAACCTCCTCTGCACACTGAGTCGAGTCTTTTATGTGTATAAACATGAACTGTTTTTTAGCCTACTACACTACAGGGCATCTGCATTTGCACACAGTAGCATGTTCTTCTGTGTGTTTAGTAGCTGTTTTTTGTGACTTGCCTGAACATATAGAAGTCATATTATTTAATAATAAAGGCCTTGCTGTTGGTAACCTCGTAGGAAGTGTCTGAGATCTATTCAAAGTGCACGGGAAGCCATTCTAAAAGTTTTAGCATGGATTATGAATGTTAAAAGTCTAGGGGTACAGTAACACATCGCATTGTATCGTGTTGTTGACCCCGACTAGTGACTAGTTGGCTTGGGGCCAACAAACTAGCTCACGACTAGTGCATTGGGCACTGCTGAAATAGACTGAAAGTGGAAATGTTAACATTTTAATGTAAGGCATTTCAGCCATTCGTTTGAAGTATTTTGCTGACATCCATAAATACTATACATGGAAAACCAAAGTTTCTTTGCCTTGATGTGCAGTTTCAGTCTGATAGTCCATATTCAGAAACTAAACTACAGCCCATTTTTAATGAATGAATGTTTGTGATTTATGCATATTTTATGTATATGTATATATTATGTATTGTAGTGGAAGATTCATGTGGCAAAAGATTAACATCACACTTTTCTTGACTCATGCAAAAATCTCATTGAAGACGTTACAAGGATCCAGATCTCTGAAAGTGATTTTTTTTTTTTTAAGGACTTCAGTTCGAAACGCATTAGTTTGGTCAGCATTTCAGCCTGGAGAGCTTTTTGAATGAGGCACAGTAACAATAATTCAACTACCTGTATAATTCCAGGGCATAGAGGTTGGAAAATGGTCAGGTAAAAATAAATGCCGCTGTGGTTTTGGTATATAAAACATTGTAAGTGTACTTAAAAAAAAATAAATAAAATAAATAATAAAACGCAAGCAAAATGTCGTATATGGCTCCTTTGAGTATTTGCTAGACATACTCTACACTATTGTGGTCAACATACCATTGACCAGCAGAGTGACTCACTATAGCTTCAGGGTGCCCTGAAATATAGCTGTGCCTTAATGAATACCTCTAAGCAATGATTCAGCCCGGAGAAATCGAGCCTAAAGGAAAATGTATTAGTCATTCTTATTCAGCGGAGCAGTGCGCTTGCAGTCTCCACTGACTGCTGAGTATTGAAGAGAAATGTGCGTTTGCTTTACACGCTTCAAAAACTGCTTTCTCTTTTCCCTTCGCCTTTAGATCAAACTTTGAGGTGAAATAGCCTTGCCTTTCAGTGGTAGGGATTCTGCCATAGAAGAGAACCTTTAGGTGTATAGATGCCCAGAAAGAGGAGTCTTCAATCTTGTACTTTCCTGCTCTGGCTTAGTATTGATGCCTAATTTCCACCCCTTAATGAGTTCCCCTCTAAACTTTGATTTCTTTTAGACAATAAAATGTGGGCTGATTAAGGGGGAAACGTTTAGATGTCTGCAGTGCTGTACAGCTCGATCAATTGCAGCTCAATAGATGGTAACTAAGCCTTTAATCACGGCTGTTGATGTTGATTTCGCTGCTGTCTTGTTTCCTGAGCTGTCTTTCCCAGCATCTTTGTCACTGATGGTCGGTGGGAGGCAATGGCTGGAAAAAAATCTAAAAACCCTGTGGAAGCAGCTCTCAGGAGCAGTTAGTCAGCTACAAACGTGTCCTTCAGTTATTTTATTTTATCTTCTACAGATAATTACACTGATAGATTTTATCTTCTCATTTGATCATTGTACAATCGTTTGTTAGACATGGACTGATTCGCTTCATGGATGGAATTACTTCAGGCACCCCCGGGACAGTCAGATTTAAATTTTTTTTTGTGTGTGTTCATAAAACTAAAGCAGTTCACTAGAGAAAAAATTTTACTCTCCAATATCTGAAAAAACAGGGCTGCTGTCTCGCAAAGTTTCTAATTGTTTGACAGATTTTTTTTTTTGCTGTGGCCAAAGGCACAATTAGGAATTTCTTAAAGGGGCTGTCAAGTATATTGTAAATATTAATCTCAGTGATCACAAAGATTTGAGGCTTGATGGGCATTAACCAAAGTCAGATTTCTTAAAAATCATGCTATACAATATTTCAAACGTGTATATATATTAAAATGGGGAGGGGGTGGGCAAATCCTGATCAGGATTGAGTGGGTGTTTCACACAATACTTCAACTAAAACTAAATTAGTTATTGCTAGTTTTGTCTCTTGCCTTTAAACACTGCATTTATTGCATGTAGTTCTTTGGTTCTGTCCTTCAGACTAATGGTTTTATATAATATAAGACTTGTTATTTGAAGCTGTATTGGACCTGATGCCGCTGGAGTTGTATGAAGAACAGCATTAGAGTGATTACTGCTGTTAACCTTTTCTGATTTCCTCCTCCAGGCAGTGTTCACAAACCTCAGGACCATAACTAGCTGCAAGACTAGAGCGAGTTTAACTGTCCTGCCACTTTGGAATACTACTCATGTTTAGGCACTATACCTTTATCCAAAGGGGTAAGTTGGACTGGAAAGTCGAAGAAGTGCTTGGCATTTATTGCAGATACTTCACTTATTTAAAAAAATAAAATAATGATGAAAAAATGAGAGTACTAGCAAAAAAAAAAAGAAAAGAAAAATGAGAACATTTTGCATTGTGGCAGTGACTGCACTTGCAAAGGTAGTAGCATAAATTTACTTCAGTATCTATATCATCCATTAGTTTAATTCATAGTTTTTTCTTTGGCTAAAATCATCAGTCAGTGAAGCACAAGTCAAGTCATGAGATATTTAAGTATAATAAGTTGTCACAAGTCAATTTTGTCAATCCTGCAAAAACTATTTGTATTTACTAAAGTATACAACAAATTATTCAAGAAACTTAAGCATTTGTCTTTTTGTTAATGTGTGCAGAAAGAACTTACTTTTACTCCTCTGAGCAGCTAAGACATTTTTTCAGAAAACATGAACCCAATTAACATGTAGTCAAGTTTGTATCTTGTATTAGCTTTGTTGGCATTTTACTCCCACAGAACGAAGTTTGCAAGCACTGGAAATGATGCAGCACTCTTCTTAGAGGATGGGAAATCATTCTTCACAAGGGCTTTGCAATTTCTGGTTGTGGTCCATAAATTAAAAAGGCTGGTTTTGTGAATACAGATAAAGACCAGTACTAAACTAAAGACGAAAATCATGCAATTAGCAATCCTATGAATTCATCATATGAAGTAAGGCCTTTCTAATAAAAGTGTTGGTGTTTCAGGCATTCCTACCTTCTACAAGTTTATTGCTAGTCAATGCAATCAGGAAGCCCCATCACAAAGAAAATGGGCCAAGATGACTTCACACAGAAGTTTATTGGTCCTTGAAGCTGTAGAAGTGCCCATTAGCCTCAGCTTAACGTCAGTCTTTTTGTTTGCAAGTACTGGAAATACAGCAGCACCACTCTCCCTAGGGGGTTGTTAAAGCATTCTTCTCAAGGTCTTTGCAATTTCTGTTTGTGATCCATAAATTAACTGCATATGGAAGGACTTATGTTAGGTTCATGGACGTGATCTGTGGCCGTTTGACACCTGCTTAATGTAGTCGGCACTTGCTGTTCTCCACTCAAGCCCTGGCTGCTGGCAGAGATGTTGGACCTACTGTTAAAGAACAGTTAATCATCTTAACTTGTGGTCTTGTGAGGTAGGCGGCTCGATCAAGTTTAAGATTTTCTTCTATGGCTTAAGGTTGAATTACAGAAAGAGTGATGCTAGGGTTACTGACAGAATTCAACAGGAATGTCAAAGGCTGTGTCCTTCAGAGAAAAAGTCTTCTGCATTTGAGCCTATGTTGTGCTGTAGACAAATGCATTACCAGGTCTTTTTCAAAAACGCTGATTATATCGCAGTGTGTGTCATGTTCATTTTAGCAACTTGCTTGCTGTTTACACTTGGCATTAAAATGCATCTTGTATCTTTGTACATGGAAAAGACATGCACAACCATGTTTGTGAATTTGTGAGGCCAGCTTGAATGTCTTCACAGTTTAACATTATGTGGGCTGTTTTTAGGTATCTGCGATCAAGCATTGCCTTACAGACACAAAATTTGAAATGCCTTCAGTCCCCTATGAGGAACAATTCGTAGTTCTCCCTGAACTACGTGACTGAAATTTTGAACTGCGCTTCAGCTGTGGGCTCAAAGCAAACCATACATAACTAGTTGTCTTTTCTTTCTCTGTAACTTGTAATGCCTGGAGCGCCGTGCAACTGGAGTGCAAGATGTTTCATTAAGGAAACACACCAGTGCAATACTATCCTGATTTAAATATTGCATGATTAAAGACATCTGATAGCTGGGTGTGGAATCTTCAGTGTTTCCCTGTCATAGGTCAGTTGTGGGCTGAAGGTTAGGGAGCCAGCCTTGTGAGCAGAAGGTCACCGGTTTGATTCCCTGAGCCGACTGTACATGACTGAGGTGCCCTTGAGCAAGGCACCTGCTCCCTGGGTGCTGCGGATAGGGTTGTCCACCACTCTAATCTAATAGATTTTATTTGTCTTTTTTAGTGGTAGACACTTTGAATCTACCTGTATTGTTGTGCATGCCAACATCCAGAAGGGGGAGCTTTCACTGCTTTCCTCGTCAAATCTTGTGTTTCATCATTTCCTATTTCAGGTTTATAGCAGCGTATTTCAGTAGAATTTTTAAGGTTTTTTGACATAGGACTGTGACTAGATGCTAGAAGACCACAGCTAGACACTGCTTTTCCAGAGGAAACCAGCTTTTCTTTGCTATACACTATTATATCAATGGGAAAAACACTGGATTGTTGTGCACTTGCTCTTTGAAAAGTGGTAGTTGTGGAATCTCATTTTTAAAGTCACATTACCCGTTAAGTAGAGTTGGTCTCCTGAATGAAAGAGACAAGTGCTAAAAGAAAGACAGATGAAAAGCTTACTTTTAGAACGGAATGGAATTAACACTCACTTCCACCGTAGTTTTCAGACTGGTTGGGAATTAGAATGCGTCTTTTAACTCCCCTCTCACGTCTCCCAGCAGAGCTCCCCTGTGCTGCTCATTAAGATAGAGGGCTACCTAAGCGTAGAACAGCTGCCAGAGTAATCCTTTTAGCTTAGTCCTGGCTGCGTGCCCTATTCGCAATCCTACAGGTCAGTTCTAATCTCCCCAAGGCTTCCCTTTTGTTTCCAATGGAACCTAAGTTACAGAACTTCACCCAATGTCATTCTGCCCCACCAGTGCCACACCAGGTGAGGTTCACGCCTGAAAACACCACAAACATTTCTAAAATCCCATTGTGTTGCCCTTCACATTGTTTCTGTTGATGCCTGAGGAATTCTGATGACCCTGTGCTCTCAATACCGGTGTGAGCACTGCGCTGTGGCCCTTTACTTTTTGCTTTCCCACCACAGACAGTGGCCGAATTGCTTGCTTTTGTGTCTGGCTGTCTGGCCCAGAGAGGGCAGAACTTTATGGCACCTAGGGTTAGCAGTTCAGACCTGGCCGCCAGCACTGGTGTCAGATACAGACATATCAAGATGAATAAGACTTGAAGACATAAATACCAGTGGCATTTTCTCCGCTTGTCAACAAACTCGCATGGGGGGCATTGAGGCTGTGTGATGAATCACTTGACCATGTGTACCTAGACAGAATCACATTTCAACCCTAAACAATAGAGCTCTCTGCGCTGAAGGTTAAGCATCCATACAGTGGATGTGGCATGCCGTGTGGTGGCGTGGCATGTCAGAAGTATTTGGATTAAATGTGCCCTTGATTCTGCAACTCGCTTGCTCTTTAGTCTGCCTCTATTATTACAGCAGTAATAAGTCTCAGCTTTGCTTGTGCTCTGTCAGAGTGTGTGCTCTCTGCTGCTGGAGCAGTTCTTTACTCAGGATATCCATGGCTGTCTATAGAGCCTGGGTTTTAAATATGTATACAGTACTGTGCAAAGTTGACCATCCTTGTATTTGTTTAATTTACAGTCAAAATGGCCATTGAGTTATTTATCAGCATCAAAACATTTAAGAGAAATTTACAGTGTTACAATATAAAATATTTTTAGTGTTTACTTTGTCCAACTTTTGTTACCTTATTACAGCTTCAGTTCTTTTTGAGAGACATGCTTGTAGGTTTTCAAAGAAATTTGAAGGGCCATTTTACACTTTTAAAGTTCAGTCTGGGTCCAACTCCACATTTATAGATGTCCAGTTTGCGTTCTAGTGCGCATTTTGTTCTTTTTTTTTTTTTTTTTTTTTTTTTTGTCTTATTCCTTTTCTCAGTAATGGCCTCTCACAGTGAAAGCATGGACAGTGGAGCTTAATTTTCTTCTCTCTCTCACTCAAGTTGCATTCATGGGCTTTAGGTTAGGGAACCAGCCTCGTGACCGGAAGGTCGCCGGTTCGATCCCCAGAGCCGACAGCACGTGACTGAGGTGTCCTTGAGCAAGACACCTAACCCCCAACTGCTCCCCGGGCGCTGCGGATTGGGCTGCCCACCGCTCTGGGCAAGCGTGCTCACTAGAGTGTATGTAGTGTTTCACTTCATGAATGGGTTAAATGCGGAGGTGAAATTTCCCCATTGTGGGATTAATAAGTGTCACTTAATCTTAATGAAATGTCTTAAGTACTGTTTATCTAATGGTGACAGTTTGGTGGTCTATTAGATCTTACATAGTTGTTAGGAGTCCTATAGTCCGATTTCTTCCTGTTTTGAATCATTTTAGACTTTCCCCTTTCTTATGCAAATGGAATATTTCATAAATATCTACTTCAGCCATTTTAGATGCACATGAGAAATTTTTGTGTGGGTGCTAAGGTGTGTTTGGGTTTTGCTTGTGTGAGTGTTACCACTACATTATGACTCCTTTTGGAAACAGTTTTTGATGGGAGGACACAGCTGTAACTTATTTGTTTTGGGACTGGAAGAATGGGAGAGTAAAAGTGGCAGTGGGGTGCATAAAAGTAAAGAATGGGCAAAAGAAATAATGATAGATTTATAGAATTACAGAGTGTGGTCTTTTGACTTTTATAATCTCACATTATAAGTTTATAATGTGAATTCCAGTATAGTGTTTTACCATGTTACCTAAAGGACACAGTCATCATGAAGCTTCTGTGTGTACTCTTCAGAAGCTTCTGTGGGGGACGTTGTGTTATATGTCTTAACCAAGTCAGGCTGTGGATAATTACATTGCGTCAATATGACGGCATGTCCAGTGGCAAATGGAAAACACTGCAGCTCAGCACAGGACGTTTAGAGGTTGGTCCCACTGCGGATAACATTATCATGTCGGCTGCGCTCATTTAACTTTCTTCCACTGTCACACCGCGTTTCTTTTTGCGCTGTGTCAAAGCGATAAGTGTTGGCATTGTACTGCAAATGCTGAAATCCTGCAGTAAGAATGGGATATAGTAGACCATGATGTTAACCCACCAATCGAGCCATTGTGGACATTTTATATATATATATATATATATATATATATATATATATATATATATATATATATATATATATATATATACATACACAAACTTAAGTCCTTTCTGTGATATTTGCACAGCAGCAGTTAATGGTCGTTGTTCAGCCAACTCCCAAATAGAATCAGTATTAAGAGAACATTGCTGAACTGTGAAAAAGTAACCACGTTTGGTCAGCAGTGAAGCTGATTTCATTATTATATTTAGTGTTCTTTAGTAGTTTTAGTGTAGTATGCAATAAAGGGTTAAGACAGCTTCTATTTAGTTTTTGTCTGAAATTGATGTAGAATACGTTTTTTCTGTGGATTAATTGAATTAGATCCACGCTGTTGATTAAAAATGAATTACATTTTTATTTTTGTAGACTTTTTACATCGAAAGTGGTGATCGGGGTCCAAGCACAACGTACAGAACCAGTAAAATATGGGGTCTCAAAGGAGAGGTCTTTGAATATAATACATAACTTGTCGTTGCATTGTTGCTTAATGTCTGTATTTTAGCCTCAGTGTGCACTAGAAATAAATGAAATGTTCTCCTAGGATTGATGCCATAAGACTTCACTACAGAAGACAGGTTTCTAAAATTGTCACCTGTTTCAAATTTTTGAAATTTGAGGTCTGAGGTTTTGGTCTGATACTTTTATGAAAAACTGAGATGATGTCATTTAATTTATTAGGCAAAAAAATGGTTTTGAGTAGGGCCTTACACTGGTGATGCACTTTGTGGTTCTTGTGCTGACCTCAGGAGCTTTTTTCATAATCTAATCGTCAATCTACAATTGACAATTCATTTATACAGACAGATATTTTCTTGTGGAAGGAATCCTGGCCTGTAAAATGCTGCGTATGCCTATTTATATTCATGCAGTTTTTTTTCTCTCTTTAACTTTTAGATTAATCCTAAATGGGCTACTGATTCATGTTATTCAAATGAGGGCATTGGCATTTGCATGTTTCTTGGTGAGAAGGAGGTGGCATGCTCCTCATCTATTTCTACACTTTCTCGCCCCTCATGCCGTAACATTGTTCACATTACTCTCGTTTCTTTCCAGGGTACATTTTGTCCTCGTAATTGGAGTGAATCATTTTATTCCCCTGACATACATTAAAGTGCTACAGCAGGAGCACACAGCTTCTGATTAATAGACACAGCACACATTTCCCAGACACTGTTTTTTTAAAGCCAGTGAAATACTTCACCTTTGTCTGCTGCAACCCAAACCTTAAGGACATTTGACATTCATGTAACTGGACAGTCTTTACGCTAATGAGGCCCCCTTGGTCAGAGCTCATGTTGTGGGGACACCTACATGGCATATTCCCTCAGATTAATTACGCATCAGTTTACCTCATCCGCAAAGCCACCAGGAAGGACCTAATCCATTTTCCCTGTCAACAATGATGGTTTGCTTCTGCTGCTGATTGGGCCCAGATGCATTGCGAGATATCTCCTGCAAGGACAACAAGAGTTCCCGTCCCCTCCCTGCCTAGGCAGGCGATGCAGCACGCATCCTAAAGAAGTCAGGGTCAGCACAGGAGGAGGAGGAGGAGGAGATGGAGGAGGAGGGCTGTGACTAATTCCCGCTGTAATGGTGTGATTGAGCAGGGAGAGGTGAGGAGACAGCCCGGACTCAACACTCCATAACAGGAATGCCAAGCCTGCTTTGGCGTCCCTTAGAGATTCAGCCACCCTGGCAGTCACGAATGATGCATTCACGCCTATCGATTCGAAATGCTCGCTGCTGGAGGCTAGGGTAGGGTTTGCTTCAGCAGTTTACTTCTTTTAGGGTTGACTGGTTGATGTGGATGGGCCCCATGCTGAGCAACACAAGTGTGGTTTTTTTTTTTTGTTTTGTTTTGGGTTTTTTTTTTTTGTTTGTTTGTTTTTTTTTCCTCAGCTGAGCCATGTAACTTTTATTACTTGTGCTCTTTAACTGACTTGCAGTCACGTTGCATGGACAGATTTAAGTTGCATGTTTTTTGTAGACCAACAAATCTGTCTACCTTGTTGTCCATGCCGGTGACATGTTTTCTGGGAGTGCTGTCAGTCCATTCTACTAGCTTTCTTTACCAGACCATTAGAGCCTAAACTGCTCCACCTGGTCAAGTCAGCCTTGGAGAGCATCTCCACTTCAAGTTTATTTGATGTAATTTGCTGGGTTTTTTTTGTTTGTTTGTTTTCTGTTTTTTTTTTTTTTTTTTACTGTATAAGATGTTGAGAAGAAAGTGGTGACAAGGGCTTTGTACTCTATGTACTATGTTCAATTAACAGATTTTGACCATTATCGAAGCATGGACTTTTAAGTGCACCTTTGCATCTAACCTTAAGGAGAGTCATATATTGCAAGAATAGAGATCAGTCATATTTAGGAAACAACATATTTGAATTGCGTTAAACAGGTTTTTAGTTTAAAAAGTTTGAAAGTTATGACTGTTGTTTTTGCTATACTATTTAAATATAATTTCTGTTTATTTTTTGTCATTTTGTCATTTTTGTCATTTTGTCATTTTCAAAAAGGTCCAGTCTACATCATTTTTTTTTACTTATTTCTACTTCCTTTTTTTCCCCAAAGTCAACAAATGTGATGGAAAGGATGTGCTTTTCTTTCCAGAAAGCTAAACTTTGTGCACAACAATAAAGTTTCCTACATTTTAAAGTATAATGATAAAATATACAACAATTGTAGTAGTGTTTGACCACAGTAAAGAGTATAAAACATATTACTTTAATTCAGGCTGTCTTTTACCATGTCTTTTTATCCTTCTGTGAAGAAAAGGTCAAATTCTGGGTGTTGATTTTATATGCTGATGACCACTGCTTTTATTGGCTGTCTTAAGAGAGAGCATGGTAGAGGGTGTTGCCTTGTGCTTTGATGGAGAGCTCAACAATAGCTGCAGCTAGTGTAGTATAGTGAGTATAGTGTACAGTATATATTGTTTACACGAAAAGCCAGAAAATCATAAGCATGTGCCAGCAAAGCAATGTTCTATGCAGCAGCAATGTAATGCACTTTATATGTAGCTTTTTTTTACCTCTCTAGATTAAACGTAGACATCTGAAATAGACTTTCAGGTAACACACATTTTGCTTTGGATTCTATTACCTTTTGAATGTTGACTACTCAAAGTCTGTTAGCTACATGCCCAACTTATAGTCAGCTGAAAATAGTCTGTTAGTGTTTCACATAGTGTAGTACAAATAGTGTTAGTGTTTCACATTAGATTCAATCACATTTTCTTTTACCGACATTTAAAACAATTAAATATTTAACAAATTTTTATTTATTTTTAACGGAAATGGAAAGACCATTCAAGACTGAGTTAATTTTGGGAAGGCAAAAGTTGAGTTGTAAGGCAAAATAGACCCAAAAATAAACTTTTTAGACATACCACTATTTCACCACAATAAACATTACATACAGAAACTCAGAATACACGTGTAGGTTCAAAGATCATTTAGCATGGTAAATAAGATCTATATTTGCATTGTAGTCATGGCAACCTCTATTTCCTCCACCATTGAAAAAGAATTCTGACTCTAAGTTTCTGTGGAAAGGAGTGTTTTATATCAAACCACTCTGAATGATTTTGCTTTCATCTCAACAGTTGAATCGCACAGAAATTTTCACAATGCTGTGCTGTTGGTGCTTTTATGTAAGTCATAATTAATGTAATGTAATTAATGTAATGTAACATAACTGACTCTCTCTCTCTCTCTCTCTCTCTCTCTCTCTCTCTCTCTCTCTCTCTCTCTCTCTCTCTCTCTGTCTCTGTCTCTGTCTCTGTCTCTCTGTCTTTGTCTCTCAGCTTTCACCATGATGATTATTCTGGCACTGATCCGCATTGGCAAAGGACATGGCGAGGGCCACCCTCAAGTGGCGCAGCTCTCGGGAGTGCCCAATCTTTTCGGTGTGTGTGTCTACTCCTTCATGTGCCAGCACTCCCTGCCCTCTCTGATAACGCCCATCTCAGAAAAGCGGCGGGTGGGTGCACTGCTACTGGCTGACTATGTGCTCATCCTGGGCTTCTACAGCCTGCTGTCCTTCACGGCCATCTTCTGTTTCGATAGTTCGCTGTTGCGAGACATGTACACACTAAACTTCACCGATAACTGTGACGTCCTGGGTGTGGCATTCCTGCGCTACTTCTTGGGCCTTTTTCCAGTGTTCACCATTAGTACTAACTTCCCCATCATAGCAGTCACACTACGCAACAACTGGAAGACGCTCTTCCATCGAGACGGAGGCACCTACCCCTGGGTGGTGGACCGCATTGTGTTTCCCCTCATCACTTTGGTGCCACCTATAATTGTGGCCTTTTGTACTCATGACCTGGAAGCACTCGTGGGCATCACTGGAGCCTATGCAGGCACAGGCATTCAGTACATTATCCCAGCTTGCCTTGTGTATTTTAGTCGGCGCCACCTAGAGCCTGTGGTTGGAAGGGATGCTGTGAACAAGCACAGATCTCCGTTTCGGCACACATTCTGGGTAGCATTTGTGGTACTTTGGGCAACTTTTTGCCTCATGTTTGTCACGGCTAATATAATTCTGACAGAAAGCAAGAACTGAGCCTGTGTTTTACATGGATATATTGTTTTTTTGTTTTTTTTTTTGTTACTACTGTAATTGAAGTCATACAGGTTTAGCGTTACATCAGTATTTTACACACTAAGTAGCATTTGAGCATTTGGATTAGTTTAACCTGGTTTAATGTTAAAGGGACCAAAATTTGTTATGAATCTACATCATAACTTCAAGAATTCAGTACTTCTGTTGAGTACTCCATTAGAGGAGTCATTTAAAAGTCTTTTCAGACTGTAGATTGAGTTTCTGCTTGGAAGGGTCACCTTGTGGAAGTTTTATTTGCACTGCAGTCTATGCACTGCTTATAAGCTTTTACAAACAGCAGTCAGACTTATTTCTGGCTCATCCAAAACTTTTTTTACTTTACTTTTGGCCTTTTTCTGAGTCAACTTTAGTCCCCTTATTAGGCCAGTTAAGGTCTGTAGGTCGGTACGTTCCTCTTTCTGGCCAAAACACAGCTACAAAACAAAATATACTAATGCTAAGCATGGATGAGGAGAAGTTAAGAAACATACCAAGAAGGGGCCTTTCATTTTCTTTTTCTTTTCTTTTTTTTCTTTTTCTTTTTTTCTTCATTACCAAATGACGTTGACATCCACGTCTGCCTCAGTATGGGCAAGGAGCAGAGAAAAATGGCAAAGCAAATCAGGGATAATCAGTCTTTCATGGCTGGCATTTTCAGCATTCCTAACTGACTGGCTCTTTGCGTGTCCTTACCTGTGAGTGATGGAGTCGTGTGCTCTGCGGCATTACTGACGGATGTGCTCAGAGCTGGAGGGCAGTCTTGGCTCCTCACCAGACTGCTGGGGGCTTGAAAAACTTTTTTGAATGAAGCCTTTGTGCTTGAGCTCAGTCTAGCTGGACATCAATAGTCTGCCTAGTCTACGGAGACTGAGCTTTTTGTGTATAAGTTACTGCACCTTATTACAGCTTACCCAAGCACACTCTTTATGTGTTTGTGTCTGTTGTCCATCGATGTAGAAGATCTAGCTGAGTTGATGTTATTGTTGCTTTGGAGGTTTATTGCTTTATTACCTTGCTTTTGTCATGTTGCTGTTCAGTCTGAATATACATCAGATCCAAATATATGGCAGCTTCGTCCAGCCCTACCTTGAACAGCTTGAACTGAAGTGCTGTGTGATTCTTGTTTTTTAAAGTTACTGGTTTTGTGTTTTGTTTTTCCTGTCGTTGTCATTGTTTTTGTCATCGGGTTTCAACCAGACGATTGGTACCTCAGGATTCAGATCCACCGTGAATCAATTACCGAACCTGTCCAGCATTTGCGTCATAGCTGTTCACACTTCACTGTCTCATTAGGTTGTTGTCACCATTCTCTTCGTGTTCCTTTCATGCGTTTTTGTGTCGCACTTGATCGTTTGATCATTGACGACCCGTTTGATACTGTAAATTGATTGCTGCTCTCTGTGAGAGTGCGCTCTCTCTCTCTCTCTCTCTCTCTCTCTCTCTCTCTCTCTCTCTCTCTCTCTGTCCTGATCAAAGCAAAGGGAAAGCAGCCTCGAAACCGTGACTGCTGCCACCTGCGGCATTGCAACAGTGCTCTACTTTTGCACACTCTGCCTTGCGGGCTTGTGTTTAACCTGCTGAAGATGTGTCTTTATAAATATGGCACCCCAGTTTTATCGTTTACAGTGTATATGGGACAAAGGCAAAGATGGAGGTTTAGCATGTTGGGTGTTCTTATATTGCTCCCTCGTACTTCATTTTCCTGAGGGACATTGTAGCAGTATATAGTATTGTACCTGATGGTGCGGAAGTCACCATGAACGTTTAATATTTTCCCCAGACGATTTATAGTCCACAGTGTTGTTTGATAAAGTGTCTCCAACCTCCTTTAGTTTGAAGCCGAATTCCTTGCGTTTTTTATGGTTCATTTGGAGTTGGTTAAAATTCATGAGCAAATGTGTTTTACGTTGACTCATGTGAATGATGATACTGAAGAAAACTGTGCCTTCCTCTCAGAGTTGAACCTATCTTTATATGGCTAATGTGTCTTCGTGTTCTACAAAGCCTATCAGATATTCTCTGCATGTAAACCACTTCATTTAACTGACAATCAGTGTCCCATCAGAATAAACACGGGAAAATTCCTTTTGAAATGTGTTTGACTGGTTTTCTCTTTTATCTCCGTTCATTTGATGCTGTTACAAACATTAGCAGAGATTCATGAAGTGATGTGGTCATGAAAGGAATCTTGATTACTAAGTTTTTAAAAATGAACTTTAAATTTATTGGTAATTGCATGTTGAGTGTTATTACTTTTATTTTATACTTTGCAGTTCAAATGTTCTTATGTAATTACATGTTTAATTACAGGTTGTCTGTGTGTGAGTTGCATCTACATTGCGTTTTGCACCAACCCACTGACTTTTTCATGTTCGCTTTGATGTCAAAATATAACAAAACCATTGTTTAGGATAGTTTTTCTTTCCCTGAAATCAAGACTAACATGTGGTTAAGGCTGGAGGTTTAGACAGAATTACTCGGCTATGACTGAGAAGTAAAAGCTAATGCCACCTGCATCTTCTAAGGTCTAATCTTAAAGGACACTTTCCCTCATTTCAAATTATATGCAGTATCAAATGTCAGTGATGCTTTTATTTGGAGTGCTCCTTTTCAGTTGAAACAAAGACTCTGTGGACTCTCAGTAACGTGAAAAACATGAGAGTTAGGATTAGGTTTTGGGTTGGGATCAGGGCCAGGGTGAGGGTTAGGTTTTGCGTAATGGAAGTAACGTATTAACAATACATCTACTTAATGTAAATAATGTATCAACAGTACATCTACAAGATATTTACTTCAATGTATTCAGAGGCTTCACAACTTCACTGATATGTTGATGATGCTCTGTTAAGAGTTTATTAATCATCTACAAAGAACCACTCCCAATAAAGTTTTTAAAATAAGCTTGAATCCAGTTTCTGGTACTGGACTTTGTAATTGTTAGTATGTAATAACAAGTGCTGATTCAGTTCCTTTATCTGCCTGTTACAAATGACAAATTCCAAGACCAGGACCTGGATTCAAGGTTAAATCTGAAGACGTCTGCTGGCAATGTGCTCCAAGCATTTTTCTAAGAGAGATGAAATGGTCACAATGAAAGAGGCAAAAAGGTGCAAGACAGATATGAACATTAAGGTTAAAATGCTTAATCACCCATTCAACTGTCTTTATGCAACATTCTACAAGATGTTTTGAGAAAAAAAACTGCTTTATAACCAAGAAATACAGCGCCACTGTACTGACAAAGGCTCAGTGTCTTAATGCACTCACAATGCTCCTGAATTTAACGATTTTACTATGCATGATAACAGTTTATCATGCAAACTCCATGTAGCCACTCCCAATTAATGCTGGCTCATGAGGCACAGGGCTAACAATAAACAGTGAAATAATGAAAATGTCAACAGGCTTGAGACAAAAAGAATGAAATTTAGTGATGGAGAGATGCAGCGTTGATGGGTTCTTTCTCTGGAGGTGTTGTTTAACACAGGCTGTGTGCGCATATTGCAGCCACATCACAGCATGCTTTTGCTCTGCGTCTTATCCCATGGAGTCAAAAGCATTTAGTTGGTTTTTAAAGTGAAAATACGTTTATACATCCCCTACAGAGAACACACTCCTGCACCTTTTAACACGCATTTACTGTTTATTTGCTGAATTTAATATAACGGGAAGAAAAAAAGAAAATGCTGCCTGAGGAAAAGTGATAGCACATTTAGTATTTTGTTGTACTGTAATTTGGTGTAATATGTTAAACCAAATCAATTGGAGCTGTACACAAAAATGTACAGACCAATACTATGTGTTTGTCCTGTAGAGGAAGTGTGCTTAGAAAATCATTTGACCAGGGGTTTTGTATAGAACTGTATGTACAGTACTGTGCAAAAGTTTTAGGCATCTAAGCAAATGTTTAAACAATTGAACTCAGCAGTGAGTTTATCACAATATACATTAGAATAAAGTCATATTCATAATTCAAATAAACATAAGAACAGTAAAAAGTCATTTCTTGGGTCCGAATTTTTCCTTGACACCTTCACAATGTGTCTTGGGTGCCTAAGACTTTCGCACAGTACTGTCCATGTAGTAAAAATAAATAAATAAATAATGGTACATATTCTTTCGTCTATCAGCACATCTTTTGAGACCCTGAAAGTTACACCTGGTTTTAAAATCGATGTAAAACTAGTAAATTTAGTGAATTTATAAGCAGCTTCATGTAACTCAGTCTGATATTTTTATTTTTTATTTTTTTCTCTTCACTGCCCTTCTTCAAATGCATATGCCTGAGGAAGGGAAGTGCATTGTGTTTTACCATGCACACGGCCCATAAATTGATGTCTCCTAAGCAGTTTTCATACATAGCGCTCGTATATAACATTCGATTTGGGCCTGAAACGGGCACGAAAACCTTAGCACCTTGGAAACTAATGGTATTTTATTGCAGGATCTATTATGGTTCTACTTCTTTTGCCATCAAAATCTTATATCCCTGTTCCACATTCACAAATTACTGCACCTTTAATGGTAAATTGATCCTTGGAATCTTTCTGGCATGGTTTCAAATCAGGTTGAAAGCCCAAAAACATTCTTCAAAATGCACTTACCATGAAGCAAGCGGTACATTCAGCATCAGCTCCCTTTTAGAGACCCTTCACAGCCTTTTTACAAGGTTTAAATGGCTTTTTTGAATATGTGTCAATATTTTCATATGTATAAGCTGCTGCTGCTGATACGACAGACTTTGCTCAGAGTCCAACAGTGAAGTTTTATCTCGGAAACCGGCCTGCTTTTTCGGGGGGGGGGCCTGTTCAGAAGCTCCAGTGTAATTCTTTTGTGGCTGCGCAGGTCTATCTCTTCATTATCATCATATAACTCCCAGCTGAATTTCATTTCTGCCGTGCCTGTGACACTGTAATTTAATTCGCCCTCTGCCCTTTTGTGCATGTGGGTGTGTATCGTGGAGGCTTGTAATTGGAAATTACAACTTTACAACTTTGCACTGCTTAATTTATTCACAGCTTATTTAATTTGCTCTGATTTATACCGTGTTTTGACTGAGAGGCGAATGAGGAGGCAGCGCAGTGTTGCTGGATTTGGCTGGGCTGCTTTAATTGGATGAGATGAGTGGGTTTTATGGACCTTGTCACTCTTGGTAGTACTCAGTCAAGCCCTGCTTCAGAGAAATGAAGCTGGACTGGAAACGGAGCGGTTGCTGATTGTGCCTCCATCATTGCTTTTTAGCCCTCTGATAGAACTCGAGTGTGCAATTTGTCTCAATTAAGAAGCAAAACGCTGCAAGGGCAAAACACTGTGGCATATTCGGCTCCACACTCTGTGAAGCCTATTTGCATCCAAAACTGTAGGTGAAGGTTACGATGGATGATATGGCAGAAATGTACACAATGTCAAACGTTTGGACACATCTGCTCATAGAACTGGTTATCATTTATTTACCACTTACTTTCTTACCTATTTACTTACTATTTTCCACATCTTACAATAACAATACAGACATCAAACCTACACACAGACCGGCCACTTCGTTAAGTGCTCCTCCTTGTCCATTTTATCAGCTCCACTTACCATATAGGTGCATTTTGTAGTTCTTACAGACAGTAGTCCATCTGTTCCTCTGCATACTTTGTTAGGCCTCCATTTCACCCTGTTCTTCAATGCTCAGGGCCACCAGTGAGCAGGTATTTTTGGGTGGTGGTTCGTTCTCAGCACTGCAGCTGCTCTGTGGTGGTCCTGAGCATTGAAGAACATGGCAAAAAGGGGCTAACAAAGTATGCAGAGAAACAGATGGACTACAGTCTTTAATTGTAGAACAAACTACTTAATGAAGTTGTTAATTGTTGTATACTCACATGGAATGACTCCAGTCAGACATCTTGGCCTTCTACTAATAAGGGCTATTTAAGCCCTGCTGTCCCACGATTGCCTGTAATGCATTAACAAGGACAGACATTCCACTAATTAGCATGAAAGAGAAACACGCAGTAAATAGGATGATAGAGTAATTGTGGTTCCAAAGCTACTTTTCCAACAAGTCCTAAATGAAAACTGCTTGTTTAAAAATATTGTATAAAATGTATTTATTTGGTTAGTTTTGAGTATGAATTCATTTGGAAATGTATATTCATCTTATAAGCAACTGAAATGTGTAGCAACAAGTGTAACATTGTAATAATAAAACTTTAAGAAAACATACGATCAAATGTGCCCAAGCGTTCACTGGTGGGACAGTTGTATGCAAAAGTTTGGCCACAAACCAGTCAAATTACATGTTGATTTTCTAAGAAAATATGAGTTAACACAACATCTACAGATGTTTCCTTCATTAAAAAACAATGAAAACATCAAATGTGGCCTGAGCAAAAGTTAGGGCACCTTTTATATGTTTAATATTTTGTTTTTCCCAGTCTGTCAAATTAATAGAAATAGTGCACCACAATTAGGAAATAATGTTATGTGGATTTTAACGTATTTTCATTTAGAAAATCAACGTCCTTTGACCAGCGGTATAACAATTTTTCAAACCGACTGTATATCATAACAGTACGAAGATATTTTCGTAATACACCATATGTGCCACAGTCTATTGCATCAGCATCATGAAAAAATATGAATACATTGATTCAATGTATTTAAAGTGTTTGGGAAAAATACAATATTTATGAAGGATCCAGAAATCTGTCTGTTTATGACACGTCCAGTTGTACAGTGTTCTAAAAGTACAGATAATACATGTACACAAATGTATTGTAACATAATTGATCATGACAGTAATAGTATATTGCCCACCCTTACTTGAAGGTCAGCTGAACTATGCTACAACTGGACTATGCTTGATAAAGAGATTGACTTCATAAATGTGCTCTCTCTGCTGGGTCATTCTCTAACATGCACCTTCACCTGACTTAAAGTATGTCTTTATTTAAGCTGTGCTCACATCGATTGGAAGGGAGAGGGATATCGATTTCTAAACCTGCTGCACAAACAGGATTTAATAGAGTACAACATGTATCCACAACACTCTTAACCCGACTGGAGTTTGGGTGGGATACAGGACTTGGTGAAGAGCGTTTGTGCAAAGCTGTCAGTTGTGTGAACAGAATGTGCCAGAGCATCAGTGCCTTTGCTTTTCAACTACTACTAACTTTGGAGTGTTCCAAAGAATGATAATAATGTGCAGTAAAGTAAGCACAGATTGTTCTGGCCAAAATAAACAAATCAGGATAGTTTCAAATGTAAACAGAAGGTTTGCTGTACTGTTTTGCTGTTCAGGTGGCTCTCAATCAAATGTTTGGTTTATTTATAAAATAAATAAAAACAAGCTAATACATTCTCTACAAAGAACACATTTCTACATATTTTAATGCACAATTACTATTTATGTGCTGTTACTGTTTAGCATACTGGGGGGAAAAGAAAAACATAAAATGTCTCATTTACAAATTTTATGGCACAATAAATATTTTATTTTATTTCCACCCCAAGATGTTAACTTTAGCAATTTTTTTTAAAAAAGCAAGTTTGTACCCTTGATATATAACCGTATATTCACTTTAAACCAACACTTGTAATTTAACTGTGGGTGTTCAAACTTTTGCATATGCCTATAATTCATTTAGTCACATTTATGTTTGTAGTGTATTTTTAAAAAGAATACAGAATTATACCAACATAATCAAATTGAATCTTATTGTGGGCGCTGCCACAGCCATACATAACTGAGAGTCCAAAAGAGCATAATTGGCTTTTTTCTTCTCCCATCACTTTTTGCAGTGCTAGCCAACATAGGTGTAGGTTAGCTGACGTAACCAAATTGGCAGTTAGCATTCTCCTCCAAGCGTGTTAAGATGTTCAGTGATGTTATGTTAGTGGCAGTTTGAAAAGATGTGATGGCTGGCTTCATGTGTCTTGGAGGAAGCACCTGCTAGCCTTCAGTAGCATTATGTAATGGGGGAGACCTAGCTAGCAGATGGGAACTGGCCATAACTAAATTTGATGGATGGATGGATGGATGGATGGATGGATGGATGGATGGATGGATGGATGGATGGATGGGTAGATAGAGAGAGAGATAGATAGATGGATAGAGAGATGGATAGAGAGATAGATAAGATTTTATAAACAGTTTACTAAAGCAATGCTTCCGAGACAGTGAACCCCAGATGGTCCTTTTTTTTTGCTTCTTTGCTGGGTCCCTGATGACCGATTTGAGAACCACAGTTCCAAAGAATCATAAATTGAATGGCGAGGTCATAGATTTGCACCGAACAGTGCATAAAACTATATATGACTCTTCCTGTTGTCTGAATTATATCTGCTGTCTGTTTAATAGGACAGCAAATAGGACATAAAGTGAAACAACAATGCTTGACATTCCTTATTATTGAGGCATCACTGTGGGATAAAAGGTAGAGTATGTGTTTGATTCAGTGGTTCAACCTTTTGTCCCATTGTTCTAACTCTGATTGTCAAAGTAGGGAGGCTAACATGCTGGCCTCTGCTGGCTCGTCCCTATGGAGGCCAGCGAGTCTGCACTGTCTGATAACAGCTCTGTTGAGGCCTGTAATCTCTACCTGCTGAGGTGTCTGTGTAAACCGGCTGCTTTAATTCCCTCTGCCGGCGGCCACCGACGGCTCCATTAAGGATGATTTACGCTGCTCTGATGGATCAGGGTTACTAAGGTCTCTCCTGTGGGTATCCATGTGGGAGAATGCTAATAGAGGCAGTGAGTGCCTTGGGTGGATGTTGGCCTTTTCTGCTGGACTAAGACCAGCTTTCCCTACCCACATCTAAACCTTAACTATAGCACACTGGTCTCCAATCTGTGAAAAGGCCAACATTTGCCAAGCTGTGTTTGTACTGTTACTGAATCTCTTGGAAAAGATTGGCAAAAAAAACTAATTTGCACAGTTTTTTCCCGTCATGCCAACTGTAGTCAGTCAACCGAGACATGTTGGGTATCTGAAGTTAACTCCATTAGTTTGACACTTGAGCTACAAGGCTAAAAAATGGATAAACATACAGACCATACAGAGAAGTCAGGCTTCAAGATGGCCACTATTGTTTTTAGCTGTGCAATATATCAGGATGTGGGCAGCGGGGCAGCTGAGGGGGCTACAGCGCTTCCGGTTTTCAGGATTCTTTAACTGCAGCTGAAAACATATTTTCAAAGCCTGCTGTACATTGTATCTCTTTGTCTCTATTCACTCTTTACTGGGTTTGTCAGTCCTTTTATTGGATGTTCTAAAGACAACTGCATACATTACACTGTGTTTGTCCAGTTGGTGTACTCACAAGAAAGTGTAGATGCCAAGTGTAAAAGTACATGCAGAGTTCTAGGATGATTCTGAGCCCCAAAGCAATGTAACATTACTTCATAATAAATAAAAAAAATTCAACTTACTTACTTTTAATTTCCCTCTAACCAATATCTCGCCATCTCTGTGTTGAATCTTATAGCTGGTATCGCGCCACATGACAATCTGATTGGTTACCTGGCTCATTTGCTATGTACAGGCCAAAGAAAAGTGAGCGGGGTGTGCTTGTTGTATTATGTATGTTACTTGCCATCTCTTATCACTTTATAGCATGGTATAGAAAGCTTTGTTAGTAGACTCTTAACAGATTATCAGTAACACATCAACAACATATCAGAGAAGTAGCAGTGCAGCATCTGAATGCACTGAAGTAAATATCTTGTTGATATCACTTACATTAGATGGATTGTTCATTTGTTATTTCCATTATGCAAAACCTAAACCTGGCCAATCCTAACAGTAAACTCAACCTCAACCCAAAACCTAATCCCAACCCTCCTATATTTTGGACACCTTACTGAGAGTCTTGCATGTTTGTGTTGTGTTTGGTTCATCTAAAAGAACTGCTCAAAATAAAGTGTCACCAAAACCTCCTTTCTGACATCATCCTTAAATCAGTCACTTGCTTACCTCAAAACCATTTCAAGTTGCTAAGTAATTTCAAGCAGACGTGACATTGTGCTTCCTGTCACTGTATGACATACTGTTGCCTATAAAAATGTAGTACATAGTACATTTAAACATAGTAGTACTGGCCAACTTTAAGCCTGAATATTGCTCATATTTGTGTCCATTTTCTCCCTGGCTCATCTCCCCTGCCACAACAAAAACATTCTCATCGCGTAATCTTAAGTGACTATCAAATTTTCCAAGTCTGTTTTTGAGGTGGTGAATCTTATTTATGTTCCTGTTGTTACTCCTACACTGATCCCACACATAGCACTTTGTATTTAGTTTCACTTGCATGGTGTTCTTGCAAAACAAATGCATTTTTGCAGCTGTGAGTTTTGTTACTTTATAGAATTCTGTGCTACACACATGTATAATTTTCTAATTTATTTTTAAGGGTTAATTATATCGTAAAGGTTTTCAGAATAACAGTGTTTGTGCAGTGATTAGCACTTTGCATCGGCTTCTGTCACTTTGAGAGACGGTATTTGTAGTCCAGACCCGTGGGCCAGGGGGGGATTATGTGCAGCTGCATAATCTTGTTTTGCTATTGAATTTGAATGTGTAAATTAAAAGGGAGGTCCAAGCCAAATTGGTGCAACACTTTGAAAGAGTGTAGCAGGGCAGTTAATCTTCAAGCACTGGGTTGGCACTGAGAATATTGGCAGACTGATGGCATTGGTGATTGCTTTAGTTTGGTCTTGGCTCCTCAGCCAAGGAAACAGTGGATGAGCCCAACTTCTAGTGTTATCTGAAATATCTCTATTAGTATCGCTGTTATAACAGTTGTATACTGCTAAAAAAGAGGTACCAAAAAACAAGGCCATAGAAGGACCACTTTTTCTTTCCCTAAGAACCTTTCTGTGAATACCATGTATGTATGTATGTATATATATATATATATATATATATATATATATATATATAACACATAGCTTCTTAAAATGCATTTATAAGGCATTATAAACATGCCTACGAATAATTATTAAAAATGCACACACTATACAAATAGACAAACATAATGCATTAGTGTTCATAATGTGTTCTTTTGATTCAACTTTACATGTTGACATCACATGCGCAAGCTCAAAAAGAAGATCTGGCTCTGTGTTTATTATGAGGTTCACAATACTGATGAAAACATGAGGACAATAGTAGACAATTCACTTGTGTGCTTAGAAAAGATGTCTTTCGCCAAGTTTTCACCAATTCTATGAGTTCTATTTGAATACTCTTAACACACTTGCAATCATCAAATTCATCCACACAACTGACATTGAAAAGTGTTCTACTGCACACTGCCTGGAATTACACTTCAACTCCAGAGGTCCCCAAACCTTTTTAAAGTTTAAAGACCCTCCACCTTACATAAAGATTCTGTATCAATTAAAGGTTGTTTACTAGAACTGCGCATCCAAGCTAAGAACCATTTAGGAATGTTTCTTTCTTTAAGAGTGTAGTTAAGAGTGAGACATTTGGAAACAATTCCAGAGTTTTCCGTTATGAAATTGAATGAGTAGCTCTTTCTCTATTATATTACAAACATTATGTAATTCTCCAAATCAATGTTTGGACATGGAGATTTAACATAAGCTATAAGCTGCTGAGGGGAACGCAGCCAAATCCCCAGTGCTGAATGAACTCTTACAGTATTCATTAGAGTCCAGTGTCAAATGAACACTGTATCAGTCTAGGTCTGGAGATTTTTGCTATTAAGAGTGCAGCAGTAGTGAAATGGCCAGAAAGTAGGCAAGTGTTGCACTTGAACATCATAAACCCAGAATAAAAATTTAGTGATCTGAACCATTACACCTTCTGAGAGAGTTTAAGGGAATTCAGTGTGTAAGTGTGTGAGAGGGATTAAAAGTCCTGCAGCTGTGAATATGACTCCCTAGAGCTGGATGCAGAATGACATTTTAATAATCTTTAGGAAGACTTCTTTTGGCACCTTTTAAAACAACCCCAAGCGTCTGGTTAAATCAAGATAAAGGCAGTCACATGCTAATGAGAGCTCATAAATGGTAATTATGATTAAAACTCCTGCTGAAACGTGTTCTTTATCCTAATGTAATTCCTAAAAATAAAGATTGAGCATGTACTTCTAGGAAAAAGTACAGAAGTCAAGTTCTTTAAACTTTAAAGGGTTTTATTCAGTATCACAGAATGGAATCTGACTCTGATCTTTTCATTTGCTAATATTTATCAATATTAGCAAATAAAATATTTTTTCTCTGTTATTGATTAACTCAGACACTGTTGACTGACTATGTGTGTGTGAAATATTTTGAGTCTATGTTGAGCTGCTAGTGAACAATTTGGGCGAAAAACAGTTCACAGCTCTCAAAACAGCCCAATCAGGTCCTCCCTGAAGGCCTTTATTACCTGAATCAGGTGTGTTAGATTAGGGTTGAAACTAAACTCTGCAGGGTGGTAGATCTTCAGGACCAGGGTTGAGCACCCCTGCTGGAAGGGGTTTAAAAAGGTTCACACTCACACATCTCACTTCAAAAAATGAACCATCCACTCATAGGTACTTTAAGGAATCATACATGGCATTGCTTCAAAGAACACATTGGTACCTTTAATTTTATGTGTGTGTAGCATACACTGAGAATGATAAGTGGGTAGATGCAGGTCTACTTTTTTTTTCAGTGTACATTTGCTGGCCACTTTATTAGAAACACCTCGTTGTTGGTCCACCTTGCTGTTTATAGCTATAGCTCTTCTGTTGCACAATATGAGCTAGGCTTCATTTAGCTCTTTATTATTGGTCAAGCTCGTTTTTTTTGGGTGGTCGGACACTCCCAACAAAACAGTGACACTGACACTTTAAAAACTCCAGCATCCACTACTGAGCTTGATACACATATACTAGCATGCCATGTTTGTGTCAGTGCTGCATTGAGAAAGATCCACCACCCAAGTAATATCAATTAAAAAGTAGTAGAGTGGTCAGAAACTGACCAATGATCAAGAGTGTAACTGTACACCTTCATAGTAAACCTACAGTACTGTGCAGAACTCATGAGACCCTTCAATGAGTTTATTTCCAGTTAACAGGGGTGGTCTTTGCACTAGGAAAAGGTAGGTAAGTTCCATGAGCAAAAGGCCCCACTAAAATACAGATTGGATGTAGTGTATGTATTGATTTTAGATAACATATTCCAATATATAACAGATGTCATTTGCAATTATAGTGCTTATTTTCAGTCATTTCAGTGCAGCCTGTTCATGGTTATATTGGGCTGTTGATAAGAGTCTGTGACACATGTAAACATGAGACATTTAATAATAAAATCATTTTTAAAAAGTGACCATGTGATCTGTAAACATGAGACATGTACTGTACTGTGCAAAGGTTTTAGGCATCTAAACACATTTTTAAAGAATTTACCTCAGCAGTGAGTTTATCACAATATACATTAGAATAAAGTCATATTCATAATTCAAATAAACACAAAAACAATAAAAAGTAACATCATCAATTACATCATGAGCACAATTTACTGAAGCACTGATTGGTCAAACTAGGAGTTGCTTTTTAACTACATATAATACTGGGCTTCCTCGAGGAGAGGCTTGAAAATAGTTAAACAAACACACCAACATCCAGAAAATCACTATTATTTATATATATATATATATATATATATATATATATATATATATATATATATATATATATACAGTGCCCTCCATAATTATTGGCACCCCTGGTTAAGATGTGTCAAAAGCCTTAAAATAAATTCAGTTTTTATTGTGGAAACATACTGTCACACTGAAAATTGTAGAAAAATGTAACCTTTAACTCAAGTAGAGTTTTAGGGGGAAAATAAAATCCCTGACTAAGAAATAATTTTTCTTCATAAAATCACCTGTTCCACAATTATTGGCACCCCTAACAATTCTTAGGAAATAAATGTAATTAAAGAATTTCTGTCACTTCTACAGTAGTTTACGAAGTTAATCAAAGTATGTAGGAACATTTAATTAGCAATTCACAACTTCCTGTTTCCCTGGGGTATAATTATGACGTGACACAGAGGCCATTTCTCTTCAACATGGGAAAGACAAAGGAACATAGCATTCAAGTAAGGCAGATGTGTGTCGACCTTCACAGAAAATAGCCACTCACCTACACCTGTCCGTATCTACTGTCAGAGGAATTATTAAGAAGTTTAAAACAACAGGAACAGTGGTAAACAAGTCTGGACGAGGACGCAAGTTTATTTTGCCACCACGCACAGTGAGGAGGATGATAAGAGAAATAAAAAGTTCTCCAAAGCTCACTGTTACGGAACTGCAACAAATGGTAGCATCTTGGGGTCACGAAGTCTCCAAAACAACCATCAGACGCTATCTACACACCAACAAGCTGTTTGGGAGGCATGCACGGAAAAAACCTTTTCTCACTCACAATCATAAACGTAAACGTTTGGAGTTTGCTAAGCAGTACTGGGACTTCAACTGGGACCGTGTGCTTTGGTCAGATGAAACTAAGATGTGCAACAAATGCTGTAAGTGGGTCTGGCGTAACACAAGAGCTGAGTATGCAGAAAAGCACCTCATGCCCACTGTGAAATACGGGGGAGGATCAGTGATGCTGTGGGCCTGCTTTTCTTCCAAAGGCCCAGGGAACCTTGTTAGGGTGCATGGCATCATGAATGCTTTGAAATACCAGGACATTTTAAAACAAAATCTGGTGGCTTCTGCCCGAAAACTGAAGATGGGTCGTCACTGGGTCTTTCAGCAAGATAATGACCCTAAACATATGGCAAGATCTACACAGAAATGGTTGACCACACACAGAATCAAGCTCCTCCCATGGCCATCTCAGTCCCCAGACCTTAACCCCATTGAAAACCTGTGGGGTGAGCTGAAGAGGAGAGTGCAGAGGAGAGGACCCAGGTCACTGGATGATTTAGAGAGATTGTGCAAAGAGGAATGGTCGAAGATACCTCTTTCTGTGTTCTCCCATCTTGTGAAACATTATAGGAGAAGATTAGGTGCTGTTTTGTTGGCAAAGGGGGGTTGTACAAAGTATTAACATCAGGGGTGCTAATAATTGTGGCACACATTATTTGATGTTAAACAATTATTTCTTAATGTGGGATTTTTTTCCTACTGAATAAATGCACTTGAGATAAAGGTTGGATTTTGCTCTTTTTTCCATCGTGGTCCTATATTATTTAAAAAAACCCTCAATTTATTAGAAGCTAAAGAACACATCTTAACCAGGGGTGCCAATAATTATGGAGGGCACTGTATATATATATATATATATATATATATATATATATATATATATATATATATAAACACACACACACACACACACACACACACACACACATATATATATATATATATATATATATATATATATATATAAACACATATAAACACATACACATATATATATATATATATATATATATATATATATATATATATATATATATATATAAATAAATAAAATTATTAACTAATATTCTATCAATTTTGTTTATTCAAATATTAACACTTTTCTCAGCAAATAAACACAAACTACCCAAATAAATAGATTATGTGTCTTGGGTGCCTGAGACTTTGGCATAGTAGTGTAAGAGATGATGATAGTTTGTAATGGGAGAAGGTTAATAAGAGTTCATGGAGAGTAAACGTTTGTGTGTTCCTGTGTGTGTGCTGGGAAAAACAGTGTATGAGTTGAGTGAGAGGTTACAAGGTGGTCTGTGTGGCTGGCAGCCTGTGGGGAAAAAAGCTATTGCACAGCCTGAAGGCTCTGCTGTGGATGCTGTGGAACCTCTTGCCAGATAAAAAAAAAGTGAAAACAGTTTATGGGAGGGGTGGAAGGAAGTCAGTGTCCTCAAAATGTGCATAGAAGATGTGCAGTCTATCTGGAAGGGAGGCATTTGGCAGGGGTTTGTGGCCTGTGATGATCTGTATGCCTTGCCATATACACTGGGTGTCTCATGCTGCTGAAGGCGTTATTGATTATGCAAGCATAATTGGGTTTTGCCAGCTTGATGCAATGGGACAGGTTGGCTCTTGCTGCCCAGAATGCTGTTCAGGTGGCACCTTGTGCTCTCAGCAGTTTATCATCATGGCTTCTGGTTGTGCTTGCCTTGTGCCGGTTTTGGTAACTGTAACATCCTCAATGCATTTGTTGTTGTATCCCATTACTGACTCAGTGTGCTCATTGATGTCAGTAAGCTGGTCATTGGTTGCTTCCTCCTTAAAGATATACCAGTATACTTGATGTATCAATACACTTGAAATAGTCTTGCAGGGCTGAAATGGGTCTCTTTGGTCAGACTTTGATCTTTTTTGTGTCCCATTATACTCTCTTCAACCGTGGATAAGCATAATTGTGGTGGGGTTGGAAAGTCCAAAGTGGGAGTGGGCCAAGGCTTTATATAGTCCTTTATGTTGGTGGATGAATGTGTGTGTCTGTCTGTCTGCCCTGCGATGGACTGGCGACCTGTCCAGGGTATATCCTGCCTTTCGCCCAATGGCAACTGAGATAGGCTCCAGCACCCCCTGTGAGCCAGAAGGAGAAGCAGCTTAAAAGATGTGTGTGTGTGTGTGTGTGTGTTTACATTTATTTTTAATAATTTGTGGCTGAACTAAAATATTATTCTATGGTAACAAAACAGTAAACGTATTATCTGATCTTCATCAATTTAAAGTTGTAAGTCAGCCCTGATACTTTATTAGACATCAATTTTTTCACTACATATTAAATTAATATTTAAATACTAAATATTTTTCAACATAAAAATGTAACTGATCCCAAGTGGCACAACATCATCCAAGACAGGGAGAAGTGGTAATGGAAAATGTTTATTGTTGACCTTACTGGGATGCAAAACTGAAAAAATGAGAGTTAAGAGAACTTATGACTTAAAAATTTGAGTTGAACTCAAGAAAAACTGTGATAAGTTGCATTAAAATCATAAGTCGAACTGACTTTTCGTTTTTGTAGTGTTGTAATGGCGTGACTGTGGATCGTGGATATTTTTTCTATTACTGTTACAGTCTTATCCACCTACTCTTGCAACCCACCCTGGTGGTGGGGTAGGTTATAACAACAGAACCTTTCGACACCAGCTAGCTCATATTGAAAGTATAAGGGGCCTGTATCGTGAGATTTTAAGCCAAAACCTCCTTCCATCAGTGAGAGCACTGAAGATGGAACGAGTCTTCCAGCATGGCAATGATCTCAAACACACCGCTCGGGCAACCGAAGGTTGGCTCCGTAAAAAAGCGTTTCAAGGTCCTGGAGTGGCCTAGCCAGTCTCCAGACCTCAACCCCATAGAAAATTTGTGGAAGGAGTTGAAAGTCCATGTTGCCCAGCGACAGCCCCAAACATCACTGCTCTAGAGGAGATCTGCATGGAGGAATGGGCCAAAATACCAGCTACAGTGTGCAAACCTGTTGAAGACTTACAGGAACGTTTGACCTCTGTCATTACCAACAAAGGTTATGTTACAGAGTATTGAGTTGAGCTTTTTTTATTGACCAAATACTTATTTTCCACCATAATTTACAAATAAATTCTTTAAAAATCCTACAATGTGATTTCCTGGATTTTTTTTTCTCATTTTGTCTCTCAGTTGAAGTGTACCTATGATGAAAATTACAGACCAGATGATGGATGGATGGGTGGGTGGAATATACTGTAATTGTTTATTTTCGTTAATGTTTTTGTCAAGTCTTAAATGTTAAAGTTAATTATCCACATTTAAAACATTAGTGGAAATGTAACAATGCATGAAAATATTATATTAATTTTATTCAATCTCAGTGCTTTTATCACACGACTCTGTACAGCACTCTCAGCACATCTTTATTTCATTTTTATTCATGGCTTCAATTAATTGTTTATTTATTCTACTAAATTATTTTGAAGCTGTGATGTTGGAAGAACAGACAGTACAGTCATTTTACACACCTGTCTGCAACCAAATCAAATTTATACTATTGACACCCCCCCTTCTCTCCCATAAACATTTGATATATGTCTAACTTAAGAATTTAGCATGTTTAATTTACTTTGATTTGAAGGAAAGTAATGTCAGTAATTGATACGACCCTTTAATTTAACCCTGTATTTAAGATACAGAATCAGCATGTAATGAGAACCGTTTGAATGTAACAGCACATCTCTGTTGTCCTTTCTCTCCAATCAATAACAGACACGTATCGCCCTCACCTCTGCAGGATGTCAACCATGTGATCAGCACGAGTGAAGAGCGTGAGGATCCATCAGCCGTGTGCCGCCACATTAAACACTTAACTCTCATTCTGTCTGTATTTACATTCTCTAAGCTAATCTCTCTCCATCTGCAAACAGGACATCCATTCTGCTTTCTTTGTTGCAGCGGCCAGACGGATTCATACTGATGTGCTTTTATGCTCCCTGCAAAAATTATTTTCAGACAGTAACAATTCACAGTCTGTAGAGCTCCAGGTTTTGCTGTTGCTTCATTATGGTTTGCCTAAAGGAATATTCAGTCTTATCTCTAGCTGTGTTCAAAAAGCTAGTCTGTGGTCCAGGTGGGCTATATTTGTAGACCACTATGTCATCCATGGCTGTTTCAGTCAAGATCTTTTGAAGCCTGCTGAGAAATGAAGTCTGTGTTCTGGGTGTGTCTCAGAGAGCTCCTAGTTTAGTAGTTAGGGTACAGCCCACAATGCACCATAAAAAACAATGAGCATCCCATGACTGGAAAAAGATTCACGTCTCCTGATTGACTTTTTGGAGAGTTTTAAAATGGAGGATGATTGCTGTCTTGCTTTAGTAAATATTCAATGTTTATTTTTCACACTTATGAAAAAGACTTTGGAGAAGCGAGGCATTTTCAGCGTCACTATCCGTTTTCTACTAACTCACATGTTCATAGAAACTTTTAGCTGTGTAGCTGTCCAGTTGCATTTCTCTCTGATTAAGCTTTATTCGTGTGCTATGGTGTTAATGTTTGGCACTAACTTACTACTCCATGCAATCTTTAACTCTCATCCAGTTTTTGAAAAGTAGATAAATGCACATTAAAATCATTCTTTTAATAATCAATTAATGTTTCAGAAAATATGCATATTCAGAATATAAGCAGTATATTATAGTATTTCATTTATGATCAAATCTTCAAATCTGTACAGCAAAACTGAGTGTTTGTTTTTGAACACCTCTTTTTCTCAATCCAACCAAATCCTGAAAAATAAAATCTTATCACGCCCACAATTATTTCCCAGCATCCTGTTTCACTCAGATATGCACTCACCAGCCACTTTATTAGATGCACCTTGCTAGTAAAAGTTTGGACCCCCTTTTGCCTTCAGAACTGCCTTAATTCTTCGTGGCACACTTTCAACAAGGTGTTGGAAACGTTCCTCAGAGGTTTTGGTTGGTTATTTGAGTTACTGTTGCCTTTCTATCATCTGGAACCAGTCTGCCCATTCTCCCCTGACCTCTCACATCAACAAGGCATTTTCGTCCACACAACTGCCGCTCACTGGATATTCTCTCTTTTTCGCACCGTTCTCTGTAAACCCTAGAGATGGCTGTGCGTGAAAATCCCAGTAGATCAGCAGTTTCTGAAATACTCAGACCAGCCCGTCTGGCACCAACAACCACGCCACGTTCAAAGTCACTTAAATCACCTTTCTTCCCCATTGAAGTTTCCACTTCAACAAGAAAATTTATGACTGTGTCTGGGTTTCAGTGTGAACAATATGAAAACATTGATTAAATGACCGGAATATCCCATCGTAACAATGGCAGTATGACTAAGCACAACACAGTGGTAAGTTGTCCAGTTGATGCTGTTAGTACTATGTCTCTGTGATCTGTGCCATGCATAATAGTCATCAGTGTCACAGGGTTCCTGCTAGTAGGGACCTAGCCAGTGACTGAATTTGTCCTCACCAGGACAAATTCCTCACCGTTACATTTCCCGTTATGTAATACAAATAAGGAGCCTTCATTGGACAGTCCTACTTAGGATTCACCTTTCTGAGCTGCGGCCTAGCTTTTAGAACTCAGCTTCTATCTGCAACATCTGTAATATACAGTCGGTTACCATAAATTACAATAAATGCATTAAACACGTTTCCTTGTTCTTTGATAAGAGCAGAAAACCCTTTGATTCAAGACACACTTCTAATAGAATCCATTGGGCAGTTGCTGAGCTCCATGAATAAACATTTGAAATAAGGGGCTGCAATGAGTTTTATCTTTTGACTTTTGGAGCAACACGGTAACAGAGCAGTTCAGGATTTAGCCCAAATTCTTCTCTCTGCAAAAAGGTCCATCTCAGAGCACAGAGAGTGTGTCATAATGATTGTACACTGTAATCATCTATTTGCTGTAGAGATTAGGTTGAAAAATGTTGAACATTCCTTTAAGAGGGTGTTGACCTTCACAGTTCAGCCCTCTCTTCATCATGCTGGGTGCATTGTGCTGATCAGGACTTGGCTGGGAGCTGGACTGAAGGTGTGGAGGTGTACAAATCGAAGCTCTGAGTCAACTAGTCATTTTGATAAGTAGTCAAGTCAACTTCACTTTCATTCCCTCCATATACAATAATTTTTCGTTCGGTCTGGTGTCAGCGGCTTAACAAAGTGGACTCGCACTGCACAAACAAAGAGGAAACAAACTACAGGGTAGCGAGAGGAAATCTTACTAAAATGAAAGAATTTAAATGAACAGCTTGATCATAATATGTTACACTGTGATATTTTTAGCAATATTAAGTGGGAAAAACTTTTCTAATTGTGTTAGATGTTTTCCTGTAACGTGTAACCTTGTTACAAAAAAGTTTGATCTGGATGTGAATCGGACTCATTGTTATTATTCGTTATCGAGAAGAACTATTTAAAAAGGTTTTGACATTTGATGCGGTGATGATTCAGTTTAAGTGATTTATTGATAAGATTTATTGACAATTAAAACAATATTTGATGTTTGAGTGATGAACTAGGCCAGCGTTCGGCAACATGTGGCTCTCTTTTACTGCCCTGTTGCAGCTCCACAGCAGCTCTAGATTTTTAGGTAAAAATAAAATAATCCTGCTTAGCAGAAAGTAAAGCTCTGCTGATCGTTCAAACAGTTTACAACAATAAATGGTCTTAAACACTGCCGTTAATGTAGAACTGCCAGTTCACCCTTTAACCCTGCGGGTCACAGCAATGCAACAGTCTCGCAGAGAAAGATTTGAGGTGAACATCAATAATTTGATGATGAATTCTCATTGCTTCTCATTCGCCAGCTTCTTGCACGAATTTTCCATTCCACCTTAAATAGTGCAGCAGGTACATTCTGGTGCCTCAGGCACCATTTAAAGTGGAACAGGAAAATTGAACAAGAAGCTGAAGAATGAGAAACTGACTTCAGCCTAAGTCTAAGAGACATTTTACAAGAATCTATTCTACTTTTGCGGAAAAGCTTCCAGCTGGAGATGCAAGAAAAGCAGCTATAACTGAGCTAAAGCTTAAAGCAGAGCAAAGTTATTCTGTGTTTTTGTTTGTTATATTTTTTAGCCAATACTAGTACATTAGCCCATACTGAGACTGATATTTAGAGCTAAGATGTTAAAATGGACTCCCAAGGTGGTTTGATTTTTGTCGAGAGGTCAAATTGACTCTTCTTAACATTTGGGTTGCCGACCCCTGAACTAGGTTGATTAATTTATTGCAAACTGGATGTCAATCATTTTGACTGATTTATTAGAGCAAATCAATCTTTTGATTGATTTGTTTATTTGATGGCTCAATTGATGTATTTATATGAAAAAACTGGTACTCTATTTTCCTATGATCTAATTTTCTAACTTGAAGTCCTTGCATGAGTTCAGACTGTCATAAAACTGCTTTCAGATTGCTCACACTGTTTTCAGGAGGTAATACTCGTTGAACTCACAGGGTCAATTGATTTTTATTTACTCCTTCATCACCTAAGATGTGTAGCTTTTGCTGATGTTCCTTTATGTGCTGGTGTGGACCCTCGCAGGGCAGCATTTCTTCTTCAGTCTGTGTGCTTTGTTTTGAGCAGGATTTGGCTGGTCTCCTGAACAGAAGCTGTAGAGATGGAAGGTGGGAGGTGAATTTGATGGCAGTGATAAGACTCGTTGTCTGAAGCCTCGTTCCTCATCCATCACTGCGCTCCACACCTCTGCACGTATGCGCTCCGCAAGCCAGATGAGCAGCACTGCTGCAGTTGAGCTGCACATGCATGTTAACATATACAAACACACACCAGCCTCCCTTAGAGATGCACAAAAGCACAGAAGTGTGGAAACAGGCATTTTCACCTGCTCAAGTAAATCACTGCTGCTGACACAGTAGTAGGCAATTCATGCAACCGCTGAGTCACATCAGAAGGCATCAGTTACAGCCGTATGCAAAAGTGAAAAGGGAGCACATCCTATATTGAGAACAAACGTAAATATGGAGCTTTGGTATACAAACATTTCATGCTTTATTCTTTCCCAATATGCTTAATTCAGCAAATAAACAGTAACCGTGCCTTAAAATGTGCAGAAATGTGTTCTCTGTAGAGGATGTGTTCTTATTTTAACTTAGAAACTCGCCAAAATGGGATCAGGATGCCCAAGCATAGGACTGATCCCTTATTCACACTGTATCAATCAGTCTAATCAAGACTGCTATCACAGACATCTTTAGACATTCAACTATATACATTTATCTTTCTTATTAAGTTCATTACATTAGTATATGCATTCATTTGATCACAGTTAACCCCTATGTATTTGAGAATGCAAGCAAAATGAGCTACACAGTGAGCTACTCAGTACTGCTCAGTTCATAGGATGTTAAATCATTTATTGGTGCTTCTCTATATATTAGTACTTTAGTACGCATTTTCTTCTCTGTAACAAAACCCTAAAGCAATCATAACTACTCAGAAATGGTTTCATTGACATGAAGAAAATCTCACATTTGGACTGAAAACATAAAGAATAGACATTTTAATTGATATCACATTAATCCAAAGGGGATTAGGAAAGCAGGGATTGTTGTTTTACAAATGGGGTGGTTTTAATCATTATCTTGAGCCCTAAGTGGATGTAGTTGAATTCTATGTATCTGAATTATGTTGTTGTCCTGCGATGGACTGGCAACCTGTCCAGGGTGTATCCTGCCTTCCACCCAATGACAGCTGGAATGGGCTCCAGCACCCCCCGTGACCCAGAAGAAGAAACAGATTAGAAGGTGTGTGTGTGTGTGTGTGTGTGTGTGTGTGTGTGTGTGATGTTTTTGTTTTTGCAAACTGACATTTATTGGACTTATTCCCTCTGGCTAGATGTTTCTTTAGGATATGTAAAACATGCCCTTCATGCCCTTAAATTAGAAACTTAAAACTTGAAAATTGTTGAAAAAAGAAAAAAACATTAATATTCAGCCACCTTTATTTTTGTTTTATCCCTCCAAACCTTTCAAGTAATTAAAAACATCTCTGGAGCAGAAGATTTTTGACTACAAGCTTGGAAAAAATATGTACATTATATGTACATTTACAACACTTTTTCATTTTCATTTTCACTGTTTCATTTGTCACTTTCTATCATTTCCTTAATTTATTTCCAGTACATTGTATTTTATTTATTCATTTATTTCTTTGTTTGTTTATCTGTCCCTCTTTTGTATTAGGGCTCCACTGAAAATGAGGCCCTATGTCTGAATGTTTCTTCATTACAAATGTATTAAAACAAGGAAGACATTTTGATAAATAGGAAGCTGAATGTGGCGAAATAATCATAAAATAGCTATTAACGAAAACAATTGTATTTTATGAACAGTGTCGAAATTTAAATGCCAAAAAAGCCAAACTTTTGACTGAATAGGATGACCACACGTTACATTTTCAGTCCGTTCAGCAGTGCACAAAACATTTTGGCAGGCATTTTGTCTAACTTAACTGAAAAGAAACGCAGTCAAGGTGTCCGGAAACGTTTGAGGCAGGGTATATTGGCCATTTCAATCAACATACTCCAAGTGACACACATTCATTCCCACCAACACTCAGTCCATTGTGCAAGATACAGCAAAAGAAGAGGGATATAAAATGCCACAAACTACAGACTCTAGCAGCCTGGCTCTGCATCCTGGGCATTGCCTTTGTAATAATATAAGGAGAGATGTGAAGTTAAACTGATTTACTAGCCTCTTCCATTCACATTCCTATCCCACATTTACTGCTTCATATCTGAAAGCATCTCTGCTTACTTTTAATGAGTAGAGACCATGGCCTACTTTATTGGTCAGTAGGCTGCTGTGTTGGATGCAAATGCTTTTGGATGATAATATACAGGGTAGTTATGAGCTAATGTGAAGGAAAGGGACTCTTGATGCACACACACATGACCTGTACCTCCCGGGGGCTGGCTCGTCATCAGCTTTAACGGCAGCTCATAAAAGCTGCTGCACCGTACAAACTTTTGGTGAATATACACTGTGTGTGTTGATGTGTGGGGGTGGATGTGTCACCCTTCTCCCCCTCCGGAGGGTTCCCATCTGGGCCGGTGCATTGCGTGGGCTGGCAGTCACGGATTAAGTGGGAAAGTTTGGATTGATGTGGTCTGATGGAGGGGGTCAGCTAGGCAGCCTCACACTCCTCATTATCACACGCTGGTGGAATGTGAAGCAGGAGAGGGAGCTGAGCCACAGATTAATACCCCTCTAATAGCACTATTTGACTTAAACACACTCTCATAGCCACGGCAGGGGGTGTGTTAATGCTTGCTTGCTATCTGGGTGCCGTGCTTACTAATCCCAGATGGGACGGTCCCCTGGCTTTTCATAGATGGCTGCTTTTTTTTAAAAATCTGGTAATGTTACACCCTGAGCTTGGATGATGATGTTATTTTAGACATGTGATTATTGTCTACAGAACTATAATAATATTATTTTGATCCAAATTCACTTAGGAAGTACCACATGTCAACATTACAGAGCCTTACACTACACTTTGCATTTCCCCTGATGGTGATATTTGGACATCGACCTGTTTGAAACTCCAGTAACTGCAGATTTAGTCCTTTTTCTGAATGGGGTTTCTATCATTTTGTTGATTCTCTACAGAGGAATATGCAGTGTTTCTACTGTCTTACCAAGTTGCCAGAAGATCTTATGAAACATATAAGAATTAATAGGTACTTTTTTCTTTCACCTGTGCTCAATTTACAAAATAATTTGATAAATCACTTCAGCACATTAGAAAAGTACAGTACTTTCGTTATATGTGCCTTTGAGTGGTGTGTGTTGCACTAAATGTTCTACGGTTGACCTAGACGTCATTGTGGAACCCATGATGGGTGGGATTAGATCACATTGAATCTGTTTTGCAAATTGAGGACCATCTCTGACTGCATCTGCAGAAATGTTTACATTTCTGCTATCAGATAAGCAAGTGCCTGGGCAAGGAATAACTGGACAGATCAATCAATATCAGTTTTTTGCGTAATTGTTTTTTTTTTTTTTTTGATCTTATATACAGTCCTGCATTGTGCCACTATGCTGACTTAACTTTTATTGATTGAAATGCTCTCCCTGACAGGGGCATTTACCCCCTACTTTAATCCCCTTTTGTTTTGCTAATGTACTTAATTACCTGCATGTTTATATACCTGCACGCTTTTGCTGAGGTGGCTTTGTGTTCTCCTACACTGTAATGATCATGACATGGACATAAAGAAGACCTGTTTGAAGCTTTCCATGCTAACAAAGCTAGCATTATGGTGCCAAGTGACTGTTTTATTGGATCACTAGAATGTGGGAAATATGCCAGTATGAGATGTTATTTAAGAAAAAGAAATGTGCATAATAATTAGTGCCATAACTAGAAATGCAGCAGTTTGGAAATTGTTGGCCAAATCCACCTGGATTCACATTGCAGAGAAATTTAACAAATACAGTAAAATGAACAAAATGCTGAAATTTTGCACAGTAGTCCAGCATCACCTTAACGTCCTGCTTTTCTAAAAATCAGTAAATGTCATTAAATGTTGATTTACATTATCAAGTCATATAAATCCCAAAAGGTACAGCCCCTAGAATTTGTATGCAATGTCAAAAATTGCCCAGTCACTTGACACGGTATATAGCTCCTCCCTCCCTCTGCCTCTTCTACTCAGATTAGATGCACCCAGATGCCCAGTTTTCCACTAGAAAATATGGGAAATATGAAGATATTTCATTACAATCATGAATAAATATGTCATATTAAGGTGTTTTTAGTGCATCTTAATAACAGTTGGCTGCTTTCTGCTCATTTTGAAGTCAGCACATGCCTTATTCCTATAGCCATGGAAGTATAACAGTTGCTCCCTATTAAACCCCCACCTCAGCCTCTCCTCAAAGGCCTCATGTCCAATCTGTTTACAGCTCTCTGAAAGTTTTATGGAGGCATGATTGGAGGTTTGGGGCTTTCCAGTGTAGATGATTAGATGCCTGAATACTGTGTTAAAGACCCCCCTACACACTCACACACACATCCTGCTATAGCCATCTGTCCTTCTTCAGTCTCTGCCCCTCACACCACTCCCCCATGCACAGCTGTATCTGCTATAATTCTAGCTGCCATGCAGCTGTGCTGTGGCCCAGTTTTAGCAACAGTCATATATGGGTTGTGGGTGTTTTCTGATTTTGCAAACAAACTGGAACCGACAAAATGCGCCAACAAAATAGAAGTGCCAGGGGTGTAAATGGTTAACTGGTGTTTCAGTAAACAGCAGTTTCTGATTGAATTGGGTGTATTTGTCATTCAGGTTGAGGAATGTTTTTTAATTATACGCATGAGGGCGCAACAGGCAATTGGTACTGCTGAATAAGTGATAAGTTAAGTTAAGTTAAGTGATACTTTTTTGATCCCACAACTGGGGAAATTCCACCTCTGCATTTAACCCATCCATGAAGTGAAACACCACATACACTCTAGTGAGCACACACACACTAGGGGGCAGTGAGCACACTTGCCCAGAGTGGTGGGCAGCCCTATCCACGGCGCCCGGGGAGCAGTTGGGGGTTTAGGTGTCTTGCTCAAGGACACCTCAGTCATGGACTGTCCGCCCTGGGGATCGGACCGGCAACCTTCCGGTCACAGGGCCAGATCCCTAACCTCCAGCCCACGACTTCCCCCCATAGACCTGTTAAGTACTGTCGATTTAAGTACTCACTGGTATCTGGCTCCACCCATCAGCACATCAGTTCCACTGTCCTTACAAGAGACATTTTTTAATAACCTATTGCATTAACACAGAGTTCAGTGGACAGGTATGCTCATTAGAGTATGTTTATTAAGTATTTTTCAATAACTTCGAATGTGGCTGCAATTAGATTTCAGAGCCAGATCTATCAGTTTTATACTATTAGATATTTTGATGGATCATGTCAAGATGCCAGTTAACAGTTAAACCCTTGCTAATGATGCAGTGACAATCAGTTGCTGATCAAATGTATTTGCCAAAATTCAGCTCCCTACTGCTAATTAAATGACTGAGAAACTGAACAGTTTTGTTATTTACTCTCATACTATTTAAGAAGTAGAAAGAAAAAGTAAATGCATAAAATCAGATAATGGCACAATGGACAGATGAACAATGAACTGTTGTTGTTTACAGGCACTCAATAATTGATCTAAAGATGTATATTTATGATACATGCTGTTGTTCAGTGTTCTAGAAGTGCTGAGCATTCCCATGATACACTTCAGGCTGTAATTTATCATGAGCGATATCATCATTTTTCCCACCCCCAGTTGCAAACCTACATAGGCAAGCTTCAGATTCCACTGCTACTTTATCACTCTGACACAGCACCACAGTGAGGAGCAGAAAACGTGTATGTGTTTCAAAGAACTGTCCAAGGCCATTATCTTAATATTTGTTTTGTGCCCTTTTTTAAATAGTGTTGTTTTTAGCCTGTCTTGTATGCACAGATGGGTGAAGACGTTAAAGATCACAGCTGACTTTATACAAAGCAAGAGTGAGTTGCTTAGACCTTGAGGTTTCTCTTAATTGAGAGTGAATTTGCTCAACAGTTAGCTTACTCTCACACTCTGTGTGTCTCTTGGGATCAGTTATATAAACAATAAAAAGGATAGGGGGCAAATAGCTTTTCTCCTAGACATTATATTGGCCTTTATAAGAGCTGCTGGAAAGAGCAGCTGCAAATATCAACAGGCCCATCAGACAGCTGTCTTCACTTATTGACAGGCAGTTGATTTATGCTTAGAAAAACTCATCACATATTTTAGCCCCGTGGGTCTACCCACATCTTCAGGTCATTTGAGAGGACATTGGTTACATTTATGTCTCATCACACAGTTCGTTCCATCTCCAGTGGAATCAAGCACCACTTCACCGCTCACCACGCTGCTTTTAATTGCATGGCCAAGTGTTCATCACCGGGGACCTCTTAGCGGAAATCATCCTGACCTTCCTTGTGCATGGGTGGTCATTGTTCAATACCTCTGTAGTTACTCAATTAAGGCATATTTTTCCTTGGCTGTCTGTAGCTCTTAGATCAATCCAGGGGACAAAGAGTGCTCAGCTTCTGTGACTGTAATCTCTTACAGTCTCTGTGAAGTACAGGTCTTGGTGCATTGCCACCGGTTGCCCTCCGCAAGCGGTGGCCCTGTTTGGCCGCTCCAAAGTCACTGAAGTACCATAATGAAGTGAACATAATGAATGAAAAAAGAAATTAGGAACTCAGTGTTAATGACTCAGCTGTAACTGAGTAAAAAAGTACATTTCTTCACAAATATACTTAAAGTAAAAAGTACTATGAAATGAAAATACAATGGTATTAAATTTCACTTGTGTACATGAGACCATGTTGATGGTAACCATTTAGGTTTTATAGATTTTGTACTTTTCCTTTTATAATTTTTTTTAACTTTGTTCTATTAAGTGACACACTTAAAATAACGTATCATATAACATTATTGCTAAAACCAAAACAAATATTGTTTTGTGACATTGGTGGATATCTCCCACAACTAGTTTTGGGGTAGCTACTCAAAAAAGTAATGCATTCCACAATACTAATTACTTGTCTGAAACTGTAACAGGGTTACTTTATTTATTACTTCATAGAAAATGTCATTTCAGTGCTCGTTGCTCACTTCTAAGTTACTCTCTAGGACTAATACAGATCTGTACCTACTGGAAAGTACTAGGAAAACCCCAAAAGTCTGTCATTTAAAGGGTCTCATCATTTAGAAGGCATGTCTGTATCTCTGCCTTTAGTGAACATGGTTCAGCGTTAACTGCAGTATGAAAGTTCTATCATAAATAATATTGCCATGGTAAACCTAATGATTAAAACAGTGTTTAACTGTTAACTGCTTAAACTTCAAATAATGAATTGTATTTCTATTTTATTATAAATACATTCACATTAACATTGTCATTAATCTTAGCGTTAGCATTTGCCTACATAAGTGCAATACTGGCTACCAAGTTCCAGTCAATTTTTAAAATGAACCTCTATCTCATGTGGATAGTCAGTGAAATGTTTTTTCTCTTTTAACTTTGAGATATGCTGTTGTGACTAACTCGGTCAACATGGAATCGGCTTCACTGCTCATCCCTTGTATGCGCATGACCAGCGGTCCAGACCTGCTAGCGGCTTTTTTCGCTGCTATACATGCGATGTGAGAGACTTGTGACATTCGAGTGACTGTTTTCTAAAAGTTGTACTTCTTTCCAAAAAGAACCACTTTTATCTGCCTTGTTAGGATAATTATAGTATTCTGATGACGTCTTAGTCGTGCTACCACTATAACTTCATTCAGCAGTGCTGTGGTTTGTTGTAATGTGATAAGAAAGCAATAACTGATCAGCAAAGGCAGTAACACACATTCACCGCTAAACAGCTTTAGTAGCCACTTTTGTTCGTTCTTGTAATATCTCATGGACTGAAATGTTCTGAACTCTGGGGAGATGCGCAGGTTATATGGATCCAGTCCACCAGTTTGGCTTGTAGACTTTTCTTGTGACTGCATCCAAAACGTCTGGATCTAACGTGTCTACATCTGTCATATCTTTTCATGTTTTTTTTTTTGTTTGTTTGTTCTATTTTGCTTGGTCTTCATCCACCTGTTGTAGCTGCGGTAATGGTGACAGGTGCTCTGTCAGAGTGCAGAGGGGTCAAAATTGCTCAATGAAAACTGAGTTCCGGCTTTTCCTGCGCTTGCACTGCAGTGGTCATATTCACACTCAGAATCATGCCATCAGCTGTTGCTGGTAGCACATGCAACTTGATTGAAGTACAAGACAGATAGGGATAATCTGTATAGAGAAAATTTGAATGCATGTGTTATTAATATTGCTCTCATGTTAAGTCTGTAACTGTAATGTGATTTAAACTGTAATGTGTAATACTCCAAAAATAAAAAAAATAAAATAAGTACATTACTGTAATGCATTACTTTGCACCACGTTGCCCCAGCACTGCTCAGAACTACTGCTACCTTCCTCTGTATTTAGAAACGTTCACCTTCATCTCGGTTGCACTGCTGTTTCCCATGGCAGGGTACAAATTGATGGCAGGCATTCATTGTTATATATAATCAGTTTCTCCATGCCAGGTGTCTCCCAAAACCCCACCCACAGCCCCCTCTGTGACTTTGTGTTATTAATGCCAGCCTGGGGACTCCAATTTGTTTCACCTAAATGACTTATCAATAAAGTCGCTCAGCTCACTCCCATCTGGCAGTGGATTGACAGGCAGCGAGCGAGTGGCTGATTGATCGCACTCACTCTCCACTACCTTTGAGCTTCTGCACTCCTCACTATCTTCAAGTTTAAAGATGTCTCCCCAGGTGACCTCTTTTCAAAACTCATTACTCTCCAAGTTTTTATTCATAAAGCTGTTGATTAAGCTGATGTTTAGGCGATCCTCGTACGTTCATCATGTGATAGCACTCCAGGAGCCTTGCCAAGGCCATTCTTTTGGCTGACAGTCTGAGGGATACCCTTGAGACAAACATTAGTTTAGGAGAAGTTCAATAGACTGACATCTTTTGTAAGCACAATGATTTTGCCGTATCCTCTGCCTTCATCTTCTGTAAAAAGCAAAAGTAGTCTATGTAGAACAATTCGAGATTCGCTATTGCTCTTCCAGCCAGGCATATTGCCTAGACAAGCACAGAGCTTTGTGAAGTTTTTTATCAAGTGTAGAAGTGACACGTAGACGGATATAAGAATCTTTGTTTTTTTTTTTACATGGAAAAGAAAACCAACACAACAACAACAACAAAACAACATTCTGATCATTTGGGATGTTTAAAAAGAGACTTTACTTGCACTTCCCCAATCCACATATTCTTCATTAAAGCTGTTCGTTGTAGATGAATGAAGTAAGGTTTAGACAATGACAAATGACTGAATAATGGTTTGAAATAGAGAGCAAATGATGAAACCTGTGGCAAAGATAAGATCAGGTCTTAATCACCTCTCGGTCTTGCATATCGTACTGTGAATATTTCCTTGTAAAAACCTTCTTGGTGCTGTGAATCTTACATGTTCTTTCTCTTTCAAAGAACCAGTGGCCATCATTCATGTTGCTAGTGGCCGCATCCAAATGTAGCATCTGCTTTTCTGCTCCGTCACTGGCCCTTTCTCTGCCTCTCTGCCAAAAGCACAATTGTGGCCTACAAGTTTATGTGCATGGACAAATAGTGCCCTTGCAGCCTCGGTAATCTTGTTTGATTTGCTGAGAGCTTGCCGAGGTCTGGTTTTACTGTCACTATTTACAGCTGTGAGGCGTGAGTTTGTCTGCCAAAGCTGCTCTTCTGCCTCTTCGTTTCCCTTCTCCCGCCCTCTCTGTTGCGGGTAAGCACACACTGATTTACATCCGTCCTTCTCTCCAGGCTTCCCACCCTCTTTTGTTGGTTCAGAACGGCACTCTGTTTTGGAGCCCAGGGCCAGTGGTGGACGTTTGGGCTAAATCACTTGTAATGTCAATGTAATGTCTAGTTTAGGTGAGAACACCGTTTTGCAGTCATTTTTGTAGATCTGGAAACGGCTTTATTTCACCAGAATGGGCTCCTCAAAAACCCCTCGCAGGCTCTACTGACACAGTTGTTTCCTAATTAGTGTATGTTTGCTCACTAATCTTTATAGCCAATTAGGAGGAAGAGTGGCTTGGGGATGTTTAAAAAGGAATACTCTGGCATTTTTCAACGTGATTTCTGTTTTCATGATTAATTCCCATAGACAGTCATTTCCCTGTACTTAGAAAAGAAAGAAAACATACTGAAAATAAACAAAAATCTTATTAAAAAGGATATTATGTGCATTTTTGTATCCACAAGAATTTTTCAATATGTTTCTTTTTGTTTCATAGGTTTTGGTTTAGTTGTATAAAATCATTTAAAATCTATATTACTCCTCAGAAAATACATTAATGAACATATATTTTAAAGTACTTTGGCTAGTGCTGCTATTACTACTACTAACACGTATAAGCTAGTACCTGTATTAGAATTTAGACACTTGCATAGACCTTTGTCCTTCAACTCAAGTTTATACTTTTTATTGTTATTTATTTTTATAATAACATATTGTCATTGTTTTCCTGGGGTCATATCACCTTACTTGGTAAACAGAACTGACCCTAACGCTGACTCAGAATATTACATTGATTTCTTTCAATATCTATGAAAGGGCTTCTGACCTTGGCTTTGCCCCATAATGGTCTTCTTATTTACATAAAATCCTTCCTATGCATTCTTGGAAGCATTACAGAATAAAAGTCCTTTGTCTGTTGTGTTGCATGACATTTGAGAAAATCAGAATTCATGGGTTTAACAATTTGCAATCATTTTTAAAGTTGGTTATAATTTGAAACATACAATCATTGCCAAATTTAGAATTTTATGTAACTAAATGAGCCTTATTTATATTTCTCTTAATCTGCATATATAGCTGGATGGTTGCACCACCTGTCATTTTGGGAGGCATAAATGTCTAAAGTGAATTTATTCATGTAAAGGATGTATTGTGGAACGGAAGGTTTGCGAAGAGTTCTGTGTTGGTCCAGTGGAGATGCAATGTCTATTCACCACTGAATCTTAAGAAATATGTAAAATGTCTAAATTTATTTCGTGCCTAAATGTTAATAGCGATACCACTACCACTCGTCCACCAGTCTTCAAGTACATTTAATTCTCTCTCTCATGTAGTTCAGTAACGCACATTGCTCAAACACAGCTCCACCTCTCTGGCACGTCCCTCTGGGCAGCACTAATCCATAACATGTCTTTTACAGCGTGAGCGACAGTCACGCGCTCACACCCATAAATCCAGAGTCTTATTCCTCTAATAGCCTGCCGAGCACAGTTGTTAGGTCACCGGGAATGGCTCATCGCTCTGCTAAGTGACCAAAGACACTGGAAAGAATGGAGAAAAAAAAAAAAAAATTAAATCCTTCTCCCCATTTGCCTTCCCTCAACGATCTAGAGTGAAAAAATCTCCAGCCCCTTCTCCTTATATTTATGTCTGAACTAATGAATTTTGAAGCAGACCTTAAAAGTGCCTTTCAAGGTCTTTGTTCCTGTCTGACACGTTTAATCTAGATGTGTTAAGCTAATGCCAGATAGCCACTGCAGTGTGTTCTGCATACCTACCATTTTCACAACATTCATGTTCTGATTAGGTGAATGTGAGAACTCTTTTTATGACCAAAACCTCAAGTGTTGAATTAGTAACTTGATAAATTCAATTTACACAGCTTTGGCCCTCCCCTCAAAAAGTAATCAGTGAGCCAGGATGCTTCATTAGTTTTCCACTGGAACTATGAGGCTAATGTAGCTAACAAGTAATGCCAGCTACATCACTTTGTTTGTGACTTTGTGCCTAGCTTAAAAGACAAATTAATGTTGTTTTCTCAAAATGTTAACTTTCTATTCTATCAGCCTTGCACACAGCATCTCTCTACTTCTGTTTGGCAGATGTGAATTTTCTCCAAATTGACTTTATTTGGACATCAGTTGTAGGACCTGACCAATATGAAAATTGTAAGGTTATGTCCTGTGGTTGGGAGATTCAGAGATTCAGTCCTTGTTGCTAATTATCAAGATGTTATCACTAATACCAATAAGGCCATGGCTCATCAATGTTGGACAATGTTATGGATTTACTGGTATGTCAGCCAGCTGCTAATTATCATTCCTTCTATTGGGAAACAGAAAGAGATTAAGGGGGCAATTTGTCACTTAATCAAAAAGCTCTCAGGAGTTATTGCTGGTGATGTTCTAATTTTATAATTTCATGTTCATTTTATAACTAATTACTTCTCACTCATTTTTTTTTGAAAGTACATGTCTTGAACTTTCATTCATTCCCACATTTGTATTTGTGAATCGCAGAAGATGTATTTATTTTTATTTGAATTTAATGAAAAGTTGTGAGCAGTTTATTTTGTGGGGAAGTTTATTTTTAATATGATTGAGGAATATGATAATATGATATGAGGAAGTTTATTTTTAATATTTATAGTATGAGCAGTTTATTTTTAGTACATTTTACCATGTTTCTGCCATTGTTTTAAGATGGGAACAATGTTGGAACTGCAGATAGTCGTCAAAGAGAATGTGAATCAGCTGTAAGTATAATTCATAGTTTCATTAATTATGCCATTAAGTAACTGCGCTCAATAGTATAGTAAGATGACAGTAACTGCTACGGTCGTCTAAAGGTTAACATAGACCAACGTCTGTGCTGCCTCCTTTTCTGCTTTTGGACTAGCCTTTCCTTCTCAGTTGTTAGTATGTGAAGTTTGAAAATACTTTGTTAGCGTGTTTTCTCTCCATGAACCCTTTCACACACTCACAGTGGTTTAATCCATTGACCTTTCATTCTCCTCAGCCGCCTTTATCCCCCAGGCCTCCAGAGGTCCGAAGTCTTAAACATTTTCCCTTCATGCCACTCTGATGCAGGCCATTAGCCTTTGGTTGCCCTCCCACTGAGTCCAAACTCTGACCTAATTAACATCATTTGTCTGTCTTTGACCACAGACATCTATGAAAACAAGGTGAGAGGGAGACAGAGAGAGAGAAAACAAGAGGGTGGGAGTTTATTGGAAAGTTTATAAAGGGAACAGAGGAGTGAGAATGACGTCTCTCTCCTTCAGACTAAGCTTGTTAGAACATATCATTACTCCACTGGACTGAAAATTGTCCAGTCAAACACAAGTGACACTACTGAAAGGGGCAATGAGCAACTGACAGGGTGTTCACAAGGTTCACACCAAGAGAGCAAAAAGACTGCAGATTTTGTGGAGGCATTTGAATTGGGGACCGAAGTGTTAAAGCGATAGTTTGGCAAAAAAAAAAAAGAAACAAAACAAAAACACAGTTTCCTCTTTCCCCAGATGTAGCTGATCAGTAGGGCTCTTGTTCAGCATATCATTGTGGCAATATAGTGTGTGTGAGATTGTCGGTTCAGCCTTCGCCCCCTGTCCGGACACATGTGATAGTAAAGCTAATTATTCTAAGTTAAGTTTTTTTATTCTAAATTTATTCTACTCTCTTGTATGAAAAGGGTCATAAACTAAAAAGCGTTCTGCAAAAAATAAAAGAAAAAGTAAAAACAAACTTCAGTCGATGAGTTCTTTGGAAGGAAGGAAAAGGCCCTCTCTTCATTTATTGAGCGTAAGGTGACAAGATGTTTATCAGCCCTCCCAAACTTCTAAAAACCTCTTCATACAATTGCCTGTATCTGGGTCAAGAGGTTATTCTGTCCCATTCATTCAATGTTAGACCTATTTTCTATGTAACTATAACTTTATTTCAATCATTTCTAAGTAAAACATTTTTTCAAAACTTTTATTATATTGTGACCTTAATGATAAAAAGGTGCGGCCCTCTGCCTCCGTGTGCTCTGACCAGCACCTCAAAGTCAACCACACCTGTACTATAGCTCTTAGAAGCTCCTCCAGCACTGTAAATGTACTTTTTTCCCAAAACGTACCTAATTGTAAGTTAGCATTAATACAACAAAGCCATCATTCTTCTCAGTTTATTTATTCATTATTATTGTAGAGCAAATTTTAATGTAAACACTGACCAAAATTGTCTGTTGTGCTGGGTTCTGTTGTCACTATCATATTGTATCATATCATGATGCTTACATCATGATATGTATCTTTATAGTGAAGTTGCTCATAATTCCTAGCCCTGCTGATGAGCTGAGATATGTTTGGTGTCAAAGGTCTCCTTTTAATTTTGCACTGGAGCTATGAGGCTAACAAATGATGGAAACTAATTTCATGTCAGTTGGTATTGTGCGAACTTCATGCTTAAATCATCAAATATGTGTCTCAAAAATTGATGTTGTTAAAAAATCTCAATTATACTTGCTTATGTGATTTCTGTTGCTGTATGATGACACTGTTACACTATATGTGTGGCTTCTCCAGAGCGCCGCATTCTGTGGTCATTGCTTTTCTAAAGGATTATACAAGCTCTGTGAGCTCAGCTGAACACTTGTTTCAGCAATTAATAACCACTAATTAAAAGTATGGTTAGGTACAAAAATGATCATGACTTTTAACAAAAATTACATTTTGAAGACATTTTCATGATGCACAATATGCACCACAATATTTAGTTTTTCTGAGATTTAATATATTGGAACAGACAAAATAGAACCTGTAGTATATAAAAATACTGTAATAATAATAATAATAACTATAATACATAACTATAGTGATTTTTATTGTGTATCACATACTGCACTGCACTTTGTCCAATTAAACAGCCCTATGCTCATTTAGTAGTAAATGTGTAATATGATGTAATTTATCACAATGATGATAACACAACATCATATGCCATCCCCTAATTAAAAGAGATGTCTAGATACTTTTTGTGATATCTAGTGGATTTATAAAAATTGAGAGTAGTACATTGCATAGCTAAAAGCAGTGTTAACAGCTGGAATTTTAATAAATGTAATTTATTGTAAGTTATTGCTTTGAGCACAGGATTGCTTGGGAGTTTACCCAAAAGGTTTGAGCTTTTAGTGAGAATAAGTTGCACTGCAATCTCAAAGGTTTGATCTTTGATTGTTTCTAATGCACGTCACATTTTAGAAAGGGAAAGGTGCTTCCTCACACTAATGGCAGAAAAGGCCTGTTCCATAGTCACTTCTAGCCTCATCTAATAAACACAGGAACGCAAGGACTTTAAGGTGCTTGACAGGTTATTGGCTGTGTCCTGCATTTTCTGTGGTCTGATGGTTTAGAAAATGGAAGCATTCCTTATGCTGTTTGCGGCACTTTTAAAAGAGCCTTACAGTGGAGTACAGACTTATAGTTCAGTGAGATATTAGCAGGTGTTTGCTGTGCTCCTCCATGCTGAGTGGATATTGCAGTTTTGTGAGCTCTGCAAGGACAAGCAGATAGGCTCCATAAATAGGCAGCCAGCTGAGTAGAAATTAAAGAGCCCTATTTGGTCAGGTTTGCCTATGTCAGACTACTGAGCAGTGCCATGTAGCCTGTGTCTTTGGCCTGTTTTTTCCTTAGGTATCTTGTAGAAAGAGCTACAGTTCCATACAAATGTCAGAGATCACCCTTCATTTATTTTATTTTCAGTCAAAATGACTATTCAGACAAAAATTTCTAATTATTTGTGTTGTGGATCAGTTTTCACATGGCGGTACAACTCGCACCAGCACAACACACACTACCACGCTACCCCTGCTGAGAATGATCCACCACCCAGGTAAAATACAGAAAAAACCTGATGTAATTTGAAAGATAAAGAACTTAAGTGCCATTTTGACTGTTAATTAAGTAAACACAGTACCGTAAATGGTAGTTATATTTTACTCCTGTGTTTTTCCAAAAATGTTCCCATATAAAATGCATTGTTTAGTTAGACAACATCGCTTGTCTTTTCCTCAGAATTCCAGTGTACTTTGCATGTGCGTGTTTGTTTTGGCTGGCGTTCTACAGTGTGTGAGTGGAGAGATTGGGCAGCTTTGTTGTCCTGATGCATCTTTTGAGCCTCTACAGCTGAAAGACAGGAAGCAGAAGATGAGGTCACTGAGCTGGACAGTCCGTTTGTTAACCTGAGCACACTCTTGATTACACATGGGCATTTGTCTATTGTTTTCTCATCTGTTTGTTCTCAGTGGCACGCTGCAGTGCTGGATAGCACAGCAACATCCTTCATTTACAGAGTGAAGGAGATTTCAGACCAGGCCTGTCACAATCATGACACTTCAGTTAGCAGTTCATTATCATACATATAATTGCATAGAGCATCTTTGTTCTTTGTCTGCCATTATTATAGTAGGCTAATTATATTGACTTGTAATGAATGTCATTTGAACACTGAACTTTGGATAACTTTAAATAAATCTTTTTTGGCATGTAAATGAATCAGAATGTCCAATTCAAATTAGAAGAATAAGCTATATACCATGACCAAGACTGGGGCTGAAAACCGTTTAAAATGTTTCAGTACTGATACCACTGTAGTTTTTGACATTCAAGGTCTAAAATGTCCTTAATGTCTGGAATTGTAGGAGGGATGGCGGGATCTAAGTTTTCTGCCTTCGTTCTTTGATTTTGGCTTATCGGCGGCTTATGGTCTCACTGAATACATTTGCAGAGATTACTAGCATGTGGATCTACTTCACTAACATCACAGGAAAATCAGTGAAAACAAATTGGAGAGCAATGTTTAAAAAGCTATTCAGATGACGCTCTGTTTAAACAGCACATATGAAGCATCGCAGTGAGAGTTCTGATAAACACCCAATTTTATAGATCTAATTGTGTAGATTTAATGGAATAAAACTTTCATCAAATTTTAGTGCAATTATCATGTTTGGAAGCAGCTCACCAACTCTTAACAAACACTGTGGACACCAGGATGGAACCGCTGCTTCATTTAAAGTGGAACAGAAAATTGGAGGAAGAAGCAGATCTCAGCCATGTGGTGAGGTGTGCAGTGAAACTACCACTACTGATCAACTAACGTGACGTTTACCTTTCAAACCCGACCGTTTTCTAGCTAAAATGTAGGCTTATTAAGCTAAGCTGTGACTGGACTAGTAACTTTAGTGTTTGTTGGCCTGTTTCTCTAGACGGCTTTAATTGCATTTTCATTATTAATGAAAAGTTTGTTTGATCGAATGTGGATTTTGGTGGGGCTTTATATTGTACAATATAAAAATCTCTTTAAGCTCTAAAATTGTTAGTGAGTATCATAATATAATGTACTGCATATTTCCACTGATTCTCAACGATTACAGTTTTCTTTTCCAAACGCAATACCTCTACCAAGTGATCAAGAATGCACAGGTTTCGATTCCATTGTTTGCAACTCGCACCACATATTTATGCCATTGACTTTTCTTTCAATCAAAGCCCTTTCTATGAATTTTAAAGAGGTAAAATCCTCCCAGTACTTCACTTTTTGGCAATTCTGACTCAGGCCGTGAGTGTATTTATTCTGAAGTATCTGTTTGTGGCATTAATATAAAGAGTTGTTTGTTTGCCTGTGGCCATAAAATATTTCTTTTGTCAAACTTTTTTTGTGTCTTTGGATCTTTTGTATTTGGAAAATGTTTACCTTTTTGTCTTCAGCATGCTAGTGAAGACAAACAATAGCTTTGTTTTTCAGCGTAAAATTTATTTCAGCTGCACAGGATTTGTGCTATCATAAGAAAGCGATGACTGCTTTCATAAATTAGAAGCTCTAATGAGATACCTTCAATGTGTGATTGGAGAACATGGCCGTCATGACTGTGCTGAACATAATGAATTGATATTCACATACATAATTACATATGTTCTGTTGAGATGGTGCTTTATGGCATAAAGGCACATTTATGACTTTGAACATGTAATTACCCAACATTGCTGATGAATGGAAACAGATGTGCCTTTGACTGTTATATAACAGCATCATTATAACAAATACTGAGATTGGCATAATCTAAAACTCTCTTGGGAGTTTTTGCTGCATTGCTTGTACTAGACATTTTATTATAGCCTATTTGTCTTTGTAATAGGAAACCTGAGATGTGTTAGTTCTGGGGTTACAATAGGGGTGCAAGATATGGAGAAAGTACTATTAATAGTATTGCAAAATAATATTTCTTTATAATGTGATTTTAAGATACCATAAGATACCATGTTTGGTGGTATCAATAAAATTAAGTAGTATAATATTTTCTAAACTATTGGTATTAAATTACTTAAATTTGCCTTAAAGTTCATGAACATATGCTTACTGCCTGCTGGTACTCTATGCTAAAAGACTGTCTTTCAAACCTGATATACCAAATGGTACTTCAGTTTGTATTGATGAAATGAATGAAACCATGTTTACTGCATCAAATAACAGGCATACCTTGTGAAGAATCTTGTGGAATTTCTTTCCCTTGGGATGAGTTGGAACGCACAGTGAAGGAAAAGCTCAGCACCTTTGGGAACTCCTTCAAGAGTTCAAGAGAATGCCAAGAGCGTGCAAAGCTGTCATCAAAACAAAAGGTGGCTACTGGAAGACTCTAAAATATAAAACATATTTTGGTTTATTTAATATGTTTTTCTTTACTATATAAATCCATATGTGCTCCTTCATAGTTTTGATGTCTTCATTATTAATCTACGATGTATAAAAAATAAAGAAAACAATTTGAATATCAAGGTATGATGAGAAGGTCCAAACTTTTGAGTGGCACTGTATATCAGTCACAGTTATTTGTATTTGTTGGCTCTTGTTGAAATTGCCTTTGCGATGCCTTACATGAAGTGTCTATGCCTGTGCATGTTAGTGGGCAACAGAGCGACTGGCAACTAGGGCTGTGTTTTAGCAAGGACCTGACGATACGATGCATACAGGGTTCAGTATATTGCTATATGTTGCGATATTGTGAGCAAGGTGATATATTTCTTAAATATAATTTATGAAACCTGTCATAGTATAAAAACATACCACCATACGCATAAAATGTATATCTGCAGTTTCCAGTAGTGATGCACAGAGAATGAAAGTAAAACTCATACCACAGTGTGTAATTTAATTGCACAGATGATACGTATATAATAAATATTTCTTGTCAGAAGCTGGACAATGTACACACCCACAAGAGACAAATTTGGGGCAAGATTAGCTTATTGTTACCTCCTAATGTGAATGTACAGATGATAAATGCTAATGACCATCTAAGCAGGTCAGAGTACTCTTAGCACTGAATAAAGTCTTGGCAGGTCAGGGTACTCTTTGCACTAAATAAAAAAAAAACTAGAATTATTAGAGAGCTCACTGTATATTGCATATTTTCCTTTGAGATATCAGTTTTGTGAAGACCAATATATTGTCCTACATGGCAATATTTTCACTTTAGCCTTTTACCATGCTGTTTGGCTTTGATGTGCCAGTGGAGTGCAACGATACTCATAATATCACAAGATTTTATTTCAAACTGGACTCGTGTCAAGGATAGGTGAGCGATATGAACCACAATGCTAGACTAGATAGCAGTGACCTTTGTAAGCTATCCTTCAGCAGAACATAATGAGACATCTTCATCTTTTCTTCAAGCAAAGTATCTCTAGTGACTTGAATACCTTGAATACATCTCTTCAAGCAAAGATGTACTGACAAATATTAGGTGTAGTGAAACGTCTGGGCCACTGGTCAGAGGTGTTATTGTGCTTAGGGGCAGGACGATATATTGTCTCTACTAGTGTAGCCCAGCACAACAATTTGGATCTAAATTTAAAGTCTAAGTCTAAACCTAAAGACTAGAAGTGTGCTAATGAATATCTAGGCAAAAACCAGGACTTCTCGAACAGTGTTCTGAGGTAGATAAGTCAAAGCTGGAGTTTTTTGGCCACATTACCAAGGCGTGTTTAGCAAAAACCAAAGACAGCATTTGATCAGAAAGACTTCTCACCAACTGTAAAGCACAGTGATGGAGATTTGGCCTGGCCAGCTGCAGTCATAAAATCAACTATGAATTCTCTTTCATAACAGACATTGGCTGAGGAGAATGAGAGAGCATCTGTAAAAAAAATTTTTAAATGTTGTACCTGAATTAGTGGATCCCTTCAACAGGATAATGATCCAAGACATATAAGTCAATCCACCAAAGTGGCTTTAAAGGAAAAACTGAAGGATTGTGGAATGTCCTAGTCAAAGCCCAGATCTAAATATGAAAGGCTGTACTGAGATTTGACACAGGCTGTAAATGCAAGAAACCACTCAAACATTGCACAGTTAAACGAATTCTGTCTGGAGGGATGGGCAGAAATTTCTCCCAGTAGATGTGAGACACTGTTACAATGATACCTGGATAAAATCGTTTCTGCCGAAGGTGCAATTCTGAAGCCAGTGGTTTACTTTCCATCAGACAAAAATAACATTTCGTTTTCTATTTTTATTAAGTTTCCTTCTTGTATTTTTATGAAAAGTAAACAGAAGAATTTGTGATAACTTCTTCGGCATAGAGCACCAGTACTTATCAAGCATGGGCTTAGTGTAAGTTAGGAATGTAAATGATTAACTAATAAACCTTTATCCAACAAATAAACAATTGTTTGACCACTGCTATTGGTTAGGAAATATGTGTTCCATGGTCCATGCAACAACAACAAAAAAATATCTCAGTGCTTAAATACAAAATTCAGTGGACTCACTGCGATGCGGACGTAGACGATTCTGAATCCATTCACAAATGTCAAAAATCGATTTTCTATTTTCAATTGATAATGTAATGTTGACGGTACTAGGAAGTGTGGAAGTGCAGCACCCAGATAGTCTGTGGCGGCACCTTACAAAAACACAACTGAATGAGCGAGAAATCCGGCAGGCACCCTCTGCATTAAAGCCAGGTTAGGTCAGGAGTCACAACCCACATATTAAGAAGAGCCATTTTGTCCTTTCAACAAAAAATCAAACCACCTTGGGAGCCACAACATTTAATGTCCAGTATGTCTCAGTGTGTGCTAATGTTCTAGCATAGGTTAAAAATCTTCATGGGCTCAGAAACACTTCTGAAAACCACTGTCCACAAATGCAAGTTAAAACCCTAAAGCTCAAAGAAGAAACCAAATATAAACAGGATCCAGAAATGCTACCACCTTTTCATGGCCTGAGCTCATTTTTAATGGACTGAGGGGAAGTGGAAAAGTGTCCTGTGGTCCGACGAAGCAACATTTGAAATTCTTTTTGGAAATCATGGACACTGTGTCCTCTGAACTAAAGACCACTGTTGTCAGTGCATCGTTCAAAAGCCAGTATTCATGGTCGTTTAGGGGGGCATTAGTGCACATGGCATGGGTGACGTGCTCATCTGTGAAGGCGGCATTAATGCTGAATGATACATGTTTTGGCAACATATGCCACCATCCAGATGATGACTTTTTCAGGCAAGACCTTATTTATTTCACCAAGACAATGTCAAACCACAGGATCTTTTCATCATAACTGGGCTTTTTAGTGCAGATGAGTGGCAGCAGTGTCTCATGTGCTCCAAACAAGAGCAGTGAATGAGAGCCTTCCAGTTCACTTGCCAAACCACTTCCATTTGTTTTATTAATACAAGATATTGGAAGTAAATTCATTATGGACTATTACAAATGCTTGGCTTTAAAAGTACAAAGTTGTCACATAGTGAAAAAAAGAAATCCTGGATAGAAAAAAGATGCATTGATAATCATTTTATACTCGCATCGCGATTATAATTGATTCGTAATCGAAAGGATTCGTGAGGTGATTCACACCACTAATATCAAATATTTTACTATGGCTTTAAACAGATCAGCCAGTCATTCAGATCTGGTTTCTGTTTTATAATTTCATATTTTCATTTAAGCTTGTCTGTTAATAGGTAATCACAGGCTAATGGCAGTCACTCAAACAATTAGACAAAATCTGCATCCTTAATGAAAGTGTCATCTGATATTGTTTTATATTTGGAAAATTTTTCATCATTAGTCTGCTCTGTTGTTTAGCCTAAGCCAGTTCTTTTTTCCCACACTAGCATGCATCAAAGTGGGTCTATAGCTCTCAATAGCAGCAATATACATTAGGTAACCTAGATAATGTGTCAGGCAAGACAAAACAAATTCTGTAAAATCCTGTGTGAACAAATCCTATGTCCTCTGCTAAGCCAAGAAGAGTACTAGGCTGCTGAAGTGTTCGAGAAAGAGTGGGCTTGAAGGGGCCTCATTTCCAGCAGATTAAATATCCATTCCTGCTTTGGCGACAGCGCCGTCTTGTTTATTGCGTTATATAAAAAGTTGAGAAAAGGTCTCTCAGAAAAGCAGAGTGAAAGTAACTTTTTATAGCCTATCACATTTCCTTCCAGTCGGCTAGAGAGGTAATTTCCCCAGCACGGAACACGCATCCCTCACCTCCACATACGTTCTCTCACTTGACCCCCCCTCCCCCATCACAAAGTCATTCTTGGAATTACGCTGGATCAATATTTTGTTATTTATCTGTCTCTGCCTCTCAAGGTACGAAATGAAATCTGGCTGGTATCACAGGGAAAATGAAAACACTCAACCCCCCCCACTCAGCGTCATAGTCAAAGTAATCCAATATACATGTGTGGCTTCAAAGAATGCAAATAAAACATCAGCAGTAAATGGAACTTGACTTACCAGATTTCTCAGTTGAGAAATATAGATGAATTTAACTTGCCCAAATATAAATCAAGCCTTTTTAAGGTGGGTCAGATGTTGGTTCACAGAGCACATGAACCTCCTAAATGACCTCAAATATTACCTGATTCATAACTCTTCATAAAGAAACCCGGATGGCATTCGGTTTTGGTTTTCATGTTCAATTTGGCTATGAACCTTTGTTGAATAGCTTTATTGTTTATTATTTGGAGCATTTAACAAGTAAATAATAATTGAGGCCAGGAGTGCTGGACTTGATTTACTGCTCTGGTAAGTTTGATTTCAACACTCTTGACCAGTGGATCGCACAGACTTTGGCCTTCCAAAAGCACATTTTGTGGGGAACATCTGAAGGACATCATATTAGGATTTTTTTCAGTACATGAAAAAGCCCTTACAGGTAAAGTTATTGTAATATTGTGGTGTTCTGTATGTAGATTTTAATGATAAAATGTTCTGTATTTTCAAATCATTTTTATCTGGTTGCAAGAGCCTGGACTCTCTTCATATTAGTATTAAACTACATTGCTTTTATAATGGAGATGTTTTGGTTTGACATCTTTTATTTTTTTATTGCCATACATAATAATAGCGATATGCCTTACAGCCTTGCACATTTTAAATTTAAGCTAACATTACTTTTTTAAGTGTCAGACAAAAACAGCATGGGAGACAGCAGCACTGTGAGATCACCTTGTGCTTTTAAAGCCCTTTTGTAAACTTATTGATGCTACCAAACTGTGACTACCCATCACGGAAGTCAGTTTTTTTTTGTGACTTACACCAGTGACCAAAATTTGTGCTATCAAGTATGAGTCTACAAGAGCCAGCTAGCATTGCTACAGTTCCAAACACCATAGAACAGGTTTATTGTCAGCCATCAGTCTCCCCAACACCAGTCACTCAACTTCGTTTTTTTCAGATTTGAGTCATTATCGTCTAAGCATGTGTGAGTAAGGCATTTGTTAGTCAGAATCAAACCTGTTTTTTGGTAAGCAGAGGTAGCAGCAGTGGTGAATTTAAAATAGTGCACTGCTTTAATTTATTAAGTGCTTGTATTAGTGAATTTGACTTATTAGATTGTTTTCAGGTTTGAAATGATCTGACAGGTTGCTGTGGCAGAATATTGTTGTAAATGTGGAACCAAGCCAACCAGAACCAAGTTTATAGTCATTGTGTCATCCCACCGAACAGTTGATCATGCAAAAAAACACTCTGTGCTGCATTCTGTGCCTAACAGTGTCTGTGTGGAAAAGCCACTAGAAATGTTACCCTCCATGCTAAGAACCATTCAGCCCTGCAGCGGAAAAGAGACCTATGTTTGTCTATATCACAAACACCCTGTTTGGTCAGATTTTGAAAAAGAGTGCAACAGCAGGATTACATAAAATTCTGAATCTGTTGTTGCCACTAAACAGGCTGTTCCATCAGCTGCTGTGACTGCAGCCAACTAAACTAGAATTAGCCAGAAACTAACAAAATTCAATTCAGCCAACAAGATTTATATCTGTATCTAAAAAAAGTCTGACTGGAAGGAAATGACTGACTGGATCAAAACGACATTTAGATTAAACTGGCAAGCATTGATATAGCAGAGTTGAACTTCACATTGCAACATTTTTATGACTCTCATCATAGAGAAAAAGGCTATTACTTTTTTGGCAGAAGGTATTTTCAATATTAAAGCTCATTAGCTTGACTTTTCATTGGGAGTGACAAGGATGGACAAGATTAGAAATGAGCAGATCAGAGGGACAGTGCAGGTGGAGCAGTTTGGAGATAAAGCCAGAGAGGCCAGGTTGAGGTGGTTTGGACATGTGTTGAGGAGGAATAGTGGATATATTGGTCAAAGAATGTTGGAGATGGAGTTGCCGGGTAGAAGGAGAAGAGGTAGACCTCAGAGAAGGTTTATGGATGTAGTGAAGGTGGACATGGAGATGGTTGGTGTAAAAGCAGAGGAGGCAGTGGATAGGGCAAGATGGAGGCAGGTGATCCGCTGTGGCGACCCCCTAAAGGGAGCAGCCGAAAGAAGAAGACGAAGAAGCTTGACTCTAATAAAACACCTAACTCCTGAAGGCCTTTATTAACTGAAGTAGGATTGATCACACAGACTGGACTTGGGCATCCCTGAGATGTTTGTCACAAAGCTTTGCTTTCATATTGCACATATCTAATAAGCATACAGCAGTACAAGACTGTCGACATACACTATACTGGCAAAAGTATTCACTCGTCTGCCTTCACATGCATATGAACTTGAGTGACTTCCCATTCTTAATCCATAGGGTTTAATATGATGTCAGCCCACCCTTTGCAGCTATAACAACTTCAATAGCTTTCCACAAGGTTTAGGAGCGTGTTTATGGGAGTTTTTGACCATTCTTCCAGAAGCACATTTGTGAGGTCGGACACTGATGTTGGACGAGAAGACCTGGATCACAGTCTCCACTCCAATTCATCCCAAAGGTGTTTTATCGGGCTGAGGTCAGGCCAGTCAAGTCCTTCCACACCAAACTTGCTCATCCATGTCTTTATGGACCTTGCTTTGTGCACTGGTGTGCAGTCATGTTAGAACAGGAAGGGGCCATACCTAAACTGTTCCCACAAATTTGGGAGCATGAAATTGTCCAAAATCTGTTGGTTTGCTGAAGCATTAAGAGTTCCTTTCACTGGAACTAAGGGGCCAAGCCCAACTCCTGAAAACAACCCCACACCGTAATCCTCCCTCCATCAAACTTTACACTTGGTACAATGCAGTCAGACAAGTACTGTTCTCCTGGCAAGCCCAGACTCATCCATCAGATTTCCAGACAGAGAAGGTGTGATTCATCACTCCAGAGAACACGTCTCCACCACTCTAGAGTCCAGTGGCGGTGCTTTACACCACTGCATTATGACGGTTTACATTGCGCTTGGTGATGTAAGGCTTGGATGCAGCTGCTCAGCCGTGGAAACTCATTCTATGAAGCTCTCTATGCTGTTGTTGAGCTAATCTGAAGGTCTCTGTGCACTATGCGCCTCAGCATCCGTTGACCACGCTCTGTCATTTTACATGGCCTACCACTTCATGGCGTTGCTGTCGTTCCCAATCACTTCCACTTTGTTATAATACCACTGACAGTTGACTGTGGAATATTTAGTAGTGAGGAAATTTCACGACTGGACTTGCAGTTGGGCATCCTATTATGGTACCATGCTGGAATTCACTGAGCTCCTGAGAGTGACCCATTCTTTCATTAATGTTCGTAGAAGCAGTCTGCAGGCCTAGGTGCTTGGGTTTACAAACCTGTGACCATGGAAGTGATTGGAACAGCTGAATGATTTGGATGGGTGACTGAATACTTTTGGCAATATAGTGTATGTCCATTTTGTACCTACACAGTGAAAATACAGATTTAATGGAGTTGTGTGAAGTTTTTACATACTGGGCTTCTGTGTTTGTTTTTTGTTTTTTTACATTTGTGTACAGATCACAGCTCAGATGAGATCCCTAAAATAAGTTGTTAACCAGAGCCAGTTTGTATCTCCATTGCCAGGCCCTATTTCCTTTAAGCTAATCAAGTGTTTAACTAAATTAACCTTCACTGGAGTGTGAAGATCTAATTCAGAGATGTTGATGGTAAACAACAGAGTCTAACTTCCCGTCTTTGTGTGTTTTTTCCTTTTTGTTTCTCATGAGAAAATTTGAGTGTTAGGGAGCGGAAGTTAATTAATTCCGCTAAATCAATAAGGCCTTGAGTGAGATTGTAGAACTGTGAGATGTTTGGATGCTTCTTTTCAGCAACTAGAGGAATGTTTCACAGCACTGTGAACAGATGAAACTATGGATTGAGGTAATGTTTATTTAAAAGTAGTGGGGGTTCAGCAAATTTGACCTTAAGAGGCATTTTTGACAAAGACGAGCTAGTGGATTCAAAGAACACATCTCTTAATTACTGCAAAAGAACAGCCAAGAGATTAGAAGATCTCTGTTTTTAGAAGTATTGTTATCTCTGGTACTTATGCAGGCTTAGACAAGCTGAATTTTCTATAACAGCATGATGAAATATTTTTAATAAGATGAACACTGATTTATATGTTTGAAATGTCGTTAAAAAGAAGTATAGACCTTTGACTCGCATGCTGGGGGGAGATCTTTCCACGGCAATCCAGGGTTGACCGTGGTGTTACTTCATGGTTTAGATATTGTGACATGCCATATGGCAGACCATATGACTCGAACATAACCAGTACAATGTGAATTATGGTTATGCAGTAGGAGGGCTTGCAAGGTCAAGTAGGCAGAAGCCTTATATGCATAGTTGAGGATGTGAGTCTGTCTGGTGCAGAAGGTACTAATAAATTCAAGTTTATTTCCTCTGTCCTTTTTTAATTTCTTAGCAGACCTTTTAAGTCTCAGATACACCTCATTTATGTCTATGTCATGGCACAGAAAACAACTATGCAGATTTCCACCCTTTGATTTATGGACCTCTTGTCTATAACTAGTGGGGAACTAGTACCGATACCCAACCTATTAGTTATTACAATATTGGCCATTGCAGAACCATCACTGAGGCTGTAAATTGGTCTTCTAACCAATTCACTAATTTACATATTTTTATAATTTTGTGTGAGCTTCCTGACCATTCCCGACCGGGAAATTTTCATTGTCAAGCTGAATGCTTGTTATTTACCAGTACCACATATTTGCCTGTTCTGCGTCTCACTAAAATGATTTCCTGTGATTGTTTGTTTCGGTCAACAAAATTCACAAGTCTCTCTAGCAAAAGTCATAACAAGGACTTGCAAAACTCAGTTCCTAACTTGATTGTTTTTGAGCTGTAATTTCAGGCAATAATATGGCTTTTAAGGTGAAGAGCAATCCAACGAATTTTAAGGGAAGTACAAAACCTATTTACGTTGCACCAGGAGAAGTCTAATCTCAAGCTAAATTCAGCTCCTGTGGCTTTCATTGCCCACTCACTGTCAAAGTTTTTATTTATTTCTTTATTAAAAAAGCATGAATTGATAAAATACTGAAAATAATTTGTGCAGCGTTACAACAAAAGCTATTTATAAATAATAACATTTTCTTTAAGCTTTTATTTAAACATTCAAGTGAAACATCTTGAGCTTTTCATGTCATTATAGAATATTTGCAAATGATAATATTCAGTAGTTGCAGCTTCGTTATTATTACAATGTGGCGTCAGACTATTCTTTGTATTTTCTTATGCTCATGTATCTGTCTGTAATAAGTGAAGGTTAATGAAATAAATGAACTCTACATCAGTTCACATTGTAATTTGCATTGTAAAATTGCACTGTTATTGTATATATATAGCTCAGTATGTATATAATCTCAGTATGAGATTCTGTTTATATTGTTCAGCAATACTGGAACAGGTAAGCAGGCAGCATACAAATTGTGGCTGGACTCCACATTATTTGTATTCTCTTGAGTGCATTTCGCCTGCTTCTGCCTCTTGTTCTCTACAGAAGAGTACCCAATCCCAAAAGCCTTCCTTGCATGCACTATTATCCTCCTCATTCACTACTTTTCTGCCTTTGTTTCTCCTGTCCTCCTCTTTTTCCTCTGCCCTGTCCTCTTCCCCAGGAGCCAGTGTCCCAGCATGGCCGAGAAACGGGTGGACAAGGCTTGTTCGTCTCTTAATCAAAGCAACAGATGCGATTAGTGAAGAGCGGGTGGCACAGCCTGGCCTACCCCAGGGTAATCAATTTGCAATGGCAGATGCTCTGAGGGGGAAAAACTTGCATGCTGCACAACAGCTGCTGCCGAATAAATATCAAGGAGTTCTTGCATGCTATCTCCCATACACCCTGTTTCCTTTAGCTTCATCATTCACTCTCTCTTTGAACCAGAGTCATCTGCTCTCTTTGCTTTGCCACTTAGAAGTCTAACACCCTGAGGCACCGTGGTATGATTCTGAGCCTAAGTACTCTGTCCCTACTCTGTTTCTTGTGCTCCATCATCAGGAGTGTTTGCTGTTGGCTTGTTTGTTCATTCTAAATGAGTAATGAGTACACTGCCAGCACTAACAGGAACATTTAGGTAACTCTTGTTTCACAATGTTATAGAGGTGTTTTCCTTATTAACATTCTCCCTAATGTTTGTGCTTCCCCTCTCTCTGGCTTTGGCACATACCTGGCCTGCGTTAGATGGATATTGTGTTCTGTGGCAGCAGCCGTGGCCGAGAGAAGACAGATGGCTGCGATTTTGGCAGCCGCACAGAGAAAGTTTTCTGCAACAAGAATGTGATGAATTGTAATTAAACTATTAGTGACTTCAAAGATAAATGGTGAATGGACAATCAGAGAGGCAAAAAAGTGCTTAAAGTTGCTGATTGAAAAAACATGAAAAATTTAATATGATAATTCGCCTTACATTTGTTGGGTAGGAATATGATGAATGGGATGGAGGTGAGATCCTGGCCTTCACTGTTTGTGGCCCTTGAGCAGCTGCCGTTTTGGCTTCCTGTGCCAAGCACATTTTTCTGACCCATATACAGTGTTGAAGTCCTCCACAACCTGGCAACCCACATCTCCAGCACTGCTTACCTTGTCTCCCCTCAAACCTCTCATTATGTCCGAAGGGAAGATGATTATTTCCATTTTGCTTGTCAAAGCGTAGTGCGGGACTTTGATAAATGATGTTGGGCGGCTTGCAGCTATGCCCATCCATTCAGATTAGTGAGTCGTGCTCCTGAAGTGGCCGTTCAGCTGGACGGAAAGTGGAGAAAGAGGCCAGGTGACAGGCCAGGTAACTGCTGCCCAGGCAGCAAGAGGAGTGTTCTCAGGGCAGGTTTTGACTCCAAATGCATCCATTTGTGCCTCTTTTTGTCTGTTCGGGATTAATGTCTGGATTTGTAGAACAATGGAACTTGGAGTCTTCCTAAGTTCCTGTGTCATGTGATTAGCCATGGTAACATGATTAATCTATGCTGGAGACACTTGTGTGTAAAGTCCCCCCAGATCCACCAGGCCAGTCCGAGTACAACATATTAGTCATCTCTTAAAGTCAAGGCTGCAGACAAGGTATGAAAGACCTTGCTAGAGCTGGTATTTGAAAGCACCTTCAGTTCTCAGTCATGTATAAACATGATGACCTTAGTAGTCTCTACGGGCATGTCACAGCTTACTGGTCGCAGTAATGCAAATAACACTAATGTACCCAACATTGCAGAATTTTGTTGGGCTACATTTGGTGTCAGACTCAAAATTTGGTGTTGTGGGGTGCACAATAGCCTGATGAAGGCTCTAACACTTTTTTCTCTTTTAGACACCTCTCTTAGACTTTCAGTCACAGTTACCAAGAGTTATCTGATGCACTGTCAGAGTTTACAGAGAGAGAACCCTAGAACTCATATTAGGACTAAGAGGTAGCACTATCTCAGTGGTGCCTTCAGTTCATATCAAGCTCATCTCCTTACAGGGGATTCAGAACAGGACCGGGGGGAAGGGGGGGTGGGGTGCAGGGGGATAGAGCAGGAAGCTCTAACTATGCACAGTGAATCTAAATTTAGAGCTTGTGCAGACTTATGAACCTGATATAAAACAGGCCATCAGCTCTGTGTTGTTAGTCTGAAGTGAGAGAGTGGCTGTAAGGAGGGAGTGAAAGTGGATAGTGGGGGAGTCTTGCGTCTGATGAAGGTCATGGTGGAAGCGATTGGATTGAGAGGTGTGGGGGATTTGAATCTGATAATTTCCCGGTGCTAGGGAGGGATGGACACTCTAATGGATCTCTCTCTTAAAATGATTTCCACTGTGGTGGGGACAAGGACTCCTAAAGTCTCTCCCTCATACTCTCATCTCTCACTTTCTCTCCCTGTCTCTTACTCTTTCCTCCCCCGTCTCCATGGTCATGCTTTTATTAGCCCATTTTCAGACTTCAGTAGAAGGAGGCAGAGTGAAAACAAGTTGATCCCGCAACGCAAATAATGGGATTTTTTTCCCCTGCCTGGCGCTGTCTCGGAGCCTGGAGATTAATGCATGTCCTCTGGACTAGAGTGGGCCGCTTCCTGAAGGTGCGGGATGCCTTTTTCGTGGCTCTCTCCGCAGGAGGAAGAAGCTCAAGCACTGCTTAATTAGAGACATACTGCTTTCTCAGAGCTCTCCACTGACCACTAGAGTGGTACTGTTGCTTTTCAGATGAGCAGAGGCAGGCCAGGGTTCTCGTTTACTGTAAAAACTCTTACCACGGACGTGGTCACCTTATGGGGGGTAAAAGAATTGTGGTACTGAATAACAATTGCTGAGTCAGACTCTCTGCCCCTGGGTATACACCAGTTGTCTGATGTATATTGTATATCGGATGAGCACAATTATTAGGATTTTGTCACTTACATTCTTGTTCACTTTTTTGACACAGACTGCTCTGCACACCATGATTGCACTGAGACTTTGAGAGCAAGGGACAGGAAAGACGTTTGTGAATGTTGGTATTGCATCTTTAAAGGGGAAGACTTGTTTTTTCACAATTTCTGCATAATAAATGGTTAAGATGTAAACAGAGTCATCCAGTCATTGGTTTGATGTGAAATAACTCCATTACACACAAACTTACCAAGTCAGAATTGTTCGCAGTAATTGTGATAGGAACCAGAAGTCCAAAGTACGGCTAGGCAGAATGGAGATTTTTTTAAATTTTTTTGTGATAAATCATTACAATATTTTTTTCTGAGCATATTGCCGTGTGTATATATATATATATATATATATATATATATATATATATATATATATATATATATATATATATATATATAAAACACTGACCAACTGCAGGTTTCATTACTAAGAATACTTGTAAAAACTTAATTAAAATCTTTAATTGGATTTAGTGCAGCACAGTTTGAGAAATGCTGATTGTAGGGAGATTAAAGTATGTTTCTGTATTTGGCACTACCAGTTCAGTTCTCTTTTGTCTGTTCCACATTATGGAATCTCAGAAAAACTAAATATCGCAGTGCATATTGTGTATCGTGAAAATATCTTGAAGTATGCTGATATATAACATTTTGGCCATATTGCCTCCAGAAGTTGCCTTACAAGTTATTACATGGCATGATTACAAATACGCTGCCTGATACCTGAGGCACTTTTGTGGTGTTATATAACATTTTATGACATTTAATGAAAAGATTTTGGCCAAAAACATACACTTCCCGGCCACTTTTTTAGGTGCACCTTGCTAGTAAAAGGTTGGACCCGCTTTTGCCTTCAGAACTGCCTTAATTCTTCATGGCACACTTTCAACAAGGTGTTGGAAACATTCCTCAGAGATTTTGTTTATTTATTTGAGTTACTGTTGCCTTTCTATCATCTTGAACCAGTCTGCCCATTTTCGTCCACACAACTGCCGCTTTCCTCTTTTTCAGACTGTTCTCTGTAAACCCTAGAGATGGTTGTGCATGAAAATCCCAGTAGATCAGCAGTTTCTGAAATACTCAGACCAGCCCATCTGGCACCAACAACCACGCCACGTTCAGAGTCACTTAAATCCCCTTTCTTCCCCGTTCTGATGCTCGGTCTGCACTTCAGCAAGTTGTCTTGACCACCTCTACTTGCCTAAATGCATTGAGTTGTGGCCCTGTGATTGGCTGATTAGCTATTTGTGTTAACAAGTAATTGAACATTATAAATATTCAAGCAATTGAAACAAGCAATTGAAAATATTGTACCTAATAAAGTGGCCGGTGAGTGTATATCTTTAAACCTATTATTGGTGCAGAAATGCATGCAGGGCTTTACAGTGCTGCTTGAAAGTTTGTGAACCACCCAAAAAATTTACTAATCTTATGAAATGAACATCCAAATCTCAATTTGTAAAACAGACCTTCCAAGTAAGGGACACACAGAAAAAAACATATATTTTTATTATTTATCCAACAAAAGTAATGTATCTCTCAAAAAACTAAACATCTGCCAAGTGCAAAAGTATGTGAAAAGTATGTTAGTTAGTAGCTTGTGGCACCTCCTTTTGCAGCCATTAGTTCAACCAAATGTCTTCTGTAGCCACACACGAGTGTCTCACATCTGCTTTTTGGGATTTTTGCCCACTCCTACTTGCAGAACTCTGCCAGTTGAGAGAGGTTGGAGGGACATCTGGCATGTACCGCCCGCTTCAGATCTTGCCACAGCATTTCTATGGGATTGAGGTCCAGACTTTGTCTTGTAGCTTTCTCCAGACTGATGGTCTGTCACCACCTTCTTCCTGAGGTCCTCGGATGTCTCTTTTCATCTCGGCATTGTTGATCTGCGTGCTTTACGCCTTGGCATGACAGTGGTTTAGTTGGTTTCCTCTCCCTTTTAATCAGTGCGGTTCAAGCCTTTTCCCAATGATGTCTCATTTGATTGGTCTGCTTAATTGATTACTTGAGCACTCATGTGTTTCACCTGAGTTTTTACCTAATTGACTTTACCAATGCAGCTGTGGTTCATTTATTTTTGCACATGCTCTGATTCCATGTTTCATGTAGTCTGCTGGCAACTCACACATTTCCCTCAAACCAAGTACATGGAATTGATGAACATAAACCTGACATTTCATATGCAAAAATCAAATAAGTTGGTGATGATCAAATAAGAGAATCATAGTAAAAGAACGGAAAAATCTAAACTACTCAGGGAGTTCACAAACTTTCAAGCAGCACTGTATAAGACAAAATAGGACCCAAAGTATTTTTCTCAGATTTACTATTTTACTATTATAAACATTACATATAAAAAGATGTGTAGGCTCATTAGTCATTTTAGAAAGACGAAATGAAGGAAATGACTATTAGCATTGTAGACGTCGCAGTTGCTGGTTCTCATCACTACCACTGCAAAGAAATGTAACGACATTGTAAAAAGGTTTCTTCATTTTAGCAACTGAATAATGTAGATATGTTTTTCTACTTGAAAGTTTTGTAATTAATAAATGAGATATTGTTGTGTGTTGCCCACTGTATCACTTTTTCAGGCGGGTCTGTTTTTGTTGGTGCACCATTTGGCAATTACCTGCCCCTACATGTCACTCAAAGGGTTTAGCATGTCCCAATATAAAATTTGATTTTACTGTAGTGGTTTAAAGGAATTAGCAGCCTAGCAACCTACTAACGTTGATGTACTTGAAGTCAGCTTGTAGTCCAATATCCAATATGGATCAGAGTGATTATCAGTCAGCGGCAAGAAAATGTTGTCTATGTTGTCTATATAAGCCAGTGCCATTGGTGAAGAGATAGATGGTAAACTGTTGTCATGATAATGGCTTTGTAGGCATGTTAACAGAAACCTTTGGAGACAGTTTCATTTTTCAGTCCAAAATCACCCCACGAACCTCACTTACATTTGCCCCGGTGAGCGAACGGTACGTGTAAACTTTATGGTGCAGAACGAGGGCTGTATGTATCGCACTAGATTAATATGGCTATTTCTCCTGGGCGTGTCACCGGCTGGATTTGGCCTTGTGTGAGAAATCGATGGCAGAAATGATCAGGAGTCAACCATCTGTGTTGTGGGGGACAGAGAGAGCCGATGTACTGTGACCAGAGAGTAGGCTCATTAACTGTAGTGTGGAAAACACTGTGTACCGCAGAGCTGAGAGATTGTCAAAGGGAAGAGAGTGTGTTTGAATATGCACACAGGACAAGCCTGTCACAATTATTTCATAATTGCCTATATTTCAATAATCGCAATTATTTGAGAAGTCATTTTCCACAGTCATTAAATTTTTACAGTCACATTATGCTACAACAAGCAATATGTTGTTTTAGGTGCGTTGGGCTGAGACAAATAGTAAAGCGGTCGATGAATTCATAGAGATCACAGGGCTTATAAAAAAAAACAGAAATACTTTAACTTAATGCCACAACATGTTTAAAGGACAGCACTAAGTTATGTTTGTTTCTGCACATTCATAGCATTTATGCTTGGAGTGGGGTTTTTTGGGCTTATTTTTCACTCTCATAAAGAACATGTAGCTTTGCATAACTCTACCCATAATTCTATCTAACTGAAAACATTTGTGCAAGTTTGTGGTGAGCACAGTATTGATTCAACAGTACAACTACTGTTAGCTACTAAGTAAACGTAGCTAGCAAGTGGCTAATCAGCCAAGTTGGTCAATTTAGGTTGTTTTTTTTTAATATTTGCCAACAATAAAAAAGACAATTAAATCATTAATTGTAATGATTTATATAACACTTAATCAGCAGCTAAAATGCCATGCTCTTGACAGGCCTTATGAGTGCTACCATGCGTTCATGTGATTGTTTTTGATGCAAAAGCCTTTTTTCTTGTGAATGTAAAAGAGAATAATAAATGTCCAAAATAATAGCAGTGCTGGAAATCAGTCATGCAAACTTTGTCTAAGATTGTTGGAGTAAATGTACCTGCGAGGCAAAAATATGTGTGTTGGGTATATATCCAGAGAACTGTGTTTTTATTTCCAGACAAATCAAATTGATTGATTTTGGACTTCTGCAGGCCAGGCAATTAATATCTTTGTACTGGAAGAAAATGGATGTACTCTCAAATCATATGTGGGTGAAGGAGATTGCATCCTGTATTGTACTGGAACGACTCACTTATATTGTCAGAGGAAAGGGGGTACATTTTTGAGAGTTTCTGAGACATTATGAAGGAAATTAATTAGGAAAATGATGCTAAGTGCTTTTTTTTCTTTTTTTGGGGGTGGGGGGTTGGTTGTTGTTTAATGTAAATCTTATGTCAACTGCACTATTATCACTTGCTTGTTTAGTAATATTAAAAATTAAAAATCAATTAAAAAAAAGAGAATAATAGTGATAATAAAAAAAAATAACTGATAACTTAGAATCAGGCCTTATTTCTGCCTTTCATGAGCTGTGAGGGTAATGTACAAGGTGTGTGTCATCACTGTCTGCACTGTTGTCATGTCTTCTTTCATACATAACTAATATGGTACTGGTGTCGATATTAAGATAAGAGGCTGCATGAGTGAAGACTGCAGGTTAAGCCTATCTTAGCCTTTAGAGACTTTGGTTAACCCCATTTACCTATAAATATTATCCATCAAAGTATCAATGTCTGTTGGGCACAGTAAAATGTATGAGCATGTGGAATTGGAGTTTTTGTGTGCTATTGTGTTTTCTATCACTATATAAACGAAACCTGATGCTACTTTTTTGGTTTGAGGCACTGCGATCACATGTTCACAATGGAATTCAGATATCCAAAGACTAGTTATAGACTTCTGTCATTGGGGTAACAAAGGCATGTGCAGTGAAGTATATTCCTATGAATTTTCTTTGTTAGATCTTGTTCTGCGCATGTCTTGCTACAACAGAAGTTACATTTTCAAAGAAGAAGAATAGATTAAAAGCCAGAAATATCCCAGCCTACTGCATGCTTCATTTCAAAGGGCATAATAAGTACTGTATAAGTGGATTTAGTGAAGTACAGTATGTGAAGTTTTATATTTCTCAATATTTGAGTATATCTTTATTTCAGTTCCAACTAATCTCACAAAAACTGAATATTGTTACCTATCATGAAAATAACTCCAAGGATTTTGATGTTACATTTTTGCCATATAACCTACTCTTCGTTTTCTGACAGGAACAGTTCCATTTGTACAGCAGCTCTTAGGGCTACAGGAAAAAAAATTCACGTTCTTTGTTCACCATTGTTGGCACAGTTGAACACGTGCTGTTGCTGTGGTTGTTCCTTCCCAATCTAGCACCCACCAGGAGGGAGTGAATCTCAGTCTTCCTTTGCTTTGACCTTGAAACTGGCCCCCTTAATGAGGCTGGGAACAGCTCTCAGTAATGATCAAACTGTGTGTGTGTGTGTGTGTGTGTGGGTGTGTGGGTGTGGGTGTGTGTGTGTACTAAAGGTAAGTGGATTGAAAAGCTGAGAGATGATGGTTTCTGTCATAAAACTCCATCTCACTATCACACACACCACCTAACACTTGTCCCTCAATCAACCCACCCATATCCTCACGTGCACTGCCCTTTTCATGGCTGTGGTTAGCCACACAGTATATGGATTAGGCCCACAGTGGGGTGTAAAGCAGATGGGAATCTGGCTGCTCCGGGTTCTTCCACAGGTCACTGGAACAGTTGGTGGCTTTAGACAGCAGCACCACTAAGAACATTACTGCTGCCTGTAACTGTTGGCTAACAACTTCCAAAAACTCTAACTCAAGATCAGATTTATGCATTGAAAGGAACATGCAAGCAATTGGAGTTCTTGCTGAAGCTCTAAGCAAAGGCAGATCAGTCAGTAATTTTGTGGATTACAGTAACTGCTCTTTTTGTTTGAAAGTTAATATTCCAAGCTGACCGGATGGATGAATCCCAGCTACTCGGGTGAACAAGAACAATGAAGCAAAATCTGCTCAAACCCGGGATACAGGTATTTGAGGTATATCAAAAAAACATTAAAAGTTCAGCTGAACACAGGGGTGAAACTCTCTGTGCTGGTTTGATGTGGCATTCATCACTGAGTGGCATTCTTTGCATTTTTGTATAGAACATAGAATATCTTTGAACTTATGTTTTGTTAGTTTTTCTTTTCAGCAGAAAATAAATCAATTAAAATGACCTCATCCTGTGTGCATAGTTTTGGCCAACACTTGACAGCCAAGGTCCATAAAGTCTTGATTTGGTAAGTTTGGTGCAGTAGAACTTGACTGGTCTGCACAAAGCCCTGACCTCAACCCCATCAAACACCTTTGGTATAAACTAGAACAGATTGCAAGCCAGGCCCTCTCGTCCAACATCAGTATATGACGTTACAAATGCTTTTCTGGATAAATGGGCAAATACACACTTCAAAATCTTGTAGAAAGCTTCCCAGAAGAATGGAAGCTGTTCTGGCTGCAAAGGGGGACCAACTCTATATTATTGCTTATGGATTTAGAATGGGACAACATAAAAGCTCCTGCGGGTGTAATGTGTAGGTGTCCCAATACCTTTGTATGGTGTCTGTTGTGTTGTGTACATGTCCTCTTTGGAAACCCTGATGCAGGGTTTTGCATATCTTTTTCAAATCATTGCTTTAAGACGCAGGGCAGAGTGCACATCTTTGTCCTTATGTCTCAATACAGTCATTTCATTAATTTGCCACTACCAGCTTGGTCTTTTTTTTACTTGAGAAGGGAAGGTGGTAAACATGACAGTAACCGAGTGTTGCCAAGTGAATTATCATGGCCGTTAGGCATGAGAAATGAAGGTGATTGGATTTGGAACAGGCCTCAGTGTGCAGAACTCTCTCCAGCCCCATGAATCATTGGCCCCATTAGATGTGTAGCTACTGGCCCCACGCTTCGATCATTTTAATGCTTCCAATGTAATGATGATTCGTTAACTGTAAGTAATGGGGGGAATTTGTGAATTTTAATGTCCCGTATTTTTAGCTGAAGTGAAAGCTGCCTCTTTCTGTGTGTGGTTTTGGCCTCCTGGTACCGACACCACATTTTCATCTATCAAACTTTTCAAAGGATTTGTTTTTGTTGGATCAGTGTATCCACAATAGCATGACCCATGTCTGGCTCATTGTCTCTCTCTGAGCTTTGTCTTCTGTCAGTTTGCCTCTGCCTCTGTTCAGCCTTTTACTTTCTTCCCTCCGTCTTTCTTTCCCATTTTCTCATTTCTTCTTCTCTGCAGTGATGGGATCCAAAGCCCTATTCTCAAGGTGACTCTGAACATCTGGGAAAATTTATGGAGTGTGAGCTAATTTATTCAGTGGCGGCTTGTGCAGAGAATGCTGTTTCATAGTTTCATGGTAGATAGTGCCAAGCTATGTGTGTGCGTGTGTGTAAGTGTGCACTCAGTGGCATAAACATTTGCAAGAGATGATGAGATCATCAGGGGGCCTTTTAGATCAAGCACATTAAGATGACTACTTGAAGCCACCGCACAGGTTAATTGATGAAACTGCTGTTAATTGATAGCATGCCCGTTTCAATGAAGGGTAAAGGCGGAACCAATTTATCAGGTCGAAAAGTCAATTTAGTAGACCTATGGAAATATCAGGCTAATAAGTGGGCTTCATGGATGTCATCATTGTAAATCATCAGACTTCTCATTGCGAGCGATTGCCACTTGTAACTGGCTATTTAGTTCTTAGAAGTTCATTTAGCCATGGCCCTCCTGCCTGTATGCCCTTCACTGCCTGCATTGGGGTATAAGCGGGCAACTGAAAGGCCGATCAAAAGGGTCTTCCCTAGGGGGAGCCAGGCCCATCTGTGCCCCAGGGATAATAGATGAAGAGAGTCAGATGCCATCATGGTCCGCAATCTGCTGCCACCGCTGACCATGGACCGACCCTCCATGGCTTTAATTCTCATGTGCCACTCACCGTACCACACACTGATCGCCTGCCCCAGATGTCAAGGCATCTGCCTGAAAATGCAGAGCCAGGCCAGCACCCGGAGAGAGGCCAGAGGCTGTCCGTTAAAGCCTGGGTTACTGCCAGGTACTCTAAAGGCCTTAAGTGCTCTTCTACATGTTTGCTGCTGTTGTACAACTTTGTCACTTTATCAGTTTTATTTGAGGCAACCTGTGGTGAAGATGAGTGGAATTTTATAAACTTCAAAGTTTATGTATGAATAAGGTCAGCCTGAAATATGGTCGTTTAAAAGATATTAGCGCAATGAGACAGACACAATGACCTTACTTTTTTTTTTTTGGTACATATTTTCACTTTTTAGATTCCTATCCTTAATAATGTGTGATAATACTGCACAAGCTTTGTTAATGCCTGGCATGCTCTTGTCACCAGACTTAAATTAAAGTTGAATTGTTGCAGATAGATTAGCGACCGTAGCACCAACTGACTAATAGAATGTAGTCTTCATTTGTCAAGTCTTTTGCCCTTGTTGCATAACCTGCCTGAAAAGCATCATGTCAAAAATGCCAACCCAAGCCATTAAGCATCTCAAAACCAGGATGTGCGTCAGCACACTTATAAAAAATGATAATTGATATAGATTTAAGTATTGATTGCTCGCCGTGAGGAACATTTGCCTGTCATATCTCAAGTGTAAATTAATCTACTCTTTGTCATCCTTCTTTCCTAGCACTTACACCCCCAGTATTTGTGGTTGAGGTTTTGATTTCTGGCCTGAAAGTGGTCCAATTCCTAGACAAGGCAGTAATTAATCTCACCTTCAGTAACTTGACCTTCAGCCACACCCACTCTGTCCTGAGACACCGCCCACCAGAGCAAAGGCTGATGAGTTAACACAGGCCCATCCACCCCTCCCTTTCTTGCTCTCTCTCTCTCTCTCTCACACACACACACCGCATGCGCTGATTACACAAGCTCATTTAATTCTCCATACCTGCACCCACATTTGTCTGCCACTATCCGATTATGTATGTTGTGTCTCAGAAGCTGTCACTGGAAAACATATATCGAAGTGTGCAGATAAGGGAGAGGGGGAGAGGTGTAGGAGGATGGATTATCACATGAGCCTCTAACTTCTTGTTTCCACCGTTTTGCTGATAGAATTTTCTCTTTGAGGTGATACAATAAATCAGGGGAAGTTGAGGCAGAAAGTTGGTCTAACAGTAAGCCAGTGCTTGTGGAAATGAATTGCACAAATCCAAGCAAAGCTCCTTTAATGAAAATTCTTTGCTGTCAGCATACTGGCTGCACAGTGTTTCAAAATATTGAGAGTGAAAGACTGAAAGACAGCTTAGGCTTCTATTGTGGATATAGTCTCCTTAATTCAATGGTTCCCAACATCAGCAAGGTCCACAAGGATCAAATTGTTCAACCTTCCTTCTACACCTGCTGTGATAGATGAAGAGAGAGAGAAGACGACGGAGAAACAATGAAAGTTGAGCATTGCTTCTCAACTCTGGTGTCGACTGTCCCCGTCCCACATATTTGAATATTTCCCTGCTTTACTATACCCACTTTGGGCTTGTAGACCTTTAAATATATATATATATATATATATATATATATATATATATATATATATATATATATATATATATATATATATATATATAGTTATAGTTATAGTGAAACACAGCAACAGACAGAAAGAACTGATTTGCTAGGGATGATTAGCTAATTAGTTGACTCTGGTGTATCAGTACAGAAAAATACAAAAATATGCAAGGCAGGGATACTAAGGGAAAATAAACGTTCCTAAATGGTACCTTGCTTGGACATATGACTCTGGCATTTTTAATTGGTATAGAACCTGGTGATCTGCTCACTCTACAGAGTTTATTTCCAGCCCTCTTCTAACGCTTAGCCCACCTAATACCTATTCATAAAAGGCCAGGGACATGCAAACAGGAAATGTGCTAAGACAGCATTAAAACTAAACTTTGTAGGGGGTTAGGTCACCAGATATAGGATTGGACACTCGTGCTTTACATTACGTGGAGGTTCTTTAAACTTCTTCACATTTGCAAATCTCATTTACAGCATGGGGTTCTCTAAAGAACAGTCAGTTGGTTCTTCAGGGAGCTAAAAGTTTCTTCTGTGGCATTACTCCAAAGTAACTCTCTCTCTCTCTCTCTCTCTCTCTCTCTCTCTCTCTCTCTCTCTCTCTCTCTCTCTCTCTCTCTCTCTTCCCCTCCCTCCCTCCCTCACTCTTTCTCTCTGTCTGCGGTCATCATAGCAGCTATAGACGGACTATTCAAGGATTTGCCCCTTGTAGACCTTGCTGAGTCTGGTTTTTGTAATGACCCTATGCCTCTTTCGTTTTGCTCTTTCCTTCCAGCTCAGAATGCTGAATGATCAGGGGCACTACAGGTCCGCACTGCCGTTTGGCTCGCTCTCCTGTCGCGCATCATCCTGAGCAGCCATGATTAAGCTGGCCATCCCTGGGGGTTAATCAGCTCATTCAGTTGCCCTTCAGCATGCTGACCTCCACACCCTTCTCCCCTTCCTGCTTGCACTTTTCTGTTAGCAGAGCTGGAGCCCTTCCAGCCCTCCAACAGGGGCATGAGGAATGGCTGAACCCCACCATGAACTGAGAGAGGGAGACGGAGAGAGAGATAGATGGATGTTAGCTCCTCACATCACATCTTAAAAACACAGTAGGTTGATGGAGATAAGAGTACTCTTCAAGCGCACAACCTCCATGCTCCATCAAAATCTAAATCCATTCTCTATGTCTTTGCTCCACACATGGACTGCTGCAAAGTAGATGGTCAATGCTTGCTTGTTTTCTCAGCGCTTCATTGCAAGACAGTACTGTACTTCAAAGGAATATTTCTTTTGGTAGATTGAAAACGTTTTTCATGCTGATTTAGATGAAGCACAAGAGGTAAGTCATTGTAGGTGAAGGCAATAAAGTGATGTGTTATTGCTGTCATGATAAATTATACCTGCTCTTGAGTATATTATGGGTATCATCAGTGCTTATTTAACACTGCATGTATCATAAACAAAGATTTAAGACAATTGCAGAGAGCTTGAAAACAACAACCATTGTATATTAACTATAAACCACACAAAAGTAATTTATGTGATTTTGCCCCAGTATGCCTTTATTGTATTGTATTAATTTATGTTTACTAGGGATCACTATGGTAATGGCAGTTTTTTTAACAATGTCAATGCATTGTTTAAGTTTGACTTGTTCAAATACAGCGTTTAAAGGCATTTTTTATGCCTTATTTTATACCTGTGGCACCTTTTTTTGCACAATGTTGGTGGTAATACGTGAATCAGTGTTTCCCACAGATTTTAAACCTGTGTTGGTGCTAAGATAGGGAGGAGTGAAGACATCAACTGTAAAGCATACAGTCACGTCCATAAGTATTCGGACAGTGACGCAACATAATTTTACCCCTGCACACCTCCACACTGGATTTGAGATAAAAGGCCTGGAGTTAATTCCAAGTGTTAAATATGCATTTGGTAGCTGTTAATGGGAACTCTCAATATGTAGTCCTAAGAAAACAAACCTGTCAGAGAGATACTTTAACTTTGCCCTTTACACTTCAGGAGTGATCAAATCAACAATTTGGTACATTCTTAAAAAGAAGGAATGCACTGATGAGCTCAGCAACACTAAAAGGCCTAGAAGACCACAGCAGAACACTAAAGTGGATGATTGTAGAATTATGCTGAAGGCAAACCCCTTCATAACATCTAATCAAGGACATTCTAGAAGATTCTTTGAACAGATTAAACTATTCATTAAAATTGTGGGAAGAGAAGAAAAATAAAGGAAGGGCTCATGATCCAAAGCATACCACATCATCTGTTGAACATGGTGGAGGCAGTGTTATGTGACTGCTAATAAAGTAGCAGGAGGAATTCTGAAGGGTGCAGAGTTATACGTTCTGCTCAGATTCAGTCAAATGCTGCAAAATTGATAGGACCGTACTTCACAGTATAGATGGATAATGACCTAAAACATACCACAAAAGCAACCCAAGAGCTTTTGAAGGCCAAGAAATGGAATGTTCTTAAATGAACAGTTGAACCCAGCTGAGCATGCTTTTCACTTACTGAAAACAAAACTGAAGGCTGAAAGACCCTCAAACATGTAGCATCTATAGGCAGGGGCAGTATAGGGCTGGCAAAGCATTTCAAGGGAGGAAACTCAGCATTTGGTAATGTTCATGGGTTCCAGGCTTCAGGCAGTCATTGACTGCAAAGGATTTGCTTCCAAGAATGAAATACTTGTATTTATAATTGTGTTAGTTTGTTCAATTTCTTTTGAGCCTGTGAAACTTGATGAACTACGTAAAAAATGACTCTAATATTTTTGTTAAATGGTTTGAAATAAAGCTGAAAGTCTACACTTTAGTCACATCTTGACTGCTTCACTTCAAATCTGTTGTTGTGGTGTACAAAAATTGTGTCACTGTGGAAATATACTGTGCAGTTTTTTCTCTGCCTCTCAATGATTGCAGTCAGGTATTATAAATGTATGTCTGTATGTCTTTTTTGAGCATGAATGATGTATGATCTGCAAAACTATACTGTCATAAAACCAGATGGTCTGACCTCTTGCCTGCTTCAGTTTTAACCTGACATCTTTGATGGTGCTGCAAAGATGGCAATTTAGATATGTTTCTAAGCCTTTATGCTCTGACAGGTTTCTCTCATCCCTACCAGCTGTTTTTATACACTCTGTAGCAGAATAACAGTGAACTGAAGTTTTTTATGATTGACAGGAGGAACCATAACCACTGACAAAGTGGGCTAAACAAAAGTCAAAAATGAAGATACAAGCTACCTGTGAATATTGCATTTCACTTGAATATCAACCGACGAAAATGCATTGTAAGAAAAATCAGTTCATTTGACTGTATTTAGTTTACTGACCGCAAAGTGCTTCCCTGTGAATTAGCACACATCATGTGGCTGCTTGTTCAAATATTTCTCAGTTCTTGTCTGTTAAATACATATTAGATGAATTACTATTGTAACCATAGGCTGTAGACTTGATATATGTGATATATACACTTTTTTCTGGGATGTACTGAATGACGCTCTGGCAGGATATTGGTTGACTTAGGTTATTCTTCCTAACAGATACATAACCACAGTACAACACCAGGTGCAGCAGAGTCTGCAAATGTAGTCATTTTTTGCCTCTCGGTGAGTGTGAATAATAATGTATGAAGCGGTCCGCAGAGGGAATCAAGAGTGAAATTGTATTCATAAAATATTTCCCTCAGGTTAGATAGAATCTTAGCTGATATTTCACTTGGAATATTGAGGCAGGATTTTGTATGTACTGCTTTTCTTTGTGCCTCAACTTTCCCAAGAATTAAACACTTTGGGAAGAAAGAGAATGATGGAGTAAATGCTGTTAATTAAAGTGTGAAATGAATGAAGTAGGTTGAGGAGCTGCATGGCAAAGTTAGCCTTTTTATTTTAAGGTTCATTTTTGGGATATTGATTAACTATGAAGTAGTTCTCACACTTATTAAGTGCCAAAGGCATTAATCTCTGTCTTTGTTCTGTTGGAAATCACATTTCCAGAGATAGTTGCCCCGTTTCAGATTCACCCATTTCTCAGGAAAGGCAGGGTCTAGTTCACAACATACTGCCCTGGAGATATGATGGCACCTTTATGTGTGTATCCATCACCCCATAAAGGCCTTCAGAACTGGTCTGGGTTTGATTCACTTTGTGTGGTTCAGCATGGTTTCTCATGTACAGCTTTGATGGAACATTCTCATGGATGCAGCATATTTCAACAACTGGTTTCAGTCCTAGATATATCTCGCACAAAATCTGTTATTGAAAATCCTGTGTATATTTCTGTGCAGCTAATTGGCAGTTATGAACCAAAAGTGGTAATATCAGCAACAAAAGGATGCAGTGAGTTTAAAAAAACTGGGTGGTCTTATCTCAGTAACAGCCTGATGTCTTTTACATCAGTATGTAGCAGTAACCTTGATGCTGTAGATAATGTAAACAGCAATCACAGCCATGCTGAATGTCAAAGTTTGAGTCCACTGCTTGACTTATAAATGGTTGTGCCTTCTCTGCTGCCTGTGCTTGGAATTTGATGGATGGCTGTTGATATCATCCTGTGCTGGTTGCCCTCTCCCTGTGATATTATATCTGCATGCATTGAATCATCCTTCAGGGAAAAAAAGATCACAGACCTCCCCATCAATCCTACTGCTGCAACAGAAAGAGCACATAAATGCACGTATCACCTTCATGTTGTGGCATTTGTTTAACTTAGTAAATAAAATTTCAAGAAGAAACTGAAAAAATACGGAATACGGTGGCAAGGTGAAGGGCTTTAACCACAATTGTCTTGGAGGATAGTATTTCTCTTGCTTTGTGGTTTTGAATGGCGATGTAACTAGGAGCTTTCAAACTTTGCCACATTTGCGGATTTATGCTGGTCTCATACATTTTCGGAGGTATTGCATATATTTTTGTATGAATTTTGTAGGTATGCCATACAGCTGGGCAAACAAACACGTGTTAAAAATATTTTTGAACAGAAAACTCATCTGAGCCCATTCCAAAAGGCTCTTGAAGCCACCAATTTGTTTATTAAACAGCGAAATAATTGTGGAAATACAGACGACGGAATCAGTGGAAGTTCAGCAGTCTTAAAATCATGTTACATCATTGGTGCAAGTAAAAAGCCTCAAACAGACATCCCTCTCAAAACCCTGGGCTTAAAAAAAAATTGGAAGACATTTTTGAGTGGTTGATTTTATAAAATTCTGCAGTGCTTTTGTAGTTTTGACTTCAAAATTGCGGAATGTGGTTTGGCCATAAACAAAAGCTCCATGAAAATAAATTTAAACCTTGTAGTCTAAAGCTGCCTTGCAACGTGCTCTGTCTGTCTGTAGAGAATGACTGTAATCATGTAATGACATTTAAAAACTTGTTTAAATAATTGATAAGCTCAATTTTAATATATTAAGAATGATTCAATATTGTGTTTACTTCTTTAGCATTTAAAGTATACTGATGTCCCAGCAGTAGTCACATGGTCATGCCCTCGCTCCCATCCCTGCTGCCCTAAATATTATTGCACTGAGAATATCACTTCTAGTCCACCTTCAGCACAGCTTAGATTTTTGCAAGATTCAAAGGCTGCTTGGCTGTTCCAGGCATTTCTGCCTCTAAGTTCATAGGGAGACAAGTCTCTGAGCCTCGAGACACCCATATGAAGGGCTTCAGACCTCAGACTCCAGGCTTGACACTCTGCCCCAGGGCTTTGGCACATAGGGACTATTCACCCTTCGCGCCACCAAAACCTGCCTGCGGTCCCTGTTCCCGGAGGAAGCTGGTAAAGTGTGCAGTGGCTGCAATGGTGGCTCATCGCGTGAGCGTCCAGCACCCTCGTAGCCTCCAAAAGCAGTGTTTTGGTACATTACAGGCCTGCCACTTAACCGGGGTAGCAGGGCTGCATCATCCGGGCAGTGGTTGACGCAAGGGAAAAGGTGGCACATGTCTTTGGAGTGATCATAGAAGTGTGCAGGTCCTTGCGCCAGTGGACCCACATATACTGGAAGGTCAGTATATGAGTTCAGGTAGGTGGAGTAATGTCTGTGCACTACTGTGGAAGAAGATCGTCGCAGAGCAGCTGCATTCTGCAGAATTGCCTCCCGGTATGAAGGCAGGCGGGTAGACTGAGAGTACTTGAGCTTCTGAGGCTTGTACGGGTAGGAGCCCATATGGGCTGGGTCTAGATAGGCTGGCTCAACTGCCATGTTGTAGCAGAGGTTGTTACCAGCACTAGAATACATCTTTGAGGGTTTGGGATTAGCTACCACTACACGAGGGAACAAGTCAGGCATGTTGATGCGACTGGAGGAGGAGGCAGAAGTTGAAGGTTTTTCATCTAGGTGCCGGATCCTGTCACCACCCCATGTGGCCCTAAGAAAAGAAGCGCGACGGTTCAGCTTCTCTTTTCCCAGCAAAGGAACATCATCCATTTCTGGATCCAGGTATGGTTTCATGCAGGAGTTGCAGCTGCCACTGGGTCTCTGGTAGTGGCTTCCCATGCAAGGAGTGGTATGGGCATGGTTATCCAGGAGGTGATTGGCTCTAAGTTCAGCCAGGCAGGATGTTGGTTCATCATAGTCGTTCCTGCGACGAGTTTCCGGGGATGGAGCCACATAGCTGTGGGACCTCTTTTTGCGACCTAGACCTTCAGCATACAGTTTCCGGCTCCCAGAAGGTTCCTGGTGTTCAACATAGATGTCAGGGACGTGGAACTCACGGTAAGGAAGGAAGGGGGAGGTTTGATGACAGGCCTGGCTGTCCATGTAAAACCTGCCGCTGTGGTGGGGTTTTGGTGCTGTGGGGGGTGGTGGGTCCCTCATAGCGATATGCGGACTGCTTAAACTAGAAATAGGAAGTGTCCGTTCATATATATGATGGTGACTGGTCCGGGCAGGTAGAGTGTAGCGTAGAGGGGTAGGCCTCGTCACAACCCGAGGCTTCTCAAGCAAAGGCTGTGTGCCGCTGTCTCCATAATGCAAGGGGAACGTGGGAGTGTGAGGGTATGGTGCATGGTTGTCTGTGACACTGGAGATGTAGGGCAAACGGCCATGACTAGAATCTGTGCTTATCAAGCGAGTTGGAAGGCAAGGTTTAGTAGCATCTGGACCTCGGCGGCTCAAATTCTCAATGGTCTTAGTAGCATTGTCTAAGGAGTTCTCCACTCTGGCAGAGGATACAATGTCCTTTGCTGTCTTAAGCATCTTTAGCATGTTGGCCTGGGTGTAATTGGTGGTGACATCTGGACTCTGCATGCTTCCATTGCGGTCTGTATCCTCCACACCATTGAAGCAGCTGTAGATTCCCTACAGAGAAACAACAAGGAAAAATTAACCTGATATCAAGTATTTAGGACAGCGTCCATGCCTTTCAAATAGTACATAAAATATGTATTATTTCTGCCTCATGTCTTTATGAAGTTATATCTGCTATAGTGATTCATTCGCTTTGATCATATGAACATTCTCTCTGCTCATTGCGACGAATGAAGTGTAGATTTACCTGGGGAACCGTCAGAGGTGAATTGAAAGTGCTTATAAAAGTGCTTGGATCTGTTTATTGGGACTGCTTTGTTCAGTAGCTGGTGTGCATTAAAACAACATTTAAAATGGGATGATGGGAGAAGAAGCTGACCATGCATTTGTAATATCCATTTTCTACTATATTATTCTACCTGATAAATTCCACTTTCAAATTCGATCTCACACTGCATTGCTTATTTTAACATCATCTTTGCCACTGTGTCCAGATGATACTCTCCTAATGAGGTTATTAGTATTCCATTTTTAAAAATGGAACACCACAACTGTGCTGAGAATCCTAAAAAAAGATGGGTTTTCTTCATTGTACTCAAACATAATCCAGCATGCCCTTGACTTTTTTTTAGCACTATGACCATAAAAACTGTTACTGTAAGTCCCTCTAACTATTCAGCATCAATATCTAATGTGTCAAGATCATATAACATATAAAAGCAAATTATGAAAACTGTGACAGACTAATTTTACAGTTTAACTGTACATAAAGAGTAAAGCACTGCACAGTCATGTATTGTTTTAATGTGGCACACTGAGTTATTTTGAGGGCCGGCATTTCTGCAGATTTTCATTCAGTTGCTCTCAGTCATCAGAGTATTGATTAGCTAAATTAAGTGTGCGTCTGCTTGGTTGAGATGAAAATATGTGCCTCAGTGGCCTTTTTATGGATAAGATTGGTGACACTTTTGTTAAAACCCCTTTATTATTTTCTTGTGCAGTATTGAGTTTATGTATCCTCTGAGTGTTTGGACATTAAGAATGGGCTTTTATGTACAAAAAAGTTACAAAGAGTGAATAGATGCACAGAACATTGATTAAGAGCAGTGTTTAAAAAAGTTTGACTCACTTTTCATGCATGAATTATTCAAAATTTATAAAAAAGATCCAAAGTAATTTTTGTAAGATGTGCACAGAGGTTTCTTGAGACATTGTGGAACAATGGTAAGAAATGATACAGCGCATCTTATGAAAAAAAAACAAAACAGATTTCCTTTTTCTGACTTAACTTAAGATCTGACAGGTCAAGATAAGATTTTTCACAAATTCGTATTAAAGATTATTTACTATTATTATTATTATAAAACAGTATTACAGAAACATATCTTAATTTAAGAATCTTATCTTACAGCGTCTTTTCTTATCTCAAGTTGAGAAATCTTAACGTACTCGAATGAAGCCGACAATCAACTGTCGTGTCTGCTACCTAGCAACCGAGCCTACACGCACAGCTGAATCCAGTAAACACATACTCAAGTTAGTAAGCCAGACAGCTAACGTCGGCTACCATAACTGAGGTTAACTAGATCAAATAAAACTAAAGTGTGATAAACTGAGAGTTAAGAATGTTGAGTCGGCGCTTTGTGCTGTTTACCAGAGGATCGTTTAATTTCCCAGACGCTTTAGCCGAGTGCACGTTATTCCTCCCAATAAACAGAAACCAGTTCAGCTCTGTCTCCTCATTATTCGCTTCCATCTCTGTAATACTGTATCTGACGAGTTTACATCAACATTAACACATGAAGGTAATGAGAGGGGACGATGGAAATCATGTCTGCAGCATCTGAGGTCTTTAAAATGCTTTAATAAACTCAAGTCAAAGCACCATTTTCATTGTCGATCAATGTACCATCATTATGTTACTTACAGTGAACTGTGCTGCCTGTCACTGCATTAAACAATAAAAACAAACAATAAAAACAGGTTAAGACGCTCTGGGGTTTACCGTAAGTTAAGAAAATGTTTAAGATATTTTGATGTTTCTGTAATACCGTTTTCTTCTATCTGGAAATAAGATTACAGGTGTAAGAACTGTTCTGTAATGGCTTCTGTCCTAACTTCAGTCTTAACTGAAATTGCCATGACAACAAAACAGATCTGACTTAAGAATTTTCTGTAATACGCCCCCTGATGTTTTAAATGGTACAAACGGAGAGCATTTCTGTTTGTTTACTTTCATTGAAGCTGTGTGACCATGCTGAAACATTGTGAAGTATTGTTTAGATTTCTTGAAATCCAAATGTTCATTTAAAACCACAAATAACAGTTAAAACTTGAATAAGCATAAAAAAATGCATGAAAAAGAATCGAGCAGTTTTAAAACAGAATTGACTTGATAAAACTGATGACATTAGTAAAACTTGCAGTATGCTGACTGCTACATGACCGAATTGACTAAAATAGGCTTCTGCCCATTAATATTGCCTAGTGCTAATGCGAAGTAAGTTAGATTTCCTAAATAAACAAAAATACAAAAATATTTAAAAATGAATTGCACACAGGAAGGAATATGATAGGATATGATATGATAGGAATCATATTTTTAGAAGGATGAAAAAAAGATTAAAAAAAGCTTTTCAGAAAAAAATCAGAAATGTTCCAGTGTAGAAACGTGTGTCATCAGAAAAATGAGTTTGGTACCCTGAGGCAGCATCGTGCAATAGAGAGTTAAAGCCCTAACTGGGAATTGCTGTAACAGCACCACTGCCATCCCAGTGCTAGCTCTAGAATTTACAGTGAACATAATAAACATAGCATTTTGTGTTTTAGCGGTTTTTACAGTTGTAAGATATAAAAGAAGTATGGATTTTTTGGTAGAACTTTAGAATAAGACTACCCTTATTAATGATTTAAAATGTGTTTATTAAATGATTATTACTTAGATCGTAAACATACTATAAATCATTTATAAGACAGTTATAACATTGATAAAAAAAAGTGAGCTCATATCTGATGAATATGAATGCGTGATGAAGCCATCAGTTTAATGCTGACTGATGGGTTAAGGAATAAGCATCAAAATCTGAACTTTAACAGTATAAATGAATGTAGGTTCACACAGCCCTTTTTATTTGTGTTATAACTGCTTATTGATAATTATTATAAGATGTGGTAACACTTTATTTGGAGAGTCCACTTTAGATACTTCATTTACTTTCAAGTTACATTCCATTAAATATCTACTAAACTGGCCATCATTTTCTTTAACTCTAAACCTGCTCTAAACCTAACCCTAACCTTAACCTCAACCTAAAACTTAAACTCAGCCCTCACCCTGGTCCTAGTCCTAATCCTGGTCCAAATACTAGCCCTAACCCCACCACTGCTTAGAATCAACTGATTGTCAATGGATAGTTTGTTAACAATTTGCACATCTGTAGATAATCTACAGGGGACTATAGTGGACTATCCAAATTAAGTGAGACCTAAAGTGTTTATAATGTAATTAATAACCATTAATAAACTAATTTCAACCAGTCTGAAGGGCAACAGTGACCTGACGTTTGTCTATTAGTTCTATCTGGTTTTCCTTTGTCTTCTCCATCAGTCAGAATTAAACTATCAGCTTCTTCACATATTCAAAATCATCAGTTATAACAGCTCACCTTTTTATTCATGTGTTATAACTGCTTATTAATGATTTTGAAAGTGCTTATGACCTAAATAACTGTTAATAAACTTATTTTAAGCCATTCATAAACAATTTATAAAGGTAATCTTATTCTAAAGCTGTACCGATTTTTTTAATGGATTTTTATTGACTTTTATTTATTGATTTAAAATGTTTAAATTCATGATTATTTTAAATGATAACGTCTCAAGAATTGGTTTGGATTAGTTCAAACTAGGCAAAGCATAAACTTTTTCCTCTTAACTTTTGCAAAATAGAAAAGTAGCAAGTGCTCACTCTGCTGATGGCCAGTAAGAAGTCCAGGCGTTCAGACTTGCGTACAGAGTGGCGTAGCTTCCAGTAGAGCAGGTGCTCCCAAGCAAAGACCAACAGGCTAAGGCCCATGGCCACTAGCAGCATGTAGAACACTCCTGCCATGTTGTCAATGTCCAGCTTGGAGCTCATCACTTCTTTCTTCTCATTGCGGCAAATCCCTGTTAGCCACACTGTCTGCAGCTTTGCAGTGTCGCCTGGAACACAAGTATATTTCTATCAGTAAAACGCTCCACAGATTGGAAAAGCGAGGGAGAGGGAAACATGATCAATACATTGTTGTCAATAAACTACAAGTGGCTTCTTTTATTGATTTTATTTCCATGACATTGTCTTGGCTTCCACATCTCTTACATTGATAGATAACTCTATCAATGATAGAGAATGAAGCAGTCTTGTAATGTACATGTAAGACTTTGTCGTCAGCCTAGTTCTGCGTCTTAAGTTTAGATATCATTTACAGGCACTGCAGTGACTAATATTGCAAGAGCCACCCTGTTCAACACTCAGTGACTGTGAAGTTCCAAGCAAACTTTTTAGAGAATTGTATGAGCTTACCATCTGCGAGGAACTGAAGAAGAGCAAGATCGATTGGGCGTTTCCAGCGTGAGCCCTTCTGTAAGGCAATGCCATAGCCTGTTGTAGCAAAGACCTTGCCGCTGCCGATGGTCACCAACTTACAGCCCTCGTCTTTCCCAGCCATGTAGTTCAGCACAGCTGCATCGTAGATGAAGGCATCAAGCTTGCTGTGTAGAAGAAATGGGAATCATGCCTTAAGAAAAAGTACTATAGTAATACTACAGGAACTTCTATAGCATACCGGCATATTATTGTAATGAATTCAGACAGTTACTACAGTTTACTTCAGGATAGTACACCTAATATAAATCATTGTAAAACCGTATTACAGGGTAATATATGGAGATGAAAGTATTATGAATTATCACAGAAGAATTACACAGAACTATTAAATCATATTTATTGTATTACCACAGTTATTTTTTTATATGGGCTGTTCGGGAATCACAGAGTGTTAAGATGTAATGTACCCGGTTTTGAGGCTGTTAAGGGCGTCCTCCACACCTTTCTGGTTATATTTCACCATGTGTGAGTGCATCTCAGGGTAGTTGCTCCTTATATTTCGCTCTGTGCTGCCATTAGGGACTGTACCAAACCTAAATGGTGGATACTGCTCCTGTGGCTTCTGGAACTGAGTTAGACAAGACATATTACAATATTAACACGTTGAAGGAACAAACAAGGGTTTACTTTAAAAGGCACGTATATTTTAAACCCACAGTAACCCCAAGTGCAGGGGCTTTGGTCGACAGAAGGATTGAATGTTCACTCTAAGCTGGATTTCTTTATGTGGATTTACTTTAAATTTACTTTTTGTCTTTGCTCTTTCATCCAAGGATTCTCAGGATTCCATATCTCCAGTCTTCATATGTGAACTGCAAAGCTAAAGCCAACTAGTTTTGAGAATTTAACTGGGCTTAATCCTTATAGCAGCCAGAGAGGAGAAAAAAAAACCTAATATAGATCAAATCAGGCTGAAGACAGTTGGTCATCATATCTTGAGTCTCTCTCTGCCGCAGAGTGCCATTCAGTCAATTAACTGGTCAGCTAAGGTTACATTCTCAGTAATTTTCCTCCTTGTTAATTCCAACATCCAAATCTCTGATTAGGCCCCACAATGAACAGAAATTAGCTCTGCTGCAAGGCCAAGTGTTCCAAGACAATTTAATATTCCTTTCTCCTCTTTTTGCTTCCATTTAAAATGAGCTTCAGCTCATTTATTCTCTTTTGCTTATATCCAATTTTGTCCATGTTCATGAAAACACCACAGAATTCATACATAAAAAAATAGTACCTCATAACTTGAAGCAGGAGGAGCTGTGTTATAAGTAACATTGATTTTCAGAGTAGAGGACACTGCAAAGCACTTTCTAAAAAGATTGCTCAGCTAGTAAAATCATCCTAAATCTTAAAACATTGAAAATGTTCTATGTTTTAAGATTTAAGATGATTTTACTAGATGATTTTACTCATTTCACTTGAGGGCCTCTGGAACACTCAATTCAGAGGGAAACCCTTTCTGGACACTAAAAATTACTCATTTCACTTGAGGGCCTCTGGAACACTCAATTCAGAGGGAAACCCTTTCTGGACACTAAAAATTCCATGTTTTGTATTTTTTTTATTTTAAAAAATTGTGGTAATTACATGTAAACTCTACAAGTATTAAATTATTCTTTTTATTTCATTATTAACTTTTTGCTGGACACATAAATGTCAAAATGCCTATAGGAAATGATCCGGTCAGGATTTTAGCTACATGTTTTGTTGTTAGATTTGAGAAATGCAAAAGATTGGGTGTCCCTGGTCAAATTATATGCTCCCTGGCATATTCTTATTGCAGTGAGTGAGAAAATAAGTTCACATCCTATACAGGGAACTTAAACATGACATTTTCTGCTAAATTTACTGCAGTTTCCATTTACTTGTTGAGTTTCATATGTGGGAGAACATACTATAAAATATGCCATAACATTTGCCAGTAAGGCAAGTAATTGACCAGGATTGGTACTTATTTCCACAAAATCACAAGGACCTTGCCATTTGGCCAGGGATGCTCAGTCTTTTGCATATGACTGTACATATTCATGTCAGTTATAAGCATTAAACACAAGAAATGGAAGACATGTCTGTTTCTAAGTTAGAGCTGCATTATCATAGCACTGGTAATTGGCTAACAAGTGGGGAATATAAGGGTGTATTTAGTGTATTTTCAGACACATTTGTTTTCAAATATAGGTTCAAATACTATTTCGTACATAAAAGCAAATATGTCTGCATTACTTCTTGAAATAAGTTAATTATTTTTTCAGTAGAATGGGCTGGAGGTTAGGGAACCAGCCCTGTGACTGGAAGGTCGCTGGTTTGATCCCCTCGGCTGACAGTCCATGATGGAAGTGCCCTTGAGCAAGGCACCTAACCCCCAGTTGCTGAATAGGGCTGCCCACCGCTCTGGGCAAGTGTGCTCATTTTGCGGAGGTCTAATTCCACAGTGTGCAAAACATGGCTTATAATTCTGAATTCAAGACACTTTCAGTATATACAATTACTCAAAAAGTAAAAATCATCTATAGACAGTTAGTTGATCTGGCAATATTATATCAATCTTGAAATTAGAAATATTAGGTATTTAATCGAGCTGTAAGAATGACATAAAAATGATTTGTGACCTTACTAATTAGTTGACAAATGCTTACAATGTACTCACCACAATACAAGCAGTAAGTTGAATAATAAAAATGCTGAGGTGCTGAAGTTGCTTGCACGTATAGAGAACCACATAACCAAGTAGTGTGAAATATTAAATTAATATCTTTCATTACTGTATCTGCCTTCAGGCTACTTGTTGCCCCTGAGCCATTTATTTTTAATGTTGTGCCCCCAGGCTTCCCCCAGGCCTAAATACACCACAAATAATTCTAGTGGCTGGAATTGATGACAGTATACTCTTGGGAATGACTTCAGTCATGCCAAAGAGCTTTGTACAGTGTGGAGTAGAAACTCAACTCATTTAACTGCTTCTTTTATTGTTGTTCTGTGAGTCATCAAACATTCAGCTACATACTGGTCCAGAGAACATTCCCATCTGCACTGTTACAGCTATCAGTATTATTATAGAACTGGACAGTATGTGTGTGCACTGTGAAAAATCTATCGATTTAATTTAATGTTGCATTGGCAGTGTTTTAATTTAAATTAATTTTATTGTGAATGAAGATCATTTGGAGCAGTTAAACTTGCCAAGGATATGTGTTTTCTTTTACATCCCAGCCTTCGCACATTTAATAACTCTAATCGCTCCTCTGTCGGGCAAATGTTATTTCACTGAGTATAGACAGATATTCTCTCTCTGTGGCTGAAGGGAATCCAATTCAATAGAGAATGCAGAGGGAATTTGTAATGAGTTTGCAGGAATCTCAGTGAAGGCTGGACAGGCTGAACTTTTTCTTTTGTGAAAAGTTCTTAATCCTGACATGCTAAAAGCAAAGCGTCTGCAAGTCAGGATTTTTGTTTGGCCTGGTGGTCTCAGTTATGGTTGCAAAATATATAGTCTTTTAATCAGTGTCACTGTGTTAACCTTTGTAGTACTGATACTGCAATATCAGTATTGCAGATATTGGTTTTTGATTGATCTAATTGGATTTACTTGATCCATGTTGAATAATTTTGTTCAAAATAATGCACTTGCATGTCACATCAAGGCTTCACTGATGCAGCGATAAAACCACAATATGATATTTTGTCCATATTGTGCAGCCCTGAATTCTACACTTATAAAAACACATTTTTTTGGCATCATACCCAAAAACAGAACTCGACATCTAAGCTATTTTTAGAGATCACCTCTGTTAAATCCTGCCACAGACAAAGACATTCCAAAGCTGATATGTGTTGCTGTACATACATTTTTTTCCGGAAAATGTCACTGGAGCCTCTGAATTACAAGGTCATTATGGAGTCAATACATGAATATTGCTACATGTAATCTAACATTGCTGTTAACTCCTCTGCACTGAATTAACATAATTTTGGCAACCTGTCAAGTGTTCTGGTTGCTTTTGGGGTAGTAGGTTATAATTTGAGTAGCTTGTTGTTATATTATAGTGTAATAGTTGGAGGGGAACCCTCAGGGTGACCTAGGCCTTCCATCAGATAAGGCCTAATTATGTCATGGAACTAAAAACAAATACATACTAAAATACATGTCTGTAATTCTTAGGTGATTATTATTCAATATAATCATACTTGTATTCAAAATCTGCAAGTATTGCAGCACTGCTTATTTCATTGTCAAGTTTTAGATGGAAACATGTTAACTTCATGAAACACCAAGCAGAATATTGACCAGTCAAGAATTGTTTTTCTCTGTGGAGTCTAGGTAGATATAGTGAAACAAGATCTCCTATTGGTTAGGAATTAAGTTAACACGTTTTGCATAATTACAAAGCAACAGAAGAATCGACCAATCATACTTTGATTTCCAATATGTGGAACCGTATTGTGGGAAGAACATCACTCTGGGCCTTTTGAAAGTCCCAGATATGTTACTGTGAATACGAGTGGCAGCCTAATCAGTGGGTTGTTAGAAATGCAGCTCTATACCAGCCTCTCTACTGAAAGTCACTGTGATTCTGCAAGGTAGAGTATATGCTAATATATCTATATCCATTTACTTGTTTCAATTGCATAATTGTCTTAAATATGCAAAATTATTTGCCAGTGGAATAAAACAATTTCAGTAGATAAAATTAATCTAAAGGATTTGTGGCTTTACTAATCATTTAACAAACACTTACAGCCCTTAGCTACCATTTTTAATGCCACTACAAAAAAATAAACAGTAAACTCAGTAATAATATGCTCATAAGTTTAGATAACACGATGACCGATAAGTTTAAAATATAATATAATACTTTACATTATTTTATCTGGATCTTTACAGAAGAATCAACCAGTCGAGTTTTGATAATCAATAGTTGGGACCAGTTCTGTGAGAGAAAAATCCTCACTCTCAGCTTTCTGGAAGTCCCAAATTTGGTACTGACTGTGAATGTGACTGGAAGCCTAATCAATCATATGCTAATGTGCCTGTCTCAAGCTTAAAGTAAAATGTAGAATGTCTTGTAGAAGCTTCAAATGTCTGTGTTTAATCTAGAACTGCCAGAAAAAAAATGTTCATGCAAATTGCCATTAGCTAAGCACTATCAATATGCTAGAATCTCATAGGGATGCTAGAAGGAGTTAGCATTATCATGGCCTGATTTGTGTGGAGAGTTGAAATCAAAGTTGGAAAAAGTAGTGGAGAAAAAAAAATACTCAAAGCAATGAAGTACCTACATCATAAGCATTTTCTGTGTTAAGAAGTCAGATAAAGGGTGAGACAGGCCTTTACATACTGATTGCAGGATTTTTCGGATCGTAATCACGTCATAAACAAACAGCAGGTTCTTAGTTTAGCTTAATTTTTTCGAACAACATTTGCTTGTTAATAGTAGTATTTTTTTGTCTATATACACCAAACAGTAGCTTGTTAGCACAGCTGGGATGTTGGCATTGAGTTTTAGTTATGTTATCTATAATTAATAAGCAAGTCTGGCTTTAGCTAGCCAATTAGCTATTGCTAGCTGTTGCTTAGCAACTGTGAGACCCCCAGAACGAAAAAAAAGGTGTGATGCACCTTATTTCTTACGACCTTCAGAAAGATGCAGTGTGAGCCACCACCCTTAGACCTGGATTTCTGTATTGGGGTATGTTGCCAAATACAAAATGACACACAATCTGAGATCTCCAAGTCATGACTCTTTGAAAGTTTTCATGTTTTTATAAAATTAGATATTATTGCAACCGAATCACTTAAAATACTTAATAATTTTGTATACTTTTATAATTGTTTGCTACCAAATCCCATGCCCCCTTGCAGCATATCATTTGTGATTTATGCATAAGCATATAAATATTTGATTTTCAATCATGGGATGATTTCACAGCTTGTGTCTGTTGATGTACAATTGATTATCATATTAATAAATCACCCTGCCTTTCTCCACATTCTGGAGTGAATGTATACAGAAATTGTTAAGTCATAGCCTTGCTATACTTACCTTTTTGTCGCTTAGCCCAGAAACTGTGTCAATGTATTGCTCCTGGATCATGAATGCAGCCAGGTTAGCTGTGTAGCTGGCCAGGAAGATGACAGCAAAGAAAGCCCACACCAGTACCATGATCTTGCTGGTGGTGCCCTTTGGGTTCTCAATAGGGACGGAATTGTTGAAGACAATACCCCACAGCAGCCACACTGACTTCCCAATGGTGAAGGTTGGCCCCCCGGGATCTAAAAAGAAGAATATTCTTGTTTTCAGATACATTTCACTTAAACATGAGTACTTCCATTTGGTATATTTTACTATCCTGTATAAGCAATTTATTGTTCATACAGAGTTCATACACTCTCGCAACCTTTGTGTTGTCTGTTTTAACACACTGTGTGACACATGTTTAAAAACAGTATTTAAAGTATCTCAAAATGACCTTAACTGGACACACAGATGTGTTTAACAAAAACATGCCTGCTATATTTACAGGTGCAAAGAAAATGCTTTTTGCTCAAATGTTGTGCATGAAACTATAGCTGATTACTTTTTCCACAGGATTAAATGAGCATCAGTGTCTTGGTGTTGTTGGGGGGAATTGCTTTAATAATGGCAGCAGACACTGTGTATACATGGAGGTACAGACCCACAATCACTAGATGAAAGAATGTTTTCTAATTAAATAACACTTTCAGCTCTCAGCATCAGATGTATGTGTATGAAAAGAGACAGCGCAAAATATGCTTTGATGCGGGAGTAGTAGTTGCTCATAGTCCATGTTTTTATTTCACACCACTTTTTTGCCTGAAGTCAAATTGCACCTCTAGAGAATGTGTGGCAAAAAACAGAACTTCATTTATTAACATCACTATCTCTTCATTACTGAGCTTTTATTTTTTGTTGTGCTGCAGTTAAACGCAGTATCAGTATTGATGGGGATGTAAGCATGAGAGAATTAAACGTGTATATAAGATGTATTTTCAGATGAAATCCAGATGTGAAACCACAATCAGAACCAGAGAAGCTGCTGCAAAATTCCTGCTGAATATAATATGTTTATATATTTATATCTAAAATATTTAAATATATACACTGCTCAAAAAAAAGGGAACACTCAAATAACACATCTGATCTGAATGAATGAAATAATCTCATTGAATACTTTGTTCTGTACAAAGTTGAATGTGCTGACAACAAAATCACACAAAAATCATCAATGGAAATCAAATTTATAACTAATGGAGGCCTGGATTTGGAGTCACAAACAAAATTAAAGTGGAAAAACACACGACAGGCTGATCCAACTTTGATGTAATATCCCTAAAACAAGTCAAAATGAGGCTCAGTATTGTGTGTGGCCTCCACGTGCCTGTATGACCTCCCTACAACGCCTGGGCATGCTCCTGATGAGGTGACGGATGGTCTCCTGAGGGATCTCCTCCCAGACCTGGACTAAAGCATCCGCCAACTCCTGGACAATCTGTGGTGCAACGTGGCGTTGGTGGATGGAGCGAGCCATGATGTCCCAGATGTGCTCAATCGGATTCAGGTCTGACTTCATCTTGCAGGAACTGCTGACACACTCCAGCCACATGAGGTCTAGCATTGTCCTGCATTAGGAGGAACCCAGGGCCAACCGCACCAGCATATGGTCTCACAAGGGGTCTGAGGATCTCATCTCGGTACCTAATGGCAGTCAGGCTACCTCTGGCGAGCACATGGAGGGCTGTGCGGCCCTCCAAAGAAATGCCACCCCACACCATTACTGACCCACTGTCAAACCGGTCATGCTGAAGGATGTTGCAGGCAGCAGATCGGTTTCCACGGCGTCTCCAGACTCTGTCACGTCTGTCACATGTGCTCAGTGTGAACCTGCTTTCATCTGTGAAGAGACAGGGCACCAGTGGCGAATTTGCCAATCCTGGTGTTCTCTGGCAAATGCCAAGCGTCCTGCACGGTGTTGGGCTGTGAGCACAACCCCCATCTGTGGACGTCGGGCCCTCATACCATCCTCATGGAGTCGGTTTCTAACCGTTTGTGCAGACACATGCACATTTGTGGCCTGCTGGAGGTCATTTTGCAGGGCTCTGGCAGTGCTCCTCCTGTTGCTCCGGAGGTAGGACGGAGGTTGCTCCAGAGGTAGGCTCACAGGGCTTGGACCTGGGTTTTCTCTTTTCTTTTTCTTTCTGTAATACTGATTGTTCTGTAAAGCTGCTTTGTAACAACACCTGTTGTAAAAAGCACTATATAAATACACTGCTTGCTTATAGCTGCAAAGGGTGGGTCGACATCATATTAAACCCTATGGATTAATGAGAATGGGATCTCAGTCACATTCATATATATGTGAAGCCAGATGAGCGAAAATAAAACTTTTGGAAATATAGTGTATGTTTGTGGTTGTTATAAATGACCTGCTGTTTATTTATGTCACTTCTAGTCCTACAGAAGATGTATTTGTTCTAGATCTGTACTGTAACTAGAGTTCATTCTAACTGAGTTCATTCATGTCATAAACTACCTTCCAGCCCTTTTTGTGAATTTTTTATTATGCCTTTTTAATTATTTTTCATTATGCTATTTTCCTTTGTTCTGCTTCCACGTTAACAATGAATGATGGCTCATGGAAAAAGAACATGAATTGAATAAAACATCTAAAACATCTAACCATTCTTTTTAAGGTCGCATGACATTTTATTTGAATTTTATGTAGTGGACCTAATAAAATAGTCCAAATTGTTGAATTGGAATGAAAAAAATGCCATGAATGAATGAAATCTGCACGTTTTCACCCCATTTTCCATGAAACCCTTAAATAAGATCTTCTGCAACCCTTCAGAAGTCACATAGTTAGTTGAATAAGATCAATCTGTGTGCAGAGTGACTCATGATCTGTCACATGTTAGATAACTGCACCTGTTCTGAAAGGCCCCTGAGTCTGCAGCACCAATAAGCAAGTAACATGAAGACCAAAGAGCTCTCCACACAGGTCAGAAACCAAGTTGTGGAGAAGTATAGATCAGGGTTGGGTAAAAGAAAAATATCCCAAAGTTTTGAACATCCCATAGAGCACCATTAAATCCACTATACCAAAATGGAAAGAATATCGCACCACTACAACCTGGTTACTTAAGCACACTGAAGAGTTCTGTTTTTTTTGTTGTTGTTTTATTTTTTTTTTGTCCTAATTATTGTGTGTCACAAACGAAAATATTTTGCACCTTCAAAGTGGTAGACGTTGTGTAAATGAAATGGTGCAAACATGATTTTAATTAAAGGTTGTAAACAGGAAAAACACCAATGTGGGTGAATACTTTTGCAAGATACTGCATGTATCTAGTCTAGGACCACATATGAAAGTGGCAAAGATCTGATTCGAAAAGATTTATAATAGGATTTATATATCCACCCAGCTCTGGGGAAAAAAAAATCAGATGTGTTACATGGGAAAAATGGATTTGATGCTTCTGGTAGCCTGGTAATGTGAACATGGTCAAAGATGAAAGCTTTAAATACTGTTAATCTGATGGTGACAGTTTTCATGATCTACCGGGTCTTGCTCAGTTGTTTTGAACTCTGAGTTTTGCAAACTTCTGTTTTTCTCACACTTTCCTTTGACCCCATTTATACCCGGTTGTTTCATGCAGTGTCAGGATGATATCAGGATAGAGATTCTCCACAAAAATGCTAGTATAAACGCAACCAAGACACATTTAAAACGGATTTAAATCGGATTGCTCAAACCACTTAAGGAAATGGTTTGAGATGCATTTTTAGAAGGATTACAGTCGTGTCTGACCAATCAGGGATGCATTTGACTACCAAGTGTAAATCCATTTAAATGAATTTGCCTGAAAAATAAATAATTGAAGAGTGGAATAATAAAGAATGAAGAGTCAGCACATACAAACATCTCAGTTAAATATAGTTTTTCTTACCTTTTTGCATGTCATGATCTACGCAATTATTTTTTGTAAATCACTCTGAAAATGCCAACTAACTCCGTGTTCAGTCTACCACATTACACACAGTTACTCTTTATTTGGGATTGTAGTAGATCAGGACACATTTATGCGGCGCTCACGTATGTCTGGCTTTATATGTTGTTAATGCATTTGTTTTAAGTGCTATTATTCACACTTTTGTCCCAAATGCCAGAGCTAGAACATTTATTAAGAGGAAGATTGAGCAAATGACTCTAACTGCACACTGAAAATGACCTTTTCAGTCAGGCGCAGGCTAATGTTTTGTCAGGCCAGTCATTTCAGATTGATGGTGCTCCTTTAGGTTGGGCCTATCTTTGACAGCTGTCCCCATTTCTGGAGTGTTATCTGGTATCATGAGTACTCACCTTTGGCACTGACCAGGCTGCGATTGTACCCTACAGGACTGAAGTACTCAAACACGAATACGGTCACTGCCACCACGGTCAGACACATCACAAACATCATCACCCACACAGCAGGACTGTAGGGCTCTGTAAGTAAAAGGATTAGCAGGACTGGATGCAGTTGATATCATACAGTTTGGACATATAACATAATAAGTTACCGTTATTCAGCGAATGCCTATATTATGTGCTCAGACTGAAATATGTGTTGCTTTGAATTCATTTAATTCAAATGTGTATAAGATGTCCTCACTGGTCTGAGTGGATCAGACACAGCAGTGCTGCTGGAGTTTTTAAACACCTCAGCGTCACTGCTGGACTGGGAATAGTCCACCAATCAGAAATAACCACCCAACTGTCCTGTGGGCAGCGTCCTATGAGGCATCCTATAACCACTGATGAAGGACTACAGGATGACCAACACAAACTGCTGAGTGTCTAATGGAGTGGACAGTGAGTGGCCACAGTGTTTAAAAACTCCAGCAGCACTGCTGTGTCTGATCCACTCATACCAGCACAACACACATTAACCCACCACCACACCAGTGGTGTGTGCAGTGCTGAGAATGATCCACCACCCAAATAAAAACCCATTGTTGGATGTCTTGCAATGGAGTTCCTTGGCTACACCTTTTCTACATATTGCGTAAATATATAAATAATAAAATAAAAATGTGTGAAAATAATAAAAAATCAAAGGTTCACAAATTCAAGAACAGTAGAACAGTAAATACCAGCATAATAAACTTGAAGTATAAAGTACTGTGCATGCCTTTTAGATACCTGTTTATGTTTAAGTGTGCGCAGAAAAAACCCACTAATATTAGAATAAATTAAATAACATTATTACAGTAAATAGTGATATTTTTTTGTATGTCAGTGTTTTCATTTTCCAGAACTCTACCTGAGGAAGCCCAGTATTAATTGTAGTTAGCATCCAATACCTGGTCTGGCTAATCAGTACTTCATTATGTTGAATTGAACATATCTGAGAAATCTGGAACCAGACCAGTGCTCTTAAACTAGCTCGTAGCATATCGTCTGATTTTTGAAACCTTGTTAATATTTTCTGCATTAGTGTTTCCATTTATTCTAATATTATATGGTATTTTATGAGCAAAACTAGGGTTACTGCCCTGAATGGTGCTAAATAACTGTAAAATAGTTTATTAATGGTTATTAATCAGTTCACACACACCTTCAAATCAGTAATAAACAGTTGCAACACATAAAAAAGGGAAATAGTGCCCTTTTGTTTGCATAATAGCAAACACACTATACTATGAAAGCTCAGATGTTGCTAGTCACTGATTTTACTTTGTCTTTATCATCAGTCAGCGTTAAACCTGCAATCATATCATATCATATCAGATTACTCATGCTCATCAAATATAGCAGCTCACTTTGCCACTTTTAATAATATAACTTTCTTCATGCTTTTTGAAGTGTTTATGACCTTATTAATATCTATTAATAAACAAATTTTAAGCTGTTCATTAACTCTTTACCTACTTTAATGTCATTTGAAATTAGTAACATGCTTTAAAAATTCTCATGCAGTGCAGTTTCTTATTAGGTTCAGTGGAATTTTTGGCCAACTTTCTGTGAACCAAGCATGGATCGGTCACATTAGTTGCATATTTAAAGGTTGTTGCTTGAACACAAAGTGATGTAATTTAGTATTTCACATTCGATTCTATTTCATTTGTGTCTAGAACATTAGCATAAAGAGTGAGTAAAATGTTACAGACTTATCTCTGTGAATAAAACATGCACTCATGTTCTGCAGCCTTTAGTATGGAGGAGTTATAAAAGTTTATACCCAAAAAGGCAGAGGGGGAAACTGTTCCATTGCTTCTGGCCACCATTACGCTAATCCCTGTTTCCACAAATGGCACAGAAAAGTCAATGATCTCCGAGCGCTCCTCGTTTATAGTAAGAGAACCAATGGCCATGTCTGCTCTCTTGTAGACCACCTTAAAAAGAGAGAAAAAAGCACACAAAATATAAAGTGGAGAGTTTCTTTTTTTTTATGTACATGTGTTTTTATCAGAACGTCCACATAGCCTCACTAAAAAGGTCAAATATAATTTGTATGATAAACTGTAAGCAATTTGACTGAGAAGTGCAGTGGTGTTTGGTGCAGTGACAGGCTCACACAACCCCCTGTAATATTTGTTCGGGTAGTTGTACAGATACGCACACAGTTGTACATCCATAACTCACAGAAAGATTCAATGTCTTAACAACACACCTCATTGGTTAGCTTCCATCAACACTACACAGACATCTATCTATCTCACGCTTACTCATAATGCATCTCGTCCGTGATTATCATTTTTAGATAGATCCTTCTTAGCCTGCAGTGTGGTATATTCATTATTTATAACTCTGAAATCTTAAGTAGTCTACTGGCAAAATTTAGGTTAATGTTAGAAGCCAGTTGTTGGGAGTGACTTGCCTTGAGAGCACCAACTTATGAGAGATTAAAGCGGCGAGTAAACAAGTAAATTGCAAGACATTTTGAATACAAAAAACTGTCATTTTAATTACGCTGTAGCCCTGATGATCATAGTTACGATCCTGACCCACATGCTGTGATTAGTGTGTATTTAAGCAGTTGATTTGGTATAATCACGGCCTTTCAGGCTAGTTTACCTTCTACCTGCATTTTTATATGCTGTTTAGATGCTGACTGACATACAGTAAACTACAGTGATCTTTGATGTGTGTCTGAGGACAGTTATAGTTTACATACTAGCTCCTGTTATTACTTTGGTTATTACAGCATAACCGAATAAGCCCAGTAGATGCTCTGCTCAAGAAAGAAAACAAAAGGAAAAACAAGAGATGACATCACAACCTCCAAAGCACACAATACATCTGACATTGATCTGAATGATATATGACATGATTTAAGGAAGTTAAAATTCCAGCCGCAATTCCTATGTGAAATATACAGCCTTTGTACTACATTTAGAGCCAGGATTCTTCCTTTGGCTTTGACGTCATAGAGACCACTCACTCTGCCTATAAGAGTAGGAACCTATCAGGGGATGAAACGGTTTATTCAGTATTTTCTGCTTCCACACTCATATAAAATGATTAACCTGATGCTCTAGACCAAATGCATCAAAAGACAGTGAAAGAAGTCTCACCTCTCCAATCATGCCGTTCCAAACGCCTCGAACAAGCTTGCCATGTTTGCCGTTGGTGACAAGGTAGAGGTCATAGGAGAACTTGATGTTGCGGGAGAGTTTCTTCAGGATGTCAATGCAAAAACCTTTACAGCACAGTTTGGTGTATGGTTCTGTATGTCCAATGATCCTGTAGGGAAAAAGAAAGGACATTTATTGCCTACTGTTTTACAAAACTATACACTTTTAAAGGTAGTAGTGAAGAAATGCTTTCTTTGTAGATCCTTTGTTTCAAAGATCATAGGGCCCACACACACAATGGACAGGTTTATTAACATGCACTGCCTGATTTTCTGTGGCGTTAAGCGCAGATATTGACAACGTGCTTATCCATAAACAAGGACTGCCTGTGTATTTAACCTTTCTTTCCTCATTTTCTTCATAACCGAACACAAGAAATAAAGAAAAGAATAGAGAAATAAGCTCCTTTACTAGTCTGATGGTAATCTTCCCAGTGAGAAGCTGATGTGGATTGAATTATCTTTTCAACAGAATTTGAGACATGTTTAGTCACACATTAAGTTAACCAATAAATATAAAAGGCACATTTTGATTTGTTTGGGTTGAGTAACATGGCAAGCTGTAAGTATAACTGTAGGAGTAGAAGATGTCAATGACTATTATGTCGTTAGTTCTAACCCATTTACATATATTGATTGTATTCTGATGATGTTGTGCTGCCATCATTTTGGTAGGCAACATTAAGTTCATTCAGCAGTACTGTGGCGAATATAATGAGATGAATCCATAACCAATCCAGCAACTGTGCTGATCACCACCACGGTGTAAACAGGACTAAATTATCATGATGATGTTGTAGCGTGATTACTGCTGAATTTTATAATTCTGGCACTGTATGTTCAAAAGTATCCAGACAGCCTTTTAGCTTCAGTGAATTCTGCTACATTAAGGCATATCCACCGCTGACACAGATGTTCAGTTTTACACAAACTACTCATCTCCATAGACAAGCTTTGTTAGTAGACTGGGACTGTCTGGAGCAGCCGCATAAAAGCCGAGCCGAATGTCATCATGACCAATGCCAAGTGTCATCCAGAAGGGTATAAAAAGCCCCCCAGCATTGAGTTATGGAACATTGCAACGGTGTTATCTGGAGTGTTCCAATCTCAAGGGTCTTCCCAGAATTACTGCAGCAAAGGGGGGACAAACTCCCTATTAATACCCATTTCAGAAGAAATATTGAAAGAGCAGGTGTGTGCAAACCTCTGGACATGTAATATAGTACGCATGCTATATCTGTCAGGTCCTCTGAGACATCTGAAAAGAGCCTGTTATTGGTTTCAGTGACGTTCTGCTGATGCAATGAAGAACTGTATTGCACGTACAGTATGATCTGATAGTTTTTCATGATTCAGTCCTTTTGTAATTTAGTCATGAAAGTGAGCCAAGAAATAAATCAATGCTTTAGCCTAAACGCTATCTGGACCTTATTTTACTCCCCATTTTCAGCTACTGCTCTCGTTGTAGGGTGGCAGAATTGGTTCATGTCACTGCTGTGTCTCGGGTTCAGGTTTGTTTTTAAGCCTTTTGTACAGCATGTTTCAAACACAAATTCAGTTTCATCATGATCACTCTCTGCATTGCTAATTTGTCGTGTGGGGTTTGTTGGTTTGCCACTGCTGTGGAGTGGCCATTTTTGTGTGTAAACATGTGAGAGATGAGCACTTTAAGCACTGGCTGTGCCTCATTAACGACACACTGTTTACTAGGCTAAGCTCATGTTACGTTGATTATGAGTCTGCAGTGCATGGCTGATAGATGATTTGAATCAAATGCACATTGTGCCATGAGGACCTGATTACAGGAGAGCCTATAAAATCCATTTAGCTATTCTGGTGGCATCCGTGGAGGCATTCTGTTCTTACTGCAGAGAAACGGAGAGCAGCATTATTGTGTTCCAAAGCTGTGATGGTGCACCTTCCACTACAGTTATAGCTCAGCTTTTGCTGCCTTTCTCTTTTAACCTTCAAGCGCATACATGTACACCAGTGCCAGAAACCCAGTCAGTAGCGTAGAGGAGGGGAAAAAGGAAGAAGAAGCAAGCGGAAAGAAACCGAGATGGAGGGACAGTGGCAGAGCGCGAGAGGATGGGTGACGTCAGCAGTGGGCGGGTGGGTACCGGGCTGTCGCGGCAGGTCCTCGTGTTATGTCACAGCTACAACAGATGGAAGGACAGCCGGGCCTAGCCAAAACAAATCCGACGCAAATTAATCACCAGCAAACAAAGGCAGGAGAGCAACTCTGGATTATTGCACTGGCTGATGGAGGGCTAACTTATGCTGGATAAAAGCTGATGCCGTGCAAATTCTACACATGCTTTGTCCACCACAGAGGCATCACAAGTTAGCTCAATAATATGTGCGCATTGTATCCCATAAAATTTTTCACAAAGCACACTGACCAAACATTGTGCAACAAACACTGACATTGCAGTTTTCTTTACTATGTCTGTAAAAGAAATGATAGTCTTACAGAATTGGAGTTCATTGGGAGAGAACATCCTAGACTCTCTTAAACAATTAAACAAGGTTGTCACACTAATGTTTATTAATATTTGTTGGTGTTTGGCTGGTTTATTCAGGCCTTTAAAGCAAAAAAGTCAAATTTACATAATGTCCCCGTTAGCTTACAGTTAGTTGATTGATTAAGGAATGCCTGGTGTCTGAAGTTTGCTGTTTTAGTTTTGTATTGGAGCTACTGTTTAAATAATCTTGCATAGACTTACTTATGTGTTTTCTCGCATAGTATGATGTAGTCTTGTCTATAAAAGTCTAGACAAAATATTCCCGAGTGGTATAGTCATCTAAGCCACGTGTGTCAAACTCCTGGGAGTTCCTTATGGGCCTCAGCTCTGCAAACTTAAACATTCTGCCAAATTAAACACACTTCAGTCAGCTTATCTGGTAATCAGCAAGGCCTTCATGAATTGATTTCAGTTCATTAGAAGAGGGGAAATTGCTATTCTCTGTAGAGATGTGTCTAGGAAGACAGCTTAATGTCTGGTGTAAGCGTTCACCTATCGTCAGGAGACCATCCATTCAATTGACAATGACACAGCCATCCATGGCCAAGAGTCTAAGGGAGTATAACTGACCTGCTTTCCTGGTTGGCCCTCCCTTCTTTACCATCATTTACAGTGATGCTATCTAACATGGGTGTCTGTAGCATTGTGTGGCAGGGTAAACCCTATCTAGGGTGGTTGTACTGGACATAAATTGAAGAGAAAATTCGGTAAAAAATTGGACAAAATTCTGACTTCAAGGTGGCGGATAAGTGGATTAGGTTGACAAGGCTGATTACTTTTTATTTTGATGCAAGTACGTGACAATTTGGGCTTGCAGTTTGCACAATGCTAATTGAGGGGGTATAAGTTTTCGTTACTTGTTAGCTGCACTAGCTCCATAGTCCCAGTTCAAAACTAAAGAAGCAAGTGTAAGACATAAAGCATGTCTTGCCTCTTCAACATTTGGGATACTACGTTGGGAAAAACCATGGCTTTACTCTTTTACTATTTACTTCATCTCTTTTTTTACTTCCACATTTTAGTTTAGTTAACACTCTGTGTTTTAACTATGGCTCTTGCCATATGCCATCAGCAAAATGCTTGATGAAGAACAAATGCTTTCTTTCCTCAAAAAGAAAAACATGCAGACGCATGCGTTAGGCAGTTGACTTTTACAGATAAAAAACAAGTGAGCAGCCTGAGCTTTGCCTTAAAGAAAGTGAGAGCTGCAGTGGGATAAGAATCAATTCTAAAGCTTTATCATATGGATTACTGGGACGTGGTGAGTGAAATGCCCTCCCATTTCACAGTAACAGGATTATGGAGCTGCAGCAGTGAGACCAAACGGTTCTCAGCACTGCCATAGCAAAAAGGAGCCAACAGAACTCAGATAAAGTGTGTAGCATAAGTTATTCCATCATGAAACTTAATCCTTTTGAACATATGCTTTTCTTACAGTTAATACCATGACTGCTTGGTTTATGACACTCTGCTCAGTTTGGGGGTGCTGTGCACTGTGTGCTTTTATGGCACATATGCAATATGTGAGGAATGTAGTGAAGGTGGACATGGAGATATGTAGTGAAGGTGGACATGGAGATGGTTGGTGTAAAAGTAGAGGAGGCAGTGGATAGGGCAAGATGGAGGCAGATGATCCGCTGTGGCGACCCCTAAAGGGAGCAGCCAAAAGAAGAAGAAGATGCAATATGTGAGGAATCTCCGTCAGCATGCCCTAATTTCTTTCACCGTTAGTTGACCTTGCCTGCAGTGAACCAAAAGTCCAGTTCAGTATGTGGATGCTGGAGGACAGGCTTTGCCTGGTGGTGCAGGTTAATTGGCCATCATAGATTACAGCAGCAGGAAACCAAAACAAGTAGCAGATAATCAAGAGAGCATGAGGTAAGTGTGTGTGTGTGTGTGTGTGTGTGTGTGTGTGTGTGCGTGCGTTCCCATTAGTGAAGAATGGAGAAAAGAAATTAGTAGGATGAGTCAGTATTGGTCTTAGCCTCAGACTCTCTGCCCACATGAAGATGGAATGGATGAAATCCTTTGCACTTTAAGCTGGAATTTTCACTTGCATTCTGATTACCTACACGTCCATGTGTACTCACTTGCATGCAGCAGGTTTAATCAGTCCAATGGGAAACATTTGATTGCTAGCAGTTGCATGCTGACTGTTACAGGGTGGTGTACTGGCTTGATGGGGAAAAACAATGGTGACCTTCATGGATTACATTATTTTAAAAGCAATTGAAGAGTTTTCCTTGAATGTTGTACACTTTTAAGAAGATACCTTTGTGATTTTGCCTACACATTTCTGTCTCTGAAAATCATCATCAACATTAAACAGTGGCTTGCGGTTGGTTATTTTGCATGACAGCTAAACTGGCTTTCCGGATGTAGCAGGCAGTTTTTGACCATTTTGATTAAGTGACAAAATACAGCAGACTCTGAAAATCTGGCTTGTGAGAATAAGCGTGGATGAACAGTTTGAATCAAAATTATTGTGGTTTTCTGTAGTTTTGTAGTATTTTTACAACATACTGGAAATAAAGTTAAAATCACCACAGTATTGTAACACTATAGAGACTTTTAATTTAACCTTATTTTTTTATTATCATATATTCATCCATCCATCTATCCATTTTCTAAGCCGCTTCTCCATCAGGGTCGCAGGGGGGGTGCGGGAGCCTATCCCAGCAGTCTTCGGGAGGAAGGCAGGATACACCCTGGACAGGTCGCCAGTCCTGAATCATATATTCATATTTACATATATTTATTTAATCTTATTTTTTCATTATAGTATAAAATCAACTAGATTTGACATAAACGCCATAATCTTTAGCGTGACTGGTGTTTACTGTTCAACTGTGTAAATTTGTTGTCCTGGCATTTACTCTGGGGGTAGACATTAGGCTTATATAGGTAGGCTTTTACACATTGAATAGCAATTAATTGGACTTGAGTGTATTACTAATGTTGTTTTGCATATCAAACTCAATTTTTAAGATGGCATAAATGTTTCATTGTTTTATTTACCCTGTTTTGTTTTTGCAAACATTGGTGAGCATGAGCTCAGTTGGCCAAATACTGCTGGTGCTGGCATGGTGACAACTCCAGCAACAGTTTTCACCCCAATATTATTTAGTCCAATAACCCAACCATTGGCTAGATTTTCTATATCATACAGTGCACATGCTAGTATGTACATTGTGTATGCGTATAATATGCTCAGAGACATGTGAATCCACTGCAAACAGCCACTAAGTCTACATCATTGTACAGCTCAACACGTTTAGAGGATATCTCTCATCTCATCACCATATCCATATTGCCTAGCATCATGTTGAGCGGTGAGAGAGTGAGGCCTCTAGGTTTCCTGGCCATTGATAGCTGTGGGTTTGCTTGGTGTAATCTCGTGATGATGGGCTGGTACTTTGACTGTTTGACACACTGTTTGACATGTCAAAAGGATTAGTTTACCCTGTGGGGAAACATGGGATGTGCATCTCCAAAAGAAACTGGGTTTTGGACATCTAAGAGCATGTCAATTTTTCATCTCCTGAATGAGACGGAGAAACTTCCCATGCTCCTTGGAAGTAAACCTGCCTGATATTGATATTTGCACTTTTTTTGTGATGAGCAAAAAATTTCTTCGTAACTTGAAATAGATGTTATTGTCCATTTGTTCATTTGTTGAACAAGATAGTTTTGGTTCTCAATTGTCTGGATATTCAGAGATTTTGTATCATTAATTTTCATCACGTTCAGTGTCTAACAAGCTTAACAGTAGAATATTTACTGCTGCGGTGACTTTTGAAAAAGCCCATAATCATGAAATGTTATTGGAGTTGAAGCTATATGATTATTGTTGGGTCTTATATAATCCAAGTAAATCCCTGGAAATGAGGGAAGAGAAAATGTGTAACAGAATTTCAAGAGACAGAAGAGGGTGTGAGAGTGATGTGTAGGCAAAACAAAATGCTCTAATGACACATCACCTTGTAACCTCCCCCACATCTCCAGACTAATGAACTGTAGTATCATGGAGTGGGACTAATGGGTCGCATTAAACATACAAACACATGAGGCCTAGTCATTGGAAAAGAAAACAACAAAAGAAAACAAATGAACTGCTGGGCGTAAATGAGCAACGCCCTCTGACTCTGTAAACACGCGGCTCCCCCGTCACTATCACACCACCTGGCAGAGTTCAGCTATGACGGTTAACTTTGGCTCTAAAGGCATCTTAATGTGACAGCACACAATGTGTGAGAGGTTTTGCTTCCAAGACTCGTCACCGTGCAGCTGGAGGGGGCCACACACGAGGTGATTTGGGCCTGGCAGAAAGCCCTGAGAGATCCACTATTCTGTAGAGTTAATTGCCTCACAATCTTCTCAATGTGTGCGTTTGTCTGTATGTGTTTGTAGGCAGACTGAGAGCCCTCAGAGACTTTTCTTTTGCTTTCACTGAAGGCTGAGGCTCCACTTTAATCAGCTGCGCTAATTATCACCCTACTCTCATCAGGCGGCTCAGGAGTGCCACGGGTAAAGTTTTGTCTCTCTCTGTATCTCAGAGCCAGCAGGTACCTAAAAGAGCACTCAGCTCCGAGCAGGTGGCTAGAATTCCTGAGCTAACTGGAATGGCAGCAGAGTGGCTATAGTTTAAGATGGTTAAGGGAAACACTGATATCATAGTTGAGAGATTTTAAGTGAGACCTCCAAAGATTTCTTTCAAAATATATGCATAATTGGATGGTAAAGGCGTAAACAAAGTAATTATGAGTGACTTGATGTGAAATATTATGTTCCAGAAAATCTTAGAGTCAGAATTATTCATAAAGATATGACTACACTGCCTGATGCCCAAGACATTGTTTGATTGTAGTTTTTGGCCTAAAACTTATATTTAAACAGCTTTGTGCTGAATGGACTATGCAAGGAGTTTTAAGGCAAAATCGTCTCTAAAGAAAGCTTATATTTTCTGATTTATCAGTATTTTGAATATTAACATTACTTATAAAAGCTAAAAAATGTAGGTTCACTGGTGGTTTGGGACAGTGAATAAAATGGCTACATTTAGCTACAATCACTGGTACCTGGAGACAGTAAATTTCTCTACAATGAACCATTTCACATAAAAACTGTAAATGACTTTGTTTCTATCTCAGTTATTGAATTATGCAGAAATCTTGAGAAATTAGTGGAACTCCTTTAATGAACACAACCCTCCAGTCACACACACATAAACAAACACCACATAAATGTGTGTGGTTACATTTGTGTCTATAAGCCATAAAATTGTTATTTCAATAGCACTGTGTTGACATGGCTTAGCACATTTGGGGCTATGTTATGGCGCGATCTTGATGCCACAACTTACAGAAGACCACAAAACAATTATGCCCCACTAAACCCCCTATTTTGTAAATGACTCTATTGGCGAAAAGGGAAAACCCAAAGTGAAACTAAACTTTAAGCAAGCTGCTGCACTAGTCGTTGTGTGTGCCCATTATAAAGGCTACCATAGAAGTGTTTGCATGCATCACTTGGTTGCAGTTTAGCAACGTGCTGTATGTTTTTTAAGCATAATTCAGCAGATTTCCTAAATTGGTAGATATTTGGTGATGGTATTTGCCACGGCTCTCCTGGTTATTCTCTCCTGAACATGTGGCTCCTTTTCCTTAGCCTTTTTCTTCTTTTTTGGTTGAACTGTTCTTGTTTTACATCTTAATATAATAATAATAATATCATTTCGATTTTTGACTTCCATGATTTTTATTCGCAGCCCCAAGAAAATGGGGGCCCAACACACACACACACACACACACACACACACACACACACACCTACACACACACACACACACACACATTCTAAGCCGATTCTCCCTCAGGGTCACATTGGGGTGCTGGAACCTATCCCAGCAGTCATTGGGTGGAAGGCAGGATACACCCTGGACAGGTCGCCAGTCCATCGCAGGGCAGACAGACAGACCTAGGGGCAATTTAGCATGTCTAATTGACCTGACTGCATGTCTTTAGACTGTGGGAGGAAACCCACGCAGACACGGGGAGAACATGCAGACTCCACACAGAAAGGACCCTGGTCATCCGGCCAGGGAATCAAACCCAGGCCCTCCTTGCTGTGAGGCGACAGCGCTAGCCACCGTGCCGCCCACCAAAGAAAATATTGTCAGTTTATTCATTTTTGACTTCTTCACTCAATTTCAACCCTCAGCTGCAAGCAGCCAATAGCCACCTACATGAATGCACAAGGCGATACACAGATGTGATGTATGCTACATATTTAATGGCTGAGACATAAACAGAGTCATTCTGAGTGGTTTGATGTGAGATGCTCTGTTGTAGAGTAGCTCACAAAGTCAGAATTGTTCACAGTGGTGGTAATGGGAAACCAGTTGTCTGAAGAGTTTAGTTCCTCTGAAAGCTCTCTCACAGAAGGTTACTACATGAAGTGGTTAGATATGTGCTGCCTGATATCTGACACATTCTTTAATGACAGCTTTGTTATACGGTTTTGGCTTAAAATGGATTTTAATCCATTTATGGCAGAGGGGTATATACAGGCTTTTTTTCACATTTATGACTATTTTACCATTGTCAGTATTACATATAAAAACTCAGAAGGCATGTTTAGGTTCAATGGTGATTTTAAAATTTTAAAATTAAATGGCTATATTTGTGTTGTCGACAAGGATAACACCTGGTTTGTGTCACCACCACAATACAGAAATCAAAGTCTATAAAGTGCCTCTACAATTAACCTTACTTCAAACTACTCTGAATGACTCTGCTTCCATCTTAAGGCCTGAATAATTCTGAAGTTTAGAAAAATTGGTGGAATTCCCAGTTAAATAAAAAATATTTTTGCATTTGCATTACTGATTGTAATAAAATGGTAGATTTTGACAGTGAGGCTTGTAGCTCCCTTACATGCTTATACAATACATTGTTGCAGTTTGGTATCAAATGTTTTTCAGTCTGTTACCACAAAAAAATCTCTGCTTTAGACTACAGACTTCCAAGATGAAGGCACTCTGCTCCTCTGCTTATCTAGTCTAGGAAAGCACACAACAGGCCACAGAGGAGAGCTTATGGACTTATCTATAGAAGCCTATGAGGATGTTGAGGATTGAGAGTGTCCTCATCCGAGTAACTTTAAGGGCCTATATCCTACACATATCCTACATACAATAGTTATATTTCCATAGATAAAACAGCCTCACATTGTACATTTCATGTACGTTGCTAAAACCAATCCATTTTATGTGAGATATCCTAGCCCAGTGGTCTCTAACCCTGGTCCTGACGAGCTACCTTCCTGCAGAATGTAGTTCCAACCTGTATCCAGTAAGCTTACTTCTTAGATACATCTGGTCTAATCATTTCCCTCAGTTAAACTGCTTTTTTTTCTGAAATGATGATAGAATATATTTCATTCGTAAACAAATTAAACTTTATTTGACCAGTCTGAGTTTTGTCCTTTAAAACAAACATGTTACTAGAGGTTTATTTTAAAAATAAACCATCACAATTCACTTTCTCTCAACAAAGATGTTCCAATCCAACACATTTTGTGATACATACATTTTCCCTCAATGTCACTGGGTCTACTGAATTAGTGATTTAGATAAAAATAATATGAATATTCCTACATGCCTGCTACAAGCAAGTTGAATCATCTACGCATTTAATTGACTTTGCATCAAAAGACTTTTAATCTGCTTCAACTCTGTTGTACACTAAACAGCCACACTTACACCCAACAAAGCTTGCTGGTTTGTGCTTTGTATTTTGGTGAGGTTGTCAGTATTATTTGGGGAGAAATGCATGTTTGGCAAAACATGAGGCGTTTTGAACCATTCTGGTTACTGCAGGACACAGTATTAGTAGTCTTATTAATGCCCTCTTCTGATACAAACCACTGTAACCATTATACACTTTTCATGCCATTCAAGATTATTTTCATCTTACTCAATGAAAAAAAAGTATTCTTCAAAAAAACAGCAGCTCAAGCAGAAATATAAAAGTAGCTGGTTGAAACAAATGCTTAAGTCCTGAATAACTGAAGTCCTGAATAAATAATACCTCCAGAATCTACCAGCATAGGAACTATCCTATTCTAAAATATAACAGTTGCACAGCAGTACAGATGCTGTCCGCAGTAAAGCATAATGAAATTAAACCACAAAAGGCATTAGTAACTAAAGGCTAGTGGTTAAGCTTACTTACGTCTCAGTTTTGTTTGACTGACGTCTACAGGGCACAGTGTTGCTGAGGCAGGTGCCAGTAATGGGGTCCACAGCCTCTACGATCACAAACGGTCTCTCTTCAAGTGTGGCCACTGTCAGATGACGGTTGTCAGACACCGGCTCCATGTATGTTCCATATCGTGGCCAGACCGGGTAGCGCATCTGTAGAATACCCGACTCATAACTTCCCACCTACAGAGCATGAAGGAGAGAATGATTTATATGAGGCTTTAACACATTTGTTTGTTGGTACACAATTTACAGGTCCATACATACATGGTGACTGCCCCCTTGTCCATTTAATCTTGTCCACTTACCGTCTAAGTGCATTTTGTGGTTCTACAATTACTAGTTGTAGCCCATCTGTTTCACTGCATAATTTATTAGTCTTCCTTTATGCCATTCATCAATTGTCAGGGCCCCACTGAACTCCCATTGAGCAGATATTATTTAAGTGGTGGATCATTTCCAGCGCTGCAGTGACTTTAGAGTGTGTGTGTCTGTGTGTGTGTGTGCTGCACAGAGTGGGTCACACACAGCAGTGTTGCTGTAGTTTAAAAACATTGTCACTGCTGGATTGAGAATAATCCATCAATCAAAAATATCCAGCCAACAGCGTCCTGTAGTCAGAAATGACCACTGATCAAAGAACAGAAGATAGAGAATAAAAAGATAGGAACAGAAGAAGAGAAGTCTAACACAAACTGTGCAGCAACAGGTGGGCTGTCATCTCTAACTTTATATCAAGGTAGACCAACATGGTAGGACACCATGTTTAAAAACTCCAGCAACCCTGCTGTGTCTGATGCACCTGCACAAGCACAACACACACTAACATGCCATTACCATGTAAATGCAGTGCTCAAAATGATCACCATCCTAATAATGCCTGCTTTGTGGCAGTTATGACAAAAGGAGAATCCAGGAGAGGCTTCACCTTTCATGAACAGTTCTGGGTTAAAGCTCACCACTTTGCCAAAAAAGCATTAGCAAATAATTCAACTGTTTAAGGACAACATTACTCAATGAGTGCTTAGAAGGATTTGGGGTATTTCCCCCTCCATGGTGGTTAATGTAATCAAAAGATTCAGGGAAATTTGAAGAAATCTTTGTGTGTAAAAGTCAAGGCCAAAAACCACAGCTGTGACCTTTGATCTATCAGACGGCACTGCATTAAAGGCCGGCATGCTACTGTGATGGATAATCACCACTTAGGCTTGGGAATACTTTACCAAACCATCGTCAATAAACAGTATTCATCTCTGCATTCACAAGTGCAAGTTAAGACTGTACTAGCACAGCAGAAGCCATATGACAACGACATGTGGTCCAGAAATGCCACTGGGCTCAAGCTTATCTGAAATGGACTGATGCACATTGAAAACAAGTAATATGGTCTGATGAGTCAGCCTTTCACATTGTTTACAGAAATAATGGATGCTGCATTCTCTGGCCCAAAGAACAAAAGAACCATCCAGATTGTTACCAGCATAAAGTTCAAAAGTCAGGGTATGTCATGGTATATTCTTGTTGTTTAAGTACCCATGGCATGAATTACTTGCACATGTGTGAGGCACCATTAACACTGAAATATATACACATTTCTAAGTGTAGCACGTGACTCCTCCCCCCACTCACTCGCGGTTCTCCTCCACCAACCGTCCTCGGCGGGCTTTGCCCTCACTCTGAGTTTAGGCCCTGCCTTCCTGACGGCTCTTGCAGACGTCATCGGGTCCCGGGGGATGGGCACACGCCATGCTGAAGAGTGCATGCTACATTTTAGATGCTGTCTTTTTCAGAGACGTCCATGCTAATTTTAACATGACAACACCAAACTACATTCTATATATTTTACAACAGCATTTCTGCATAATTAGAGACTGAGGGGCTAGATTAGCTTGTCTGCAGTCCAGACCAGTCACTCATTAAAAACTTTCAACACGGTGTGAAGCACAAAATGCAATCAAGACTGTACATAATGAAGACTTCTGAACAATGGAAGAATGCCAGAACATTTTGCTTTCAAAAGTGGTTCAGTGTTTTCAGTCCCCAAATGATTATTATGATAAGTGCTGTTAAAAGGAAATATAATGTAACATAGTGGTAAGCATTCTCCTGTCCCGAATAAACTTATCAAATATTTTGTTTTTATACTGTTTTAAGTTTAATACAGGTGAAACATATTACTAGACACTGAAACAGATTACATTTCCCATACTCTTCCAAGTTTTTTGGAATTGAAGTTTGAGGCAGGCCTGATAAAATGGACAAGGTACATAAGAAACAACATTAAAGGCCAGCAGTGAGTGCATGAGTTGTATATCTTACTCGATAAAGTGACTTTTCCTTCCATATGTTCATCAGTCAGTCGGTTTAACAGTGTTTAAAGCGTCGTGGCTAAGTGGCGTGTAGCTGAGCCTTATTGTTTTGAGTAAACATGATCTGGTCGTTAACTCTAGAGATCACACCACCTGCGTGGCTTTGACTTTCAGAAGTATATTTCCTCTCTCAAATCATAATCAAAGATCTAGTTTTGGCTTGCCAGAGTGCACACTGCAGAAGACCCGTCTCTTTGTCTCCATCTGCTTCAATTAGCGGATGTTTACTCTTTGCCCATTTTGTATGCAGTGCGTGGGATTAAGCCTCCATGGTTAATTTCCTTTTCATTCTGATGACATAGCAAATGAATGGAATTGTTTTCCAGTAGATCATTGTCAGAACACTGCAAGGAGATAAAGAGTGCTATGCTGTTGTTGTTTACTTTCAAAAATAATGATGCCACATGTTCTTAAATACTTGTCAGGGCCAACATTATACTCCAGCGTCATTATCTAAGTTAATCATGTTTAGATTATAGCAATTGTTAGAATACATTATGAGCAGTAAGACAATTCCCTGAAAGTTTTAACCAATGAAGCGAAATAAAACAGATGGACAGGGGGGAAAACCTTTTTGGCCAATTACTTGCTGATGACTTTGTGGCTAAAGGAGCAATATTTTTGTAGAACTGTACTCTGTCTATTTTCCTGTGTTCATTCAGGGATGTAATAGCATACATTGATCTGGCTTAATTTCTTCATCAATGTGTAGACTGCTAGCCAGAAAAATCATACAGTAAAAGCTCAGAACCAAATGAACCAAATTAGTCAGAAAGTAATCTTCCAATCTAAGTATTCAGACTGTATTCTAAAAAAACAAAATCAGAGCTATTTGGATTTAATAATAACGTCCTTGTCTACACAAAGACAGTTTGTAATGCTGCTTGTCAGCTACCTTCATAGGAGCATGACTTAAGATCTAAATACTGTTTAAAAGCATACTTCATTTATGAATAGCTTATTTAAGATGCTTTATGAAATAAATGAAATTATATTGACGTAAAGGTCCTTATATTAAAATCTATTTATTTTTACTTTAGTTTAAATGTACTTAAGTACCCATAGCAAAAGTATTGTGAGTTATTATAGATATTGTGTTATTATTTTGATGATTTTTATTATAGGAACTCGTGTGGCTATAGAGAATCAGAAAGGTGTGGGAGCCATGTAACTCGATACATGTGTTATGAAGTCCCCGTCTCGGTAGCCTTCGTAGAAGAGGTCACCCAACCGTTTTTTGAATGGCTCAAAGGACAGCAAATGTGCTGTCATATTAGACTTTTTTCATGTTTATTAATCACCTGTGAAACAGGAAAAAACTCCCACAGCGCTTTCCGCATAGTAAAAATAAAAATAAATAACCTGGCTGCCCTGAGATTTCGTCTGTATTGATTTATGCGCTTGTTTAGCTCGGTGCAGCTTATGGGCCTTGTCTAAAGGCTGTGAAGCCTAAATCTCATCCGAATGCGCTCAGATGAAACAGATCTGCGCCCTGTGGCTTGTTAGCGACTGGGCTGCTCACAGAATTAAGCTGCTAAGGTCGCCTGCAGGGCATCACTTTCAAAAAGCCTTCACAGGCAACATGCAGTTCTTATCTGCAGTACACGTTGCTTGTCATGCTTTTCCAAAAAGAAAATTACAATGGCCAAAATTTGTTTATGGTAGATGCGTGACTTGTGTAACAACAGGTTTTTGCTTTGGGGATTTCTTTTAGTGGACAAAGGGAATTTGGACGACTCCTGTAGAGTATTTTTTGCTCGACTACAGTTGCAAAAATGAATATTTGAGAGCTGAAAGCATTTTTTTCTGGACTTGTCACATTGGAGAAAACCTAAATTGAGTTTGTTGCTTTATGAGTGTATATCAGTGGACAGATTTGGAGTGAATCTATTGGCTGTGCAGTGTTTTCTCTCTCTTGAAACTAAACTCTCTGTCCATCTGGCAGTGATTAAAGCCCCACATGAAATGCTGGTGCCCTATAGTAATCACTCTGCCTGTTCATCTGTCTGTTTGTCTGTCCATCCGTGCATACATTTGATTTCTCTGCTGTGCAATGAGCAGGATAGACCATAATGCATAGCAACACCAAACTTCTTCTTATTATTATTATCTTAGTATTTTGATCAGATCTTCATTTAAGTCAACAATGGATAATGATAACCCTGTAACACAAATAACATAGTGATATAGTTCATCAATTATTAATTAAACAAAGTGTTCCAAAAATAAAGTGTTTGTTGGCAAAAGTATATGAACCTGTAACTCCTGTGAAACTCCTTGAGTAGAACTGTCTTCAACCAAACAGTTCCTGTAACTGTTGATCAGCCCCACACATTGACTTGGAGGGATCTTGGCCCATTCCTCTCTACAGAACTCTGTTATGTTGGTGGGCTTTCTTGCATGAACACCATGCCAGATTTTGTCACAACATTTCTATTGGAATAATATCAGGACTTTGACTTTTCCATTGCAAAATCATGTAGACTTTGATTTTTTTCTTCTGGAGAACCTACCTTGTGATGAGGTGTAGTTCATGGATGAATGCTTTAACATTCTCCTTTAGAATTTATTGATTCAATCCCTAATTTATAGTTCTACCAGATCATGGCAAGCGGTCCTGATGCAGTAGCAACAAAACGGTCCCAAATCATGATACTGCCACCACCGTGTTTCAAAGTTGGGATGAGGTTTTTTGACATGGAATGCAGTATTCATTTTTTTGTAGAAACAGAACTTTTCTCATTTAAGCCAAACAAATCTATTGTTTTTTTATTAGTCCACATAACATTATTTTATATAATATTTATTATATAATTCATTTTTGTGTCAATTTGTTCAATAAACAAATGAAAAAGTGTACAGTTTGAGGTGATTCTTTTATTGGGTTCTCTTTATCTTTTGTTATGATCTTGTTATGAAGATCTGGCCAAATTTTAGGTCACACTTGTACAGAAATTCACATATTGCTAAAGGATTCACAAACTTTCAAGCAGCACTGTAGCTATAGCTTGAGAGAACTGTGAAAAAGCCTTCAATGAAAAAAAAAAACTTTTTCAATCTCCTTCATAGATACAGAGCTTGTGGTGACAAGTGATAACGTCTTTCTAGAACATTTCTCCATAACCTGCTGTGATGGCAGGGTTATTAAAATATAGCAGTGTTGATGATTATAAAAAAAACAAGACAAAGGTCCAGCTTTTTTGTACAAAAAGACTTTCTGAATTTTGTTAAACTAAGCAATAATCTAAATAGGCTATGCATCACCGTGATTTCAACAGGCACACTAGGTTGGGCTGTCAGACGGGATCAGAAATCAAATAGACTTGGCCCTTTTCATTCGTTAAGTTATGCATTCAAAATCATATATTAATTTGCAAAGAAAATGAGAAAGAAGATAAACAACAGCAGTAAATACCAAATTTCAAAGTCAGTGTCTCATACATCCACCAGGAGGAGCTCAGCATAAAACTGACCCCAAAAGCACAGTATTTAATCCAGTAGTTCTTAGTCTCTTGGGAACATATTTTTGCCTGTTAGCGTTTTTTGGTTAACAAAACGACATATTGCTCCATTTAGAATGATTAAGCTGATATAAACCTGTTGGATGTTGAAATAATCATAGTATGTGAAGCTCCATATAATTCAAATGAAAGCAAAAATGCATAGTTTTGTATATTTATGGTTAATACTGGCATGTTCTCCGATGTGCAAGGAGGCAAAGGCAGCTTTAAAAATTTGATTGGATGTTTTCTGCATTCAAATGTGCATTTGCATTTTTTTCTTTTGAAATGTTACATTTTAGGCTCATAGGCCTAATGTTAGGCATGGAATGGAGTGGAAAAGCTCTTTTAACCTTAAATGGCTTATTGCTTTTATTAAATGGCAACACAATTCCATAAAGCATTAATGCATAATAAAATACCCGAGTGTTCAGTGAAAAAATATTATAATGATTGCATTAAACCATTGTTCCACTTAATAATAGCAGAAGGCCGTGGTTGCCAAAGGATATTCTATGAATGATATTTAATAAGTTGGCACATGAATGCAGAATGCAGTTGATGTGTAAGGTCATATGTATGCATATCAAGTATTTTACAGCTGTGTAGAACAGCTTTAGACAGATTGTATGAGCACCACTATCAGGTATATAAATCAAAAGGCTTCTTCTGACCTGTCAGTGTTCCACTTTTCTGTGAGAGTCAAAATGCAGATTAAGGCATGTGCTGCTTTACAGCCTTAAATCAGAATGGAAGGCATAAGATGGGCTGAGCCTTTTCCACCTTATGTTCATTCTTTCTCCCCGTCTCATCTGTTTGTGTGAAGATCCGTCTCTGGTTAATATTCTCTCCATGTTCCTGGTGTTGCTTTGCCTTTTTTTCAGGAAAAGAGGTGTCATTGAGAGATGACGCTGACGCAGTTATGAAAAACGAGTCATCGTCAGCTGTCAGCCGGACTGCTTTTGAAAAGAGTTATCCGGTGATTTACCTGCCTAATAAATTCCCTCTGCTGCAGGAGGAGAGAGTGGAGTGAGGTGTCACTCTGTAGGCCAGCACACAAATAGATAGATGTGTGAGGGAGATACAGAGGGCTGCACATCTCTCAAGTGAACCAGAGACAGTGAGTCCAGAGACTGGACTCTGGCCCAAGGGACAGGGAATGAATACCCAGAAAGTCATGTATCTGCTAAAGAGATTGCCTGCCTAAACTCCCATTAGTTACTTCCAAAAGTTTTTGCTTTCCATGCCACAAAAATTACACTAGAACTTTCAGTGAGGACGTCACAGTCCATCAGTGACTTTTCTTTTTAAACTAAAGGTGCCCAAAGGCCTTCTTTGGAGCGATGCTACAGAAGAATAACTTTTGGTTCTCTAAAAAACTTTTCTTCGGATGGGTCTTTAAAGATTGCCTCTGTAAGTGAGATGTGTGAGTGTGAAGAGCTTTTTCAAAGTCTCATGAACCTACACACATTGTCAATGTTCTTTAGCAATTAAATGTTTTTCCTAGAACGGTACATCCAAGCCAAAAACCTTTTAGGAACTGTTTGTATTTAACGGTGTAGAGTTACTCTTTTTGCGAAATAAAGAAAAAGTACACTGCGTAAGTTAAATCATGTTTGATTATCAGCCTGTGAATGTGCAAGTAATTCATTAATACGCTTTATTCAAGCATTAGACATGGGTGAAAATATAAGCTGGAGTGCAAAAAAAGGAAGATGAAATGAAACTCATTTTTTAAAGTATAGGCCAGCATTTTTCAACATTAATCTCTGTCATACCTGCATAGCGTGAGATATTAGCACTCTAATTTTAATCCAAATTGCAAAATTTAAGTAAGCGATTATTCCACGCAACTTACTCAAACTACAACTCTTACACTCAATGAAATGGACCAGCCCCTACCTACTTGATGGCAATGGTGAAATCTTGAACTGTACCACGAGCCCTTCGAGCTTTGAGTACAGCTCGGCTTGATCCGCCATCCTTCAAGATGTGTGGAAGACAAGCGTCAAGAATGTTCTCTGTACTGGCACCCAGGTGATGGAATGAACTCCCACTGGCTGTTTGTACAGCAGAGTCTCTCACTGTCTTCAAACACAGACTGTCTCTTTATACAGCACTATAAATGAGCACTGAATTAAGTATTACTTGTAATGTATTGTACTGCACTTATGCATTGTATTGTATTGTATTGCACTGTTCTCTGTTCAACTTTCTCTCTAACCTACTGGTAACTAGCCGAGATACTTTCTCTAGATAGACAAAGCACTCCTTGTAAGTCACTCTGGATAAGACCGTCTGCTAAATGCTGTAAATGTAAATGAAATGAGAAACTGTCTTACGAAGGTTTTTGACTGAGGGTTTATCCAACTACTAAACACGGGAACAACACAGTAAGAAAGCTATTCCAGTGGCTATTCCACTATTTACACAGATTCTCTTCGTAAAAGCTAGTCCTATCAAAAAAAAACAAAAAAACATTTAATTCAGATTCACAGCTTCATTTTGGAGTTCCTTCGGATGAAGAATTCCTGATGTTTTATAAAGATACTGGCTCCAGCAGCTTCCCAATACTGTCTGTTATAAGTGTGTATAGAATGATTCAGAAAATCTAGATTAGATTATGAAATGCTGGAGTGCTCCTTTTTTTTAAAACGACTTTTATAGAGATTGATGGCATTGAGTATTGCTGTTGTCACTGTGAGTCAGTCTTCATAGGTGACAGGAAAAATAATCTGGATGAGACTTATCAGTGAGGGAGTGATAGCAAACAACTCGCTGGCTGTTGGAGACAGGTGAACAATGTGGCTCAAACTCAAAAATAATACATTATGTTGGATAGATTTGCTCATGGTGCATAAATCACGGCTGGAACGCATTTGCTTTTATCAGTGCCTTTGTGAGAGAAATGGTCTCATTATGCATGCTTATAATAGAGAAATACTTTCTTCTCAGAGTGTCACCTGCATGCAAAATTACACCATCATGCCAAAGCTGGACTCATCTATCACACAATGGCCACTTTATAATGATATCACATAATGAACATGTCCTGAATGTCTTGAAAATACATGCATTTCTAACAGATCATACAGCGGACAGTCTGCAGGACTGTATAGGGGCATAAGCAGAATCTGTCTGTCTGTTGTCGCATCACTTGCACCCATTTCAAAAACTATAGAGACTTAATTTCTTTTTTCCATAAAATATCAGCACATCATCAGTAAGTCAGTACAATTCTGTCACAGGTATCTCCTTTTGAATGAGAACATTGGCCCCCTGTGAATATGAAAAACAACATAAAACAGCATGAGAATATGTGGTAGAAGTCTAAAGTGTGCGCTGTGGAGTTCACAACAACAGTGTATCCAAAAAGGTGAACTTTTATGGTGTAAATGGTTTTGTTTGGTTTTATTAGACATAAACAAATTTGTATTTTACATCTATGAAATGATGCTAATATGATTTTAAATCATATTAAATAATATGTAACAAGCTATAATAATAGTAATATAATGTAGTTGTGAACAGAGCTCTAGATGTTTAAGGCATCCAAGCACATTTTTAAACAATTTACCTCAGCAGTGAGTTTATCACAATAAACATTAGAATAAAGTCATATTCATAATTCAAATAAACTTAAAACCAATAAAAAGTAACAAGAATTTCTTGGGTCCATATTTTTCCTTGACATCTTCACAGCCACCAAAGAGACTTGTTAATATCATCAGTTGCATCATGAGTGCAATTTACTGAAGCACTGATTGGCCAAACCAGGAGCTGCTTTTTAACTACATATAATACTGGACTTCCTCGAGGAGAGGCTTGGAAATAGTTAAACACACCAACATCCAGAAAATCACTATTTACAACCCCAATTCCAATGAAGTTGGCACGTTGTGCAAAACATAAATAAAAGCAGAATACAATGATTTGCAAATCCTTTTCAACCTATATTCAATTGATCACACTACAAAGACAAGATATTTAATGTTCAAACAGATAAACTTTATTGTTTTTTGCAAATATTCACTCATTTTAAATTTGATGCCTGCAACACGTTCCAAAGAAGTTGGGACAGTGAAATTCTTTGCAATTGCACGTTGAGAAACGTTGTTCTTAAACTGTTGGACTATTTGCTCATGCAGTTGTTCACAAAGTTACTTGCTTGTGAACGACTGAGCCTTTCAGGGATGCTCCCTTTATACCCAATCATGACACTCACCTGTTTCCAATTAACCTGTTCACCTGTGAAATGTTCCAAACAGGTGTTTTTTGAGCATTCCTCAACTTTCCCAGTCTTTTGTTGCCCCTGTCCCAACTTCTTTGGAATGTGTTGCAGGCATCAAATTCAAAATGAGTGAATATTTGCAAAAAACAATAAAGTTTATCCGTTTGAACATGAAATGTCTTATCTTTGTAGTGTATTCAATTGAATGTAGGTTGAAAAGGATTTGCAAATCATTGCAAATACATTGCTATACATTTTGTTTATTCAAATATTTCTCAGCAAATAAACACATACTACACAAATAAATCGATTTTTAAAATGTCTTGGGTGCCTAAGACTTTCGCACAATACGGTGTATATATACATATATATATATATATATATATATATATATATATATATATATATATATATATATATATATATATATTTATATGATTTCAAATCATATTACAATCATTTCATATATATATATATATGTGTGTGTGTGTGTGTGTATGTGAGTGCCCTTACCCAGCTCACATTATGTACTTCAAAGCCAAAATGGTTTCTAGGGTGGCCTTGAAAGTTTATTTATATTACTTGTATATCACATGCCAGAAGTGATTTCACGTTGATTCATACAAGCCCACGGTGAGTCCAGAGTCTTCAGTACAGAATTTTAGTTTATATCTCAGCAGACCAAGAGTTGTCGCTGACCAACCGTCACTTCTACAGCTCCTTTCGCCATCCTCCTAAACAAGCACCCTACTCACATCTGTCTGCTTTAAACTGCTGAAAGTACATTTTATTACATACAGTACACACGTTGTAATGGACACAACCACTGAATATAACAACGTTTTCCCCTTTACTCTAGTCAGCACTTTCATTTACAGCAATATGCATATTTTATAAATAACTTACATTTATGTTAGCTGCTCAATTATAGATGTACATACTGTTCATGTGTACTATAACTATAATGAGAGTTAAATCCCATTGCACATCATATTGCGGTGGCTGCCACTTGCTCTGTGTTGCAGAAAGGGCTTTGAAGGCATGGTATGCAAAGCTGCGCCACATACGCCACCCCTCAAGTGAAAAAAAATATTTGTTGCTGTTGTTGTTTGTTAGTTTGTGATGTGTTTGTGTTGTTTGATTTTTATTATGTCAGGGTTTGGGCTTAGTTAGTGAGGGTTAATTGTCTGCAGTAGAAAGGATTCCTAAAGCTAGAGGTGACCTTCCTTATTCGGGCTGTTTTTAAAGGCCCCTTTTTTTACCTTGTTTAATAAAAAGAGCATTCCAGAATCAGAAATAATGGCCTCTTCCTCTCTGCCCAGACGGCACAGTAACAGTCACAAATGGTTTTTGTACTGTTTATGTATGTATATATGTATAGTGGTTTTGTAGGTTTTATTTTGAAAGGTTTTCATTTACTGTGTTAACATCTTAATTTGGTCAGTTTTCTTTGTGTTGCTTTCTAAAGCTAAAATTTTTTTCAGTCTCAATTCCAAGTTGAATCATGACTCATTTCATGGCGAGTTACAAGCACGTCACTCAAACAAACTGGTTGTAAACAGCTCTGAAAAGAGTTTCAGAAGTGCAGGACTATATTGGATTTAGGACTATTGATGCAATGGTCTGTCTGCAGTGTCTGGAAGAAATGGTAATAAATGATAATGATGTCTCTAGATGTGTGTGTGAGACATGGTCTGACGTGTATGTCAAGTTCTGGCCCATGTATTCAAATCATTATGGCACTCCTCTCATATGGTGGCTTTGTTCTATTTTTCATGGTACCTTCCCTCCCCCAACTTCACAGCACCATCGAGAGTGCCCTCCATCTCAACACCTCACAGGCTCAGCCCTGATTTAACTCATATCCAGGACCTGCCAGTTACACAAGCTAAACCTTAAGGTGGAATACAGCACATCCAAAATAAATAGAGGCCAACCCTGCGGAAAACGTCAATAGCTCAATAATTACTTACATGCAGCTCAAGGTTGCATTTCTAATTCAGAAGAACTAAGAAGTAACTCTAAACCATCAGAATATGGAAAAGAATATTCCACTTCAATTAGCTCTCAGCGCACAAGATATATACATTGTAATAACTGTTAATTAACTCACTAAAACTGCCATTGTGAATATACTCAACAGCACACTAACTTTATATTATATTATATGTATGTATTATATTACTGTATGTTCCAAAGCACGGGTTCTTTGCTGTTTTTACAACTGAGCAAATCACAGCCCACAATGTTTTTGACTGAAGTCTGAAAAAAGATCCTTGTCAAGTCAGCTTTTATTCATTGTTAATTTATTTGCGGTAAGTTTCTCCAAGGGAACGCAGTTTTAGTAAAGCTGTGTGGGCAAGAAAATTCCACATTAACCTCGTGATTGGTTAGGACCCTGCTGTCGTAAGGTACTACTCAAGATTAGCAGTGCCTATGACAGGAGAATGTTGGCCAATACACCAGCCATTTACTGGGCATAGGAAAGTTATTCACAGGACATGCTCTGTACATGTGTGTTGTGTGCCCACTTAAGCATGATGAACCCAATTATAAAGAAAACATATATTTAGGCTCCCAGGGGCTTCAAATAAAATTACATTCCTAATAATAGCAATCAAAGTCTTTATAAAGTGGACTTAGGCTATTGTTTCCCCTTGCTCACTGCTGCACTGTTGTGGCCCAGTACTGGTTCATGGCCCAGTGATTGGGAACCTCTTGTAGAGTACCCAGATTTAGTTGGACTAAGAGCAAGCATTTTTGTAAGACCCAGTGTGAGTGCGGACAAATGAAGAAACAGAAACTTGAATTTTTAATTGGAGTCTATTTTTAGAAAGTGTCATAGAAGCATTAGAATTAGTGTCAATAAAGCAAATGTTTCCATATTTAATAGCAAGTGTCGGCTATATTCATAAACACGATTATATTAGTAGGCTGTAATGTGGATGATCGTGACTGGACCTTATGAATCATAAGTGTCTGTGTATTTGAATGTATTCTGAGCCTTACCTTGTCCCATTGCCTCTCCCGGTCCAGTGTGATGATAATCATAGATGGGTTGACCAGATACCCGTCGCTGTTGAATGAGAAGTCTGTGTGCTCCCATGACACATTCAGCATATGCCTGTGGAAGAAAATCACAGAGGTTGTGGACATTTTGATCTGTAATCCTGAAATGTGCTTGTTATTAAAGCATTAAACTGGTTTAACATTTCAACCTGCATTTTGATCAGAAAATTACAGTTGACATTATGATAACCGTAATTGCCAAAATCAAATCTTTTGTCAGTAACAGTGACACACATTTCAGGCTTCATATCCAGAGCAACTTACAGTTCAGTTTAGGTGAAAGTAGCTTGAGGAATCTTGCCCAAGTACTCGTATGGGTGTAGCATGGTGTGCTTGCCTAGATGGGAAAATTGAACACCAGTCTATCCTAATAGGGCAGCAGTATTACTCACACTCCAACACCAAACACTGTTTTGAATATTTTTGGTCAAATGATTACAGCATTCTGTTCTTCGTTTTGGTTTTGGTAACCAAAGCCTGATCTTTGAACAGTTGTTACTTCAGTATACTAGGTGGGAATGAGTGTGGTAAGCTTACGAAAGTGGGAAAGAGAAGAAATTCAGCCACTCACTTGCAATAGCACTATTGCTACACAAGCTGTGGTGGTGCACATGCGTTTGTACCACGCATGTGCACCACTGTCACACTTGTGTACACTGCATTACGTTTTACGACACTGCCTGGTCTGTGCCCTGCATCGTTTCATGACTTCGTATTAGCAGATAAGTTTGGAGTGATAAATGCTGAAACCACTACATAAGCACTCTCATTCATTTTCCTAGTTTGACATTACTTAGTATTAAGTATCAGTATTAGTATTAAGTTTAGAGCACCAGAGGATGAGAGGGGTATGGACAGTAACCTGCTCAGTGTTGCTATCTTTGTGTTGAGAGCATGTTTGGTTATATGGAAAGCTGCATAGGTGATAAAATGATGCCTTCTGCACTTTATAAATATGAATACATTTTATTCAGACATTTAATGCTGTTTTCCACTGACAAAGTGCTCATGTGCTCAAATGTATAGTGATTCATGGCTTCACAGCTGAACTATTAAGATGACTATAATGATGCATTTAAGTCTGGAGGCTACTGCACACAGGACAGCCTGTCCTCTTGTGCCTTTTCACCTCTGTATACACGCACACTGATCCCAGCAGTGATGAGAGCCCCATGAGTAATGTGGGCATGGTTGTGTGTCATCTGTATGCAAAGCCTGTATAATCTGGTAATCTGCTGTAATCTCATTAACAGGTGAAATGACTAAATCACCAGCTCACTAATACCAGACTTAATTACAAGCAATTGGTGAGGGTGAAAATGATGGGGTTATATGTTCATGCTCCAAATCAAACAGCTCAGTATTGAACAGCCTCAGTATTAGATGATTTCACCAATGTCTAATAGCTTAATATAAATGTTATCTTAATATTAATCTTAAAATTAGATGTTTATTGCCAACAGTGTTGTGGAAGGCAATATGTATTATTCTCACTGAAAAGATCCTAGAAACAAATGAAGAAGTTCTGTTGTACTCGTCAGTAAAAGCATTGCATTACATTTTTTCTTTTTTACATCAAACAAGCAAACAGGCCTTTAGCTTGCTCATATTGAATGTTTTCTGAGGTGATACGCAGCATGTTTTAGATTAAAAGTTTAACAATTGGACGAGAGGCTGTTTAAATGGCCGTGATTAAACGTGATTAAAAAGAAGCTAATCTTTAAAATCTAGGATTGTTTTAATTTAATCCTTTAGTCCTGCAAATGATCAACAGAAAGTTTTAGAATTTTGAAACACTGAAAACGCTGTTAAATTCAAGCAATCTTTTTTGTGTTATGCTTTTCATTGAAGCTTGTGTTCAGATGACTTTTAGGTGGATTTGATCTATACATCAGAGGCTTTTGACACTGTTAGTGATGAAAAAAGAGGGGGAACAAATAGTAATTAATAATTAATAAAATTCATGTTAAAATGTTAGATTCTGCTGTTCACTAAGACTTTTATGCTGATAATATAATTTAAATGAATGCAAAATAGAAGCATTGTCACTAGTGCTCTCAGACTTTCGGTCCCTATTATAAATACAGTAATGAATATCCTCACACATGGTAGTTAAGGAGAGCATGCTGTGGTAACTGTGAAAGTCGTGTATATCAGTATGTATAACACCTTGTATGATTCCATTGCATTTGATTCATGTTAGGCAGTAGGTTTTTAAGACTTTTTCGGGAGATTTGTCTGAGATGGGATGGGCCAACCACTGATATAAGGGCTAAAATGGTTGATGTAAATAATACACTTGCCTAAGAAAGGTCCACCACCAACTCTTACCATCATCTTTACCGACAGTACTTAAAGCTTTCATCTTTGAGAGAGAGGTGAAAATCAACCTGCAATCTTGCTTCAGATCTGAAAAATCCACAAGTGTTTTTGTCCATTCTTCCACTGTGAGAAGGCAACTGAGCCCTGTGGGCATGAATAGATTTGTAGCTGTCAAGAAGCCTTTTAAGCATTTGTATTGCCTTACGTCAAAGCTTCCTTAGTCTCAGATACAAACACACACACACACACACACACACACACACACACACACACACACACACACACACACACACACACACACTGTGTGTCAGAGTTTCAGTGTGTCTGTACTCAGTGACCTTGACTTGTGCCAGATTCTGCATCTCTGTCTTCTGTCCTCATCTTCCCTTTGGCTGATTAAAATTTTTTCAGACCAAATAGGATTTGCTCCGTGTTCTCTTCCACAGATGGCACCAGACTGCTTTTTTCAGGCTGCGCTGGCATGACGGGACATATCTTATCATTCTATATTTCTGCCTCTGATCCCTGAGCTTAAAGCAGGATATGATACTCACAGCATGGTGGTTTTTAGAACAGACGGTGTGCTAGGTTTCACAGTCAATCAGAAACAAAACGCACTAATGTGTTTGTCATTAATATTGTTGTCTTAAGAGAGTTTAGTTTAAAGTCTGCATCTTTTGTAAGCTTTACCATATGTATTTGTTATGTAGGGATGTCCGCTGATGCCTGATTCTGAATGGGAACTGGTAAATTAGTAACAAAGAGAGTATTTATAAGGGAATGGTTTTACTGTTGGAGCTGGAGAAACTGAAATATATGAAAACATTCAAATCTAGTCGCTGTGTCTTCCATACCTCTCTCACTTGCCACTTTGTATGAGGGCCAGGACTGTGTTAACAGTGGCCAAATAATAAAAAAGAGTGAAAGTAATGTATCACACCACTAAACAGAACTGGTGTGGTGGAGTACTGATAAAATCATCAATTTACCCTCCCGCCTCTGTCTCACCCTCCCTCTATGGCTCCCCATCTCCCTTTTTCGCTCACTTACTCAAAGAGCCCACTACACACAGGATGGAGAGAATTACAGTGAAGCAGAAAAATCTAAAGTGTAGTTACATTTTAGTTCAGTTGATGAAGAATTCGTTAATAGTTTAACTAATTGCTTATTTATAAAGACAAAGGATCAGGCAAAAAATACATAAATACAGAACTAATGATAGTAGCAGTAAAGTGAATCTATAAGCAGTATCAATCAGTTGTAGCACTGATAATATCTTAAATCAATAGTGAAGTGACCACCAACACCTAGCCAAATTCAATATAGTTAAACCCATAAAAAGCAAATTACCCTCCCACTGTAATCAAAGGCAAAAAAAGGACCGCACATGATAGCTTACCTCGCAATTTACTCTGTAGGGTTAGATATTTCCAGAGCAGTTAAGGCCATAATTAAAAGCCATTCTACATTTTACAGCAATAGGTGTACACGCCTAGAAGAAAGCAAAGTTTCAGCCACTTTTCACAGTGTTTTCTTTACCGGTCCTACGACTTGCTAGCTAGATAGGTAGCCTATAGAAGCTAGCACAGCTCAGTTAAGTTGTCATCACTAGGAGAAACAGTGGTGCGAGCTAATGCTGTCCATACAATGAGAATTTTTGATGAGCTTTGTGAACTTTTTATTATTAGGCTTTTGCCCATGAAGACCTTACATTTTGTAATATTTTTATTGGCACTGGAAAACTTTTTTTTTTTAAATCATTAAACTTTTTTTAATGATTAGAAATTTGGGAAGGCCTGGCATTTGCAGTTGATGGCCTATGCTGCCATTGCACATCCCTACTTTAATGTATACAATAACCTTCTGCATATTTTCTCTAACTCTCCAACACCCCCCTCCTGTCACTCACTTGAAAAGCGTGTCATTGGTGTCTGGCCGAAGCGGAGTTTGGCAGTCCGTGTGTCCATCAGGAATAAAGCCTCTGTGTTTGCGGAAGCTCTCCACCCCTTTAACCACAATGGCCACTCCATCTCTCACCCTGTTCCTCAGGCTCATCTTCCAGCGGTCAGTAATGATGCTAATAAGTCCAACAGGGAAGCTGTCTGGTGGAGGGATGTTGGGGTTCCCCACTGCCAGGCTGGGGATGATCCAGATATAGCCCGGTCCTAGCAGGCCCACCTCCTTAGCCATGCTGAAGAGGTACTGGGCCTCATCGTGGGAGCAGTACACCAGCAGCACTTGAGCATCAATCTGCTGCAGCAGCCGACGAGCACGGAGGTCGTTCATGCCGTCAGCCGACATGTCGAAGGTCAAGACATCCTGCAGCTCCCAAAGGAAGTAGGAAGTGTCTGTGAAAGAGCGAATGTAGTCCACAAAGGCCTCATAGCCAGGATACTGGCTGGTTACCACCACAAAGCTGTCCCAGTTGTACTCCTCCATCACCTTGAACATGCCATTTATCTGCTGCTCAATGGAAGAGCCCAGTTGCAGGAAGGTGGAGCCGTCACCCTGAAGAGAAAAGATAGAGTATGACTTCAGTTAATATAATGATCAATCAAACCACTGTGATATGTAACATAATTGACAGTTAGTGCTGCCTTGCAAATGTGTTGGGCTGATGTTGCATTAGTGGCAGTTTGGCAATTGGAAGCCAGGAACAACCTGACGTGAATCAAAGGAAGTATGTATTAGTACTGGGTGATGGACTGGACTGGTGGGCAGATGTACAAAATGTCGTGTACAAAATGTCTTGAGCTCAATGCATCTAGGTAGTCCAGTGTTTATAAACAGAAGCATACTGTGTATTGTCAGGCTTGAGAGCCAGGATGTAGTCCAGTTAACTATAAAGCTTAATAACTGCCATAAGGAAGATGTAACATAGTGGGCATGGAGGCTGGCTGCAAGTGCTAGTTTTTATTGCCATCAGAATTTACAGAATCTAGAAACAGATTAGCAGAAACAAGAAGAGCAGAGATATTGATTCAAAAGGGGCACAAACAAAAGTGCAAGGAAAACACAACTAAAAGAATTATAAAAATGCACTGAGATGAACAAAATACTTTGACTAATGAGAGGGCAGGGCTACAAACTACACAGGTGAGACAGATAACAAAGAGGCAGGATGGGGAGGAGACAGGAACAAAACAACAACAAAAGCACATGCATAGGGGCAGGTGACAGAAAAAATGGGGTATTAACAACTGTACAAGAGTGAATACACTACCAAAACTCAGATATATACATCTTTGAGAGAAAATCATGACAAATGTTACAATCATGACATTTTAACTGACAATTAATTGTAGCATAAATAATTATGAGTAATAGAAATTTAAAATATAAACAATTATAAATAAAAAAGTAAAAATGCACTATAAGGATATTTTACCTCAGTTGCACAGGGAATATTGCACATAAGCTATTGATCATATTGCACATGGGAATGGTGATGAATTAACGATATAAACATTATAAATAGAAAAGCAAAAAAACCTTTACATTGTAGATATGTTTTACACGTATTGCACATGGAGTATTGATTATATTGCACAGAGTAAATGGTGACAGTTTATGTGCTGTAGGTGTGTGAGGGCTAACAGGGGGTGAAGGGGGTTCTACTGGGAGCAGTGCTGGTTATACAGTCTAACAGCAGAAGGGAGGAAAGACCTGCGATAGCGCTCCTTCACACACTTGGGGTGAAGCAGCCTGTCACTGAAGGATTTTCCCAGTGCTCCCAGAGTCTCATGCATGGGGTGAGAGCTGTTCTCCAGCATGGGTGCTAGTCTGGCTAACATCCTCCTGTCTCCAACCACCTGCAATGGATCTACGGTGCTTCACAGGACAGAGCTGGGCCTCTTAATGAGTCTGTCACGTCTCCTCCTGTCTGCAGTTGAAATGCTGCCCCAACAGACCACTACATAAAAGATGGCTGATGCCACCACAGTGTCAAAAAGGTCTTTAGGAGTGTCCCTGCACTCCAAACCACCTTAGATCTCATATGCTTTGTTTCCTGTCAGTGAAAAATAAGTTGTATTTAATGGCTGGAAATTAAATAAATGAGTGGTGGTCTCTGACTTTTGCACAGGACCATATGATTTTACAAATTTGCCACAGTGATATATCTTCAACTCCCATAAACCCTGTTTGGTTGTTGTAACACGATTCTGACCTTTGACCCTTTTTTATAAGACATTAAATATGTCCATATTTCAGTGTAATGTCAGGCCTTAGATGACAGGTTATTGATTTTTTTTGTTTGGAAGGCAGTATTGAATGCAGCTGAGTTTTCCCTTGGGGAACTCAGGTCCTGTTTTTGGCCAGAGGTTTCAGCCAAACCACCATCACATCAGCATGTTCACAATGCAGAGTAGCATTTCCCAAAATGCTGTTTTACTGTTACGGTCTCGTGTCCTTCAAAGAAACTTCTGGCACATTGTGAAAGTAGGGTAAGTCAGCTGATGAAAGCGACAACAAGAGATGTTCCGGTTTATTCCACCCGGTATGCATTGACCCCTTTCAATGCTCTAAAAATCACAAAGCTTTTCTCACTGAGTGATCTTTGCCCTAAATATGAAACACTTTAAGGGCAAATTAGAGGAGCAAGGGAAAACAGACATCACAGTGTATGAGTAAGTGCATTCAAATATATTTAAATTAGGTTTGATTAGATGTGTTGTTTTTTTCCCACAGTACCCATGTATACTTTGAATGACCTCGTACAAATTGTTTGTTTAGGGACAGGGATTAAGCACAGTCTTGAGCCCTATTCAGATGGGATTCATTTTCCCTGAGGAGGTGGGCAAAAGCTAGTTCACAACAGGACATCTTTAATGTTTATGACCAGTTCACACCAGATTTGAAATCTGGGTATAAATAACAGCGATGGAAGTGGCTACTCAGTTTACACACTGCTTTTACTCTTGAAAAGAGAAGAAAATGCCTCAGAACATTTAAATTAGCCGTTATTCTGTTAACGTTTATAATTTTACAAAAGGTAAAAGGTGCCAGAAGCCATACTGACACAGGATCGTGCAGATGGTAAAAATACCTGACATGGCGCATTCAGACGGGACTGAAATCACTGAGAAATAATGTAATAACTACATTACCCCACCTCATATAAAGCTAATCCCATCTGAATAGGGCTTTGCACTGCAAGCATTCTGAATGGAGATTCTCTAGTTACAGGAAAATGTAGTCTAGCATTTGGCTTAATCCCTGACTGGAAAATCACCCTTAGACCGGAAACATGCTCAGCACAAATAGGCAAATGACAGCTTCCAAAAATGCATTGCACAGTCCTTCTGTCCAAACTCAATGCGCATCCTTGCATTACTGTGGTGGTCAAAACTCTCAGTATCTATGTGAGCAATAAAGGATGAATTCAAGCCCCTGAGAACAAGAGCTGCTGTTATTCTAACAGTGGAGACAACAGCTAAACATGGCAACAGTACTTTACTAAAGCAATAAGCCACAAGAGACCGTGGGTCATTGTCGATTTTATCGTGTTCTAAAATTCCCTTCCCTGTGATAAAATCAAGTGGCTTATTGCTTTAATAGAATGGTGGCCAACACAAAATAATTTAAGTTATCATTAATAATAATCAATATCAATTAGTATTCCGCCAAGAATTGTAGTTCCTTGATAGTATGGCATCAATATACTCAGTGGTCTATGTGAGCAGCATGAGAGTCAAAGATTATCCAAACAGCACAAAGGGTTTTTTTTCATGCCATGGCATAACACAATTATCATGGATTTTCCAGCTGAACACGGCTCAGCCAGTCAGATTTTAGGACAAGAACTATCCATTTCATAATTGTTCTTTTACAAATAAAGAAGCAATGATGGACCATGTATATGCTTATACAATGAAACCAGTTCTGCAAGGGATGCTGGTCTGATATAACAGTTGACCAGGAGAAAGCACACTGGTGGTACATGACAGCTTGGCCAGGCTTCTTTGTTGCTGCAGTGCTCAAAATTAAGCTTGTGCTTGTGTCATGATGTCTTTGAGGACATAGTGTGTAAAATTATGTTTGCAGAGCTCAAAGTGTTGCATGAAGTATGTTTCTGGCCTTAGTGTTTTAGTGGTGGCATATGGCAGTTTTAGTGTCAGGACTCAAAACTTTTTTTTTTCTTCAGCACATTTTAATAGTAATAAGAGACAATGATAAACACACAGAGCAGCAGCTGTGAAAACATGCATCTAGTTAATTGTTTCTAGGAGGGACATTAAATGAGAGATTAATAATCTCTGATCATGTCAAGTATCAAGAGGAGCTCTTCCTCTTTGGCTTTGATACCCCTTGAAAACAAAACATCCTGCTTGATATGCAGGGTATAGCAAAATAGCACAAGCAGAAAGTCCCTGGGAACACACCAGAGCCACCTGTAGCCTCCGTTTTTGAAATGCTGAATGAATTCATTAATGACAGTGCCAAAGGGCAAAGTATAACTAGAAATAATTCCCTGCCTAAACAACCATTCTCTGTTGTTGAGGATATTGGATTTCATGACATATACTATAGAATGGTCTTGTAATCTTTTTTGATGTTTGTTTATTTATTGTCAGCAGTTTTGGTGAATCACTAAATATGAGTTTATCTCCTTTATAGGTCTGATTTCATAGACACTTACATCTGTTGTCATGCAGTTTGTTACCCTCTACAGCATTTATAACTGGTCAGTTTCTGACCATAGGATACTGTTGACATATTTCAAAGGGCATCATACACTTAATATCTGTCTTTTAAAGAATTTCTTGTATTTTTTAATAGCACATGCTAGATGATAAGAAAGCTTCTATTATACATAAGTGTCAGATAGAAGTGTAGTGAGAGCACAACTAAGGTTAATTATGGAGTTGGAAAATGCAGACGTCATTGTGAGAGCTGGAGAAATAGTTTATAGCAAACCGGCAGCTAACATGCAATTGTAAACAGAGCGATGTCACGATTGGCTCCTCCCACTCCTCCATGTGCTTTTTGTTTTGGTCTTGCATGTGCATCTCTTTACATGTCCATGTGCTTCTTTGTTTGGTTTCCTCCCAGTCTGGCCCCCTTGTTTTCTTGACTCTGCCCCTGATTTGTTCCACCTGTTTTCCACCTGTGTCTTGTGAACTGTCATTAACTCTGTTGTATTTAAGCCCTGTGTTTTCCCCTGTGTGTTTGCTGGTCTTTGTTGGATGCATGTATTGGATGTGTTGTTTGTATGTACTGTTTGATTGCGCTGGTTGTTTTATGTTTATGCTGTTTGGAGTTCTGTGTTCATTTTGGATTTGCTCATAATAAAGGTTGCTTATCTCAGCACATGCGTCTGCCTCATCGCTCCCCACCGTTACAAGCGACTTTGCCTGTGTTAAATTAAAAAAAAGAAGCTCCTAAATATCCACTTTGCCATTTATTTTCCCTCCTAGCTCTCTCATTGGCTGTTGCCCAAATGACTTATTCTGTTACATTGCTCACCCTCTCACACAGGACTTGTGACCACTTTAAAAATCAAACGTTTTAATATACTGGATGGCGTCCGATCCCTGCAGAATTTGATCTGAAGGCTATAGGTTGGTCTCTCACACAACCAGATCATCCTTGCTGTTAATCACTTCTGATCAAACTCCCGACCTAGAAGATCACCTCAGATTGTGAAATTTTCATTGGGAAAATCGTGTAGTCTACGCCCAGTTTAACACACATTATACATCAACCTACAAAGTAGGGGTTTCTCATAAAGTGGCTGGTGATTGTAATTATATTACAACAGAATTACTTCAGAAATGTTTTGATATATTTGATATTAAAGTGCATTTCTGGCTTCTGTAATACAGAAGCCATACATGGTGGTCATCAGTGGCTTTGAATGCAGAGATGGGGACACTTAAGCTTTGAAGGTCTTGCAGACTGACCTTTTATTTCGTTTAATCACAGCTTTCTATGAAGAACTCTTGAGAGCGACTACACTCAGTGGACTCAATCAGAATAGCCCAGCACTCAGATATAATAGAAAATGCAAAGAGAGATCGCTCTCGGCCTCTTTTAGAATCAGAAGAGTCACGATCTGCTGCAGGCTGGTCATGGTGAATGCTGAGGAGACTGTTCCCTCCCTCTTTCTACCGCTCCTACTGTACATTGCTCTTTGTCATCACTTCACCCTCATACTCCAGTTCCAGCTTCAGCTAAATAGGCAGCAAATTGCATTTGCCTCATGTGCTGTACTTGTCATATACTGATTGAGGGTGCTGGTTTTCCTAGGTAGGCTATGGGCTTATGTTCCAGATGTAGATTAGGCTTAAATCTAGACTAAAAATTATTTTTGGGGGTGAACACACACACACACACACACACACACACACACACACACACTTTCACTATTAAACATTGTCTGAGGAATTTCTTGGCCAAAATGAATAATATATGTATATAATTTAATATCATTTTAAATATCAAATTTAATATTACTATAACTTATAAATCAATGCAATTGCATTTTCAAACTTGTACTATTGTCATTGCAGTTTAGTCCAAGGCCAAGCCTAATCTAAGTCTAGGAAACTGCCCCTGTATATCTTTAAATAGATGTCCAATCTGTGTATCAGGTTCCATAGCCTCTTTGCTGCATGTGTGTGTATGTGTGTATATGTGTGTGTGTGTGTGTGTGTGTGTGTGTGTGTGTGTGTGTGTAAGTGCGTGTGCAAGTGTGTTGTGGCATATGTGTTGCCTGTGACTCACAGCATGCGGTGGCTCGTTCCCTGGCACTGCATCACCCTTCCTTACTCATTCACTGCGTCACATGATCTTTCTAATGTACATCCACTAGGACACTGCAGAGACACTGCACTAAAGTCACTACCACATGCTCTACTGTATGTGCTTAGAATATGGTGGATATTTTTTATGTTATGAATGTGATATGGCAGTGGATAGTAAACATGCCACGAACTACTGGGTGATATGTCGTCTCTAGCTTTCATCATTATAGGTGTTAGGTGTCATAGAACAACTCTGATTTTTATTTGTAGCAGTATTGACAGATATGTGTCAAAGTTATTGTATTAATGAGATATTAATGCGATTATGTTACTGGGGTTACTCTCAAAAACATTACAAGGAGTAGGACCCAACTTGAAAAAATGAAAAAAACTAAAAGTTTATGTTGGTTTTTGTTTGTTTGTTTGTTTGTTTAAGATATGGATCATCCTACCAAATTGTTTCAAAGGCAGACTGTTGGACTTGACTGGGCTTTAAACTGACTTTTAGACTGACTTGGCCTTTAAACAGCAATCCTTTTGCTTTGAATGACTCTGTACCTTAATTATGTTCATTTCTTTTTAAATAAATGATTAAACATTCTGTTGTGTCAGCATCATGACACTACTGTAACTACCAAATGTTTTGGTTATGACTGTTTTGGTAGTGACAATTTTAGCTCATTTTGAGCATAACTCTAAAAATGGTAGTCAGTACACAACTTAGAAATATCTATGGTATTTTTACTGTTCAGAGTTTGAAGCAGTGGTCAGATGCAAATGGTGTTAGATGCAATTAAGAGCTAAACTCTGCAAGGAAGTAGATCTCCGAAAGTAGGGTTTATAACAACTGGTAATTAATTAATAAATAAACTCAATTACTTTACACACACAGACACACACACACACACACACACACACACTCACACACACACATTTTCTAAGCTGCTTCTCCCTCAGGGTCGCGGGGGGTGCTGGAGCTTAAGGCTGAATGATAATCTGTAAGTAATTTTTACTGGAAACTTTTGATTCATAATTTATATACTGTGGTCAGACTAAGTACTTTTGAAGTGAATTGTTACAATACACTGTGTGCACAATTATTAGGCAAGTGAGTATTTTGACCATATTATCATTTTTAGGCATATTTTCTAACTCCAAGCTGGATAAACTTTAATGCTTAATGGATTTAAGCATAGCAGGTGATGTGTATCTGTGTAATGAGGGAGGGTGTGGCCTAAGGAGGTCAACACCCTATATCAAGGTGTGCATAATTATTAGGCAGCTTTTTTCTTTAGGCAAAATGGGCCAAAAAAGAGATTGAACTGACTCTGAAAAGTTCAAAATGACCAAAAGTCTCTCAGAGGGATACAGAACTCTTGAAATTGCTAAGATATTGGGGCGTGATCACAGAACCATCAAACGTTTTGTTGCAAATAGTCAACAGGGTCGCAAGAAACGTGCTGAGAAAAAAAGACCCAAACTAACTGCAAAGGATTTGAAAAGAATCAAGCGTGAAGATACCAGGAACCCATTATCTTCCAGTTCTGTCATATTCCAGAACTGCTACCTAGCTGGAGTATCAAGAAGTACAAGATGTTCAGCGTTCAGAGACATGGCCAAGGTAAGGAAGGCTGAATCCCGACCAACACTGAACAAGACACACAAGCTGAAGCTCTAGACGGGTCCAAGAAGATCTGAAGACAGATTTTTCAAAGGTTTTATGGACTGATTAAATGAGAGTGACTCTTGACGGACCAGATGGATGGGCCCATGGCTGGATCAGTAACGGGACAGAGCTCCACTTCCAATCAGACGCCAGCAAGGTGGAGGTGGGGTACTGGTATGGGCTGGTATTATTAAAGATGAGCTGGTTGGACCTTTTCGTGTTGAAGATGGGCTCAAAATCAACTCCCAAGCCTACTGCAAGTTTTTAGAAGACACTTTCTTTAAGCAGTGCTACAGGAAGAATCTGCATCTTTCAAATAGACCATGATTTTTATGCAGGACATGCTCCATCACATGCATCCAAGTACTCCTCTGCATGGCTCGCCAGTAAAGGCATTGAAGATGAAAAACTTATGACGTGGCCCCCTTCCTCACCTGACCTGAACCCAACTGAGAACTTGTGGGCAATTCTTAAACGGGAGATTTACAGTGAAGCAAAACAGTACACCTCTCTGAACAGGGTCTGGGAGGCTGTGGTCACTGCTGCACAAAAAATTGATCATCAACAGATCAAGAAACTGACCGACTCCATGAATGGAAGGCTTATCACTGTTGTTGAAAAGAAGGGCGGCTATACTGGTCACAAATTTATTTTTTTTTCTGAGAAATGTTCACTGGAAAGCTTTGAGTTGTTTGTTTATAATTCTCACTTGAACAGATGAAAATAAAAAAGTGAGATGGGAAAATGTTTTTCATTTAGCTTCATAATAATTCTGCACCATTATAGTTGCCCAATAAATGTGCACATACAGATATTCTCCTAAGAAAGCCAAAACTTCACTTTATTTTTTTTTAAACATTCATGTTTGAGGCTTATTAACATTTTGGATTAACCGAGGGCACTGTAGTTAGTCATTAATAAAAATAATCCTCAAAAATAAGACTTGCCTAATAATTGTGCACACAGTGTATAAATATTTAGCAAAATTGAGGTTTTTCTTTTTATGTCTTTCTTTTTGACAAACAACATTCTGTTGTTTTATCCTTATAGTTTACCCCGAAATATTAACATGAAGAGATTTAACAGTTAAATTTATTGCAAAAAGATTCAAATAATTTTTTTCTAATTAAAAAAAGCAATAAATACTTAATATCAATAGTGAGAAACACATGCATATGGACACTCATGTTTATGGATATATTTTAAGGTGTTTTTTATCTTTGAGGCTATAGCCTCTTTTAAATATAGCTTTTAAGTGGCAAGCTGCATTAATGATTCTCTTGATAAAACCAACATTTTATTAGCTGCTGCCACACAGTGAGTCTGAAGCATCATTTACAACCAAAACACAATGGTGACGCTGGTATGTTGCAGACTACACTGGACAGTGCTTGCAGGAAAACTGCATTCACCCTAAGCAAATCATATGGTTTTCAGGGCAGTTCACATGATTCATATACTGTTATTGAAGTAGTAATACAATCATTCTGATCAAGCGAATTTGCCCACTCGTATAGCTGTAACAAAATGCACTGCTTTTTAAAAAGGTAAAAATGTCTCTGTAGGGTCAAATTTCAGCAAATTCAATACATTGTGATTAACTACTTTAATCCTTTGACAGTCAAAATAACAAAACTGTTATTTAGTGAGTTCAGAACAACAGTAATAAAGCTAATTAAATAGTGACTTTCCTTTCTCAGAGTCTGGTTTCTGATAAAGGAACAGTTCAGTACTGCTAACATGGAATAGAAGCGAATAATGCACTTTCATTCATTGTTAGCAGCACTAGCATTATTGACTAAACTATTCCTCTATGGTTTACAGTTCTGTGTAAAATTCCCGCAGGACACAACAAAACAACCTAGTTAAAAAGGTCTATGTTAGGTTTGTAAAAAACATTTTACATTAGGTCTTTTAGAGTAGCCCACCAGACCTCAAGAAGCACGGATTCATTAACTTTATTAATGCAAATACAAAAGTCATCTGATACATGATATATATGTAATCTATATAATATCTATCTATCATATAAATAATGAATATCATGTATTCATGGTATTGAATTTTATCAGTGCCCCCAGCACTAATCTCATGTATAAACGTGACAAGACATATAATATTGGACTGACTATCAGGCTGTGCCACACTGAGAAAGTTGGTATTACCATTTCATTTGAGGGTTTCATGAGATCAGGGGTTGTATTCAGTTTCTCCGAGTAGGATTGCTAATATAAGAACTCGTTTTGCCTTTCATGTGCTCCCCTAATGAATATGATTATACAGACAGTGGAGAGCTGATCCTAGAGCTTTTATTCAGAGACATTTGATCTACTGAGTGCCAGCGTATATTGACCATGCTGTTCACTGCATCTAGGAATAGGCCCTGAAGATGCCTTTCAGCAGCTTAGTTATTGAATTCTACAATAGGTAAGCCATGTTTTTGATGTACAGTACTAATGTACAAAACATTCATTTGTTTATCCCTCTTGCCCATCTGTCATACTTCATACATGCTTCATGGGCTGGCAATGTGGCAGAAATATGTTGTGTTACTGGAAGACTTTCAGAATACATGACAGTCTGAAGTATGATGTGTTAAATAACAACACACTTGTGTCATCCGTTTTAACACTTTTTATGTGGTATTGTTTTCTGGTTTATAACATTTTGTGTTAAAAGCAACACAAAATACATTATTTCTGTGGCTACATTCACATTACCAGGTTAAAGTGGCACAAATCAGATTTTTTGCCCTAATATGACTCAGATCTGATGTTTTCAGAGCTGTGTTGACACTCAAATCTGATCTTTATAAATCCAGCCTGAGAGGCTTTCATATGTGGTCCTAGATTCGTGGCCATGCGACTTTAACCTGAACAGAATAAGATAAGAATTCAGGTGCGTTTTTCCCCTGTGCATGTGCCATCATTCAGCGATACCATGGCACCACCCCCCGAAAAGAAGTTAAAGCCTGTGGAAATCAGCACACCTCACCTTTTCCGTCTTACTCTCTAATAATGCAGCTGAGACTGTTCAGAGTTAATTACCTTTGTAGCAAAGGCTTGTTCTGCTCATCAGTTTGTTTGCTGATGATATACGTGACACGTGATTCATTCATGTGACGTTACTGAGTAGGATGTGCGCACGCGGGTAATGTCAGGATGCTGGTTCGTTCACATTATTGACAGATTTGAATCAGTAACCTAAACTAATGTGAACCATCATGTCAGAGAGATCGGATTTGAGCAAAAAATCAGATTTGAGCAATGAGGCTTGTAATGTAAACATAGCCTAATTGGGTACAGAAATGTTTCAACACATTTTGTGTTAAAAGTCACTCAAAATATGTCTTCTCCAACTGAACACACTGTTGTGTCTATTTAGAGACCGAATGTGTTGTTTAGCACGTTTTAGAGTGCATCAGGATATTTAGTTTTTCTGAGGTTTTATAAGTTAGAACAGACTCCAGAGCTCCGGTGATGCCACCTTAAAATAAATAAAAGAAGCAGACACGTAATGCCTTAATGCAAGAAGTAAACACACTTACAGACTCCATTTCAGCTTTCAAATGATGGCTATAGATATAGATAGGCTATATTTAATCTACAGCTGTTCAATATCTTCTCATTTCCTAAAAACAGTTCCATCTCTCCCACTGGTGTGCATGTGTGTGTGTGTGTGTGTGTGTGTGTGTGTGTGTGTGTGTGTGTGTGTGTGTGTGTGTGTGTGTGAGAGAGAGAGAGAGTGTTATGGGGTAGAGAGTAAACTGCTCCAGTTTCAGTAGAGTGTTTTGGCGCTGCTTATTGTGCTGGAAAGTGGGTTTCTCTCTCGTCTTGTGTCTCAGGGGGTTGTAAGGCTAAATGAACAGAGAGTGTGACCCATTGAAGCAGAACCTACTCACACACACATACATCTCTAACACACTGTCTCTCTATTGCACTAGCCTCAGCGCTCGGGTATAAAACCAGCTGGGATGCTCTCACAGTTCTAATGTATGGACAGTTCGGTGCTTTTTTTTTTCAGATCTGAAGCGAGAGTGGAGCTTGATTATCTGCTATCTATGAAAGATAAAAGCTTTAAGTGCTGTTTATCTGATGGCAGGAGTTCTGGTGGTCTGCTAGGTCTTGCATAGGTTTAACTCTCTTGTGTTCTTTATATCGTTTAGTAACTTTTTGAATGTTAAACTTTTTGAAACAGTTTTGAAGTTGGTTGCATTTTCTACTTCTCACAGGGCAAGTCATCCTAAACACATCTCTGCATCTGATTTATTTATTTATTTATTTGTTTGTTTAATGAATGAACTCCAGGTTCGGAAACTCTTGTTTTGGATTATCTTATATCCAATCCTCCGAGAAATATCTTCCAAAAAATAAATAACTTGAACTAGAGGCCATTTTGACTGGAAGTTCCATAAGGCTACATTCACATTAGAAGCCTCATTGCTCAAGTCAGATTTTTTGCTCAAATCCGATCTCTCTGACACTCTATTTCGCACTCATTTAGCTAATGATTCAAATCTGCCATTAATGTGAAAGAACCAGCGTGCTGAAATGACCCACATGCACACATCGTGAAAATTAATTTGAGATTGGGTTGTGTTAAATTTCTCAGGCTTTAATACTGATATAAGATTGGATTGTTAACAGTTACGAATTGTTACACTATGTTGCCAAAAGTTTTCAGGTCGTCTGCCTTCACACACACCCTTTGCAACTATAGCAACCCCAAACTGTTCCCACAAAATTGGGAGCATGAAACTGTCCAAAATCTCTTGGTGCTGAAGCATTAAGAGTTCCTTTCACTGGAACTAAGGGGCTGAGCCCAACTCCTGAAAAACAACCCCACGCCATAATCCCCCCTCCACCAAACTTTACACTTGGCACAATGCAGTCAGACAAGTACCGTTCTCCTGGCAACTGCCAAACCCAGACAGAGAAGTATGATTCATCACTCCAGAGAACACGTTTCCACTGCTCTAGAGTCCAGTGGAGGCGCTTTACACCACTGCATTCCACACTTTGCATTGCACATAGTGATGTAAGACTAGGAAGCAGCTGCTCTGCCTTGGAAACTCATTCCATGAAGCTCTCTATGCTGTTCTTGAGCTAATCTGAACGCCACATGAAGTGGAGGTCTGTAGTGAATGACTGCAGAAATTGGCGACCTCTGCACACTATTCGATGATTTGGATGGGTGAGTGAAATATAGTGTACATTGCTTTTAAAACATTACCTCTGTTAACTTAAGAAAGCACTGCTTCTATACAGTGTACTCGATACTGTTTGCATCCCTCAAATGTGGTGTTAGAGAAGACTTAGAAAACCTTATTATCTTTTGCTTATAGTTCTTCTTAGGCAGTGCCCACTACTTACAAATGCCACACGTGTACACAGCCAGCATCTCCTGTGTTAACATCCACAGTGCATGCTTCTCGGAAATGATTACTATCATTGATTTATCTGGTGTCTGTGCAGCAAGCAGCATGACTAAAGCATCGATCAATGATTGACTGGTGATAGAGAACGTGCTTTGATTTAATTCTCATCACTGAACAGATCTATGGACACTTGCTCTGCTGGATGATTAGATCCCATACATATACTGCTAGAGGAAGAACACAATTTGGATGTTTATGCAGTCTTAAACTGAATTACAATCTTTGAATAACAAAATGAGAATGCAATACAAGAAGCATCTCTGAGCGAAGCTTATTGTGTCACATTGCATGCTTAAGAGCCAATAGATGGCTTTTTAGTGCGTTACCTTCAGCACAGCGTGAGATTAAACCTGGCCATGATGGCGTATTCTAATTGCCCTAATCAGCATAGTAATTGAGCAAAATATCCCCAGGACAAAATGGGTTTATAGGCTAATTTTGCACTGGTTCACTTTGCTGGAACAGGCCTGTGGTAATCAGGGAATGGACTGAGAAATGGATGAAGGCACAGAGTTGGCAGAGATACTCCGTCCACTAGCTTGGACTGCTGCCCATTAATCAATCATTATACGTGCCATTTTTAAGCCCATCTGAAGTGGACCCCTGCCTTTTGCAGAGTGCCAACAGTGAAGAAGAGATTTTAAAAAGCTATTATTTCACCATTGTGAAGACATATAGTCAAATCGAGTTTTATCTGATTCTGGCTGAACTCCTCAACTGTTCGAAGTCTAGAGTTATTGTTGTTTTTCTGTACCACATAAGTGCCATTACACAACCACATGATGATTAAGTACGTATGTAGTTAGCATGTAAGGAAGTATATTTATTTTCATTTTATATTAAAAGGTTCAGTCTAACCATATCCACCTTGTCCTTTAGCATCTTACACTAACCCCAATCATTATCTTCACTTAGGTGACCTTCCCAGTTAATTTGCCCAGCTGTTTGTAGGTTTCCCACCACTTTTTAACTCTTAGTACACAGAGAGGCCTTGTAAAAAATGTGCTAGGACAAGGGATGTTAATGTCTACCTGATTAACCATTAAACGTCAAATACATAAATGTTCATCCAGTGCTTTTGGTTAAAAAGTTCATTTATTTTCTGATAGCCAATTAATATTTGAATAGGTGGAGTTTTTTTTATTCAACTTGAGGAAGGCTTTGAACTGTAAGCATGAGGGCACAAGAATACAAGAACGCCTAGTTTGTGATGCACAACTCCAGGTTTTCTGAGGTTGGCTCCAACTCTTGTCTGCTAGAGTTAATGGAGTTGATTACTAGACTCCACTTAGTTATAACTGATGGTGCCAGAGCTGCCCGATAAAGGGACATAGCAGAGATCCTAAAAGTACTTTTCACAATTGTTTTTTCAGTAGCCACAGATCAAAGCAATATGATGAAAACCACTCCATGCTTTTCAGCTCTCACAGTAATTGGCCAAGAAGAGTCAGTTGTAGACTGACCCCTGCTCATGTTGATATGTTGGTATTTCTCAACAAAAACAACCAGGCTATTTAGCCACATGACGCAGTGAATAAGTAGAGTCGCCATTTCCATGCTATCTTATCATGAGACCTTACGTGATTCACCTCTGGAGATATGAGGCTATGAATGTGGGTTTGAAATACATGTCATCTGCTTCTTACTGTAATTGGTGGATTTATATGTCTGTCTATATTTTTTGTGAAACTGACCAATGGACATTCAGGAAATCACTACAGACTTACCTATCAAATCAGAAACCCCTTCATTCTTTGTTCAGTTGACATTGGAGACACATGTGAAATTGTGTGCGAAATGTTTACAGCTGCTGAAGTTGCTGCATCATTTTTTGAAAGCAGCAACAAAGATAATGAGGCATTTTGGGTATCGTGCTATATGCAAGTGCCTTTAAAGGTGACTTTAAGAAGATATGCAACAATTTGTCAAACTCATGGAAACTGTGTATGGACAATTATTGCCTTCTCCTCTTTATGTTTTTGTATATGATGTTCTGAGGGTGGGTGATATGCTAAATATAAAATGCATACTACTATGAAAAACTATGCTAAATACCACATGTTTTATGTCACCTTATTGTGACATTGTTTACAGTAACTACATTATATTGTCGTGTCAACCACCACTGCAGTATTAAAATTAAAGATGTGAAGAAGAGTTCTAAGAGCAATGCATTTCCTAGAGAGCTATTCAATTGTGTGCCTTCAAAAATCATCCATTGGAAGGTTCTTTAGGGAACCAAAAGTGGTCCTTCTATGGAAACGCTCCAAAGAACCCCTTTGAGCAGTGTGATTGTTGTGGACAGTTTAAAAATGGAGTGAGTCAAGGTCAGTGTTGGTCACAAATCATGTAAACTTTACTGGGCTGTTGTTATTGTGCAGACACACCTCTTGCTCCTGCTCTGGCAGGCTGGGCAGCAGGGTGGCAGTGTGAGGGAGGGTATTAATCAGACTGAACCTGTGACAGCTGTCATGGTGCCACGGGGCCTGGCCATGCCAGCCACTAATGAGAGCAGTGCCACATCAGCTGGATCTCTCAACACCAAGCCTGGTGCCTCAAACACTTACACACAAGCTCCGCCAATCTCTGCCAGTGAAACATTGCTACACTGCGTGCTGTCAGAGTGCATGTGGTGGTATTTGAAAGGTATTTCAACTAGAGCTTTAACTTGAGTGATTATTGTATTATTATTAATATTGCTAAGCACATCACCTTGGTTGACAGCCTAAGATAATCTGCAGGTGTTCCAGGTAATATATATATATACATTTTTTTTATTTGTACCTCAGCAGTGCAAAGCCATATATTTGTTATGACAAGAGTAGAAGCCCGAGAGAACTTACATAATGTTTTTTTAGCTGCTCGGACTGGCTGTTGCTTAGTGATGAGCCGGTGAATCTATACCACTGAGAATACAGCAAATGTCTTGTCACAGAAGTCATATGGCACAGCTGGGTTTCAAACCCTTGTTATAGGATGAACAGTACTGTACAAAAGCCTTAGACCACCCGAGAAATTTGTTTAAGATTAGTTATCTGGCCAGTGCTTTCCTGCTTTTCCTGCAATACTAACACATTACCACAATAAATTATTAAAACCATTCTCATTTAAAGTCAGTCTGAAATCAAAATTGAACTTTTATACCTTGGTAGTAATATTAAGGATAGTTTATCCTGTATCATTTAAAAGACTAAATTCTTATTTTCCCGTAATCTTTGATCAAAATGTAGCGACTTTAAAAACGTCTTCTGATTTTATATAATGTATATACTAATATAAATCGGTAATATTATAATGATGTTAATATAATGTCCCACTCCCTCCACCCTAATTTCTGACCAAGTGAAAACACCCAGCTAGTTCAGTGGCTATGCCTGAAAACATGTCTCACTCAAAAGTGCATTGTGATACTGAAGGAAAATGCATTTTGAGCTACGATTCACAGACTTTAACACTTTTGTAGTTTGACCCTTCAAACTACAGGCTGAAACCCGACTGCTTGAGCACTGTGTGTTGCTGTAATGAAATTGTAATAAATTCCTCTAGTCCTGTTATTCAAAAACATTTTTCAAAAGACTTTTAAAGCACCTGCAGCAGAACGTGGAAGACGGTGTTCTGGGGAGAACTATATATAAATCAACAAACAGCCAAATAACAAAAGCAACAGCAAAGTGGAAAGCTACAGCTACCCCAGTTAGCTGAATGAATGAGAGCAAAAGGGCTATAATCACAAAAGTTTTCATTTGTTTTAGGTTTTTATACATTAACTGTATGTATGATACATGTAATATATTCGCTTATTGGTTGGAATATACAGCCATTGTTGCTGTCACTGAGCATTGGTGCTGAAATTTGGTTCACTCTATGGAAACCACATGATTTTTATGACCGGATACTGTGAGCACTGCATGATGAAAGCGTTGTTACTAAGTTATTAAAAATAAATTATACGATGAAGCTTATTTTGTCCACTCATGTAGCTATAAGAAATAGTTTGACAGCCTTACATTTATATAAAAAAAGATGATTCTTTAGGGTTCCTTAGTAAAGAAAATTATTCTATACTTGCAGTGACACTCAAAGAACTCTTTTTGATTAAAGAGTCCCTTAGAAAGGGTCCCTTAGACCCCTTTTGAAATGTGTTCTATATAGCACTAAATAGGATTCTGCTGTTGTTGCCATGTCAAGCTTGTAACAGTAAAAGAACCTTTTTTGGTGATATATAGAACCCTTTTCTAAAAGGTTCTATATAGAACCATATACAACACATTCTCTGAATCTGAACAGTCAATCTCAAGAACATATTTACTATGCAAAGAACTATTTAAGCATGTAAATAGTTGGTTCTTGGAGTGTTCATGGTTCTATATAGAGCCATTGCCTTTACTAAAGGACCATTTATGAAGATCTTTTTTACGAGTGTAGTTCATCACTTCAGCTTTTAGAATGAATGGAATGCCTGAACAAAAAAGACATGATTTCTTCAAATAATTAGGACATAAAACAAATGATGCAATGTAAGCTCCAGTCTTGTTCACAGCTTTATTTACTCTGTAATTTATTATAAATTATCAAGTGTTGCGTTTGCCAAGTGGAATAATTATGGGGTAAATGACCTCTGGGAGGTATATTACGCTGCAAATGACACTTCGCAGCCCCTGAGAAACAACGCAGATGCCCACAGTCCCCATCACAGTTCCAAAAATCCATTTAGCTGCTGGACAGGGGAGCGAACTACAGCAACATATGGAGGAGAATAAGAACGGTCTTATTACCCTAGCAGCTGTTGGAATCTAATAGACTTGCACAGTGCATAATATCCAATCTTCTCACTCTTACTTGACTTAGTGTTTTAGGTCTATTGTCCAACAAATCAATGGAATGAAGAAGTGCTCGCAATTTATGCACCGTTCACATATATTACATCCACTAAAAGCACTTTGACAAGTTACATAATCTTATTTGATTTTTCCTTTTTTCAGAAAATCTATAAAAATGTAATTCTGTCTTGCGCACACAGTGTATTGAACTCTGTCCCTCTTCTGAGATTTGAATGTAAATTTATAAGACTGGTTATTAAAGTCATGCCATATGTCCTTGCTAGTGTCACGCTCTTCTTTCACTGTTTTGTCCAGGAAAATGAACAAATGGAGTGGAAGGAAATGACCCAGTCTGTGCTCTGCCCACAGATGCATTCTTAGCTATTGTGTCATAGCCGTTGTTTCGTTTCTTGGACAAGCTTTACTCAACATTAGTAAAAATTATATTAATTCTAGTGAGAAAGTGTTTAGCCCGGACTAAATCATTCACAAGCTTTACTTTCATATAGACACACAAAAAAGCTGCTAAGGAGATTATGGGGTGAGAAATATATGGCACTGTACAAATCTGTCAAAGGGAGTCACAGATGCAGGAAAAAATCATCAAGAAAGCCACATTTAGCTCTGATCACCTAATCTGGACCAGTTAAGAAATCCATCTGCTAATTTATCCTCCCACAACATGTTCGTAGAAGTCTTTTTACACCAGTAACACAGCAAGCAGCGCAAGTTTAGTTTAACTTTAACTATTTTTTTGGCACTTGCCATTATAGACAGGTGTACAAAATAGTGAGTTTAGTGGACCATGATGATTGTTCGGTAAGACATTGTTCCACTAAATAAGGCTGGGCCTGTGCACAACTCAATGTCCAAATAACTAAATCGATTGTGTGTTATTCAGTTGAAATGATATTTATTTTGTATGGAAGGTCAACCTGCAGCAATAGACCAGATGTCATTTTTTTGTCGTGTATTTGAGCTGGTGTTAGCACTGTGGCATATTTGTTCATTTTGATTAGGTACAATAACACAGTCCAGCATGGCAGCCTAGCATTTAACACTGGAAAAACCAATGTTATGTAGTGACCTAGGTCAAAAGTTTTTCTACTGTTCAATAAGGTTGTGAAGTAGGCCTGGGTGATAGGGCGGTGATTGACAAGTAACCTCATGAGGATGCTTAAAAGGTAAAAATTGCAGTGTCGGGAAACTGACAGAGAACTAAAGAGGTCTAATTTACTTTAAAGCTTGCTAAATATGTTTGGAAACTTGGGTTCACATTCCTTTATCACATGTTAGAGTGTGTGCCTCAATGTTCAGAGAAAGTGAAAAATATTGTGCTAATTATTGTCACCCAGGCCTATAATTAGTTTGTTCAATCTCACCACAGTTGCTAGACAAGTATGCATGTATGAGTGGAGCATGGATAGGTCAATTGGTGTCTGCGCTCTCAACACAAAGCTCAAATGTGGCCTAATGCTAAAAAACAGTGCTGCACTCTCTGCTATACATTTAGAGCTGGTGGCAGTTGGCAATCTGCTTCATCTCCCCGTGTCCTTCCCCGAAAATGTGTTGTATTTATTATGTGGGAAATCACTGGGCTGTGGCCTGATAGTACACTCCGCCCTTGTTCAGAGTTATTTGTATGGAAGCAATAAAATACTGGAATGTGTCGGGTAGCGTCCATTCCCTTTTTCTGCTCCATTTGGAAATGGAGCATGGGGCAGCTCATGTTTCATAGAGATTGCCCATACACTAAGGGAATGTACATTCACACAGAGATTTGTTTGGAACTTAGTGTGTGAGTGCAGTCATTTCATTGTAATTAAAGTTTGGCCCTGAAGCTGGATCCTCTGAGGAACTTATAACAATACCCCATCTTGCGAAAGCAATTCCACGTTACAAATGTCTCCCATATTATTATACTGCTTTGCAGACTCACAATATATTGTTGGCTGTTATTGTTACTAGACTTATAGCAGTGTTTATGTTGGACAGAAACTTTGCAGTGTTATAAAAAATCAAGTGAACTTGCTAAATGAATAAATTAATAAAGAAATGTTTTCCCACTGGCTCAGAATGAGGTCAATCACCCAAAAAAGGTTTGGTGTCCATCTAATGTAGCTAACAAGTAATCGTGTCTATCAGTCAGCATTGTGCATACTGCATACATTCATCCCTCTCTTGCCCTAAACCACGTTGAGTTGTGAAGTAATGAATTTCTAACATCGTATGATGTTATCTGAACAAATGGACAAAAATACAGACAAAGTTCAGGCTTCACAGATGGAGGACTTGAGTCAGCAATTCAGACTTGCACACATGTCGCACACATGTTGACTGAATCATGACTCAAGAGTTATGACTTGTGAAAATTCAGCCAGAAAAAAAACATACCGACCTGATTAAAATAAGACCACCAATCTGAGTTCTGTAAATGACTTAAACCTTTCACTTTAAGCTTTCATGTCAGTTTTGCTGCAGTCATGCACAGCCATCAATGCGATACTTTTGCCCCGCAGCTCACAGCCTTCCATTATAGGAAACCCTTCAGTCTTTAAAACTTTAGTTGAATTGATGTTGTGCTAGCTAGCCTACATTTTATACTATCTACAACTTAACTAACCAATCCAAGTTGCTTTGCCTCTGCCCTTTACACACTGTGTTTACTCTGCGTAGTGCTTTAATGTTATCCTTTAGACTAAAGATTTGTTCATAATGAAGGGCTCGTCATGTGGGTTAACGTTCGTACAGTGCATTGCCTGCAGCTAAAAACGAGAGTAAGCTGAAATTCTCTTCCAAATTCTCGAGACCCCCAGTGTAACAAAAAAACAGTTGATGTGATCAAAGCTGACATTACGCTTAAACCTGAAGTTTGTGCATGCGCAAAGTGCATCTCAAAAAGCAGGCGATGTGGCTAAACATGTTTGTTTAGGCTGAAGAGAAAGACGTTATCCAGTGAAAAGACTTTAGCTTGCTGAACCAAAAAGACCACTTGATAGACTTTGTGATGTTTACATTCTGAATGGTGACCATTGAGATTTTTATTGGAGAATTGCTTTAACATTCTTTCTATAGTCATCTATCCAACAAGGTTGTACAGCAAATTTAGTAGCAGCTTAAAGAAAGCAGACAGAGGAAAACATTTGTCATTTAAAATAATTGTTCATTAATTTTTTTAGTTTATTAGTTACTCTTATTTATTATATATTTTATTATATTTGATTGTTTATTTAATTAATGTATTTATTGTTTTTTTTTGTTTTTAACTAACTTTAACTTACTGCCTTAGTTGTTCAGAAGCAATAGGAAATATTTTAGCCACTATGGGTTAAATCTAAAAATTCATCTACAAGTGCAAGTTAAAACTCTGCCATACAAAGTGAAAGCCATATATCAACAACACCCAGAAACGCCGCTGGCTTCTCTGGGCCCGAGCTTATCTGAGATGGACTGCCACAAAGTGGAAAAGTGTCCTGTGGTCTGATGAGTCCACATTTCAAATTGTTTTTGGAAATCATGGACGTTGTGTCCTCCGGGCCAAAGAGGAAAAGGACTGTTCGGATTGTTACCAGCGCAAAGTTCAAAAGCCAGCATCTCTGATGGTGTGGAGGTGTGATACTGCCCATGGCATGGGTAACTTGCACATCTGTGAAGGCACCATTAATGCTCAACATATGCTGCAAATCCATGCAACGTCTTTTTCAGGGATGTCCTGCTTATTTCAGCAAGACAATGCCAAGCCACATTCTGCACGTGTTAAAACAGTGTGGCTTCGTAGTAAAAGAGTGCAGGTACTAGACTGGCCTGCCTGCAGTCCAGACCTGTCGCCCATTGAAAATGTGTGGTGCATTATGAAGCGCAAAAAACGACAACGGAGACTCCGGACTGTTGAGCAGCTGCAGTTGTACATCAAGCAAGAATGGGAAAGAATTCCACCTACAAAACTTCAAAAATTAGTGTCCCAAACGCTTATTGAGTGTTGTTAAAAGGAAAGGTGATGTAACACAGTGGTAAACACGCCTCTGCCCCAACTTCTTTGGAACGTGTTGCAGGCATCAAATTCAAAATGAGTGAACATTTGCAAAAAACAGTAAAGTTTATCCATTTAAACATTAAATATCTTGTCTTTGTAGTTTATTCAATTGGATATAGGTTGAAAAGGATTTGCAAATCATTGTATTCTGTTTTTATTTATATTTTACACAACATGCCAACTTCATTGGAATTGGGGTTGTATTTTCTGCTCAGTAAATGATGTGGAAACATGTTGACTTGTCAAGGTAACGCTGAGAACAGAGATGTATTTTCTTATTTTAGCTTTTATGGTTAGCTGCACACAGTTAACTCAGACTTTGCAGTCGTGTCTGTGGCACTTCAAAACACTAGCATTTTTGTGGTAACACACACACACACACACACACACACACACACACACACACACACACATCTAAGCTTAGAAGATGTTTATTCTTCTGGGTTGCAGGGGGGAGCTGCAGCCTTCCCCAGTCCATTGCAGGGCTGTAGCATCATTTACTATTGTAAACATGTACTATTTGGTACACCTACCTTGTTCTTCACAGAGAGGTTACTAAGCTTAACTGGTTATAGTACTGACGATATATGTTTGTGCAGTGTGGACTTTTTTCAGCAGTAACTTCTATAGGTTTGAAGTTCTACATGTGAGAAGTTTACCCTGTGAGAGCTTTGTGTCAACTTTTGACAGCATCAGTTATTTTCTTTATGCCAGAGACTCAAGACCTGACTCATGCTCGCACCGCACAAACTCAACAGTTGAGTCAAAAGCCAGTTTATTGTGATTATGTAACAAGTCCACAGAGTTTGAGGCGAGTGTAGGATGATGTTGTCTTGCACTTTTTTGCATAAGGCTAACTGGCATGCTAATTAGCATTCATTACTTAGTACATTAGCCTTGTAGCTCCAGCTCAGAAATAAAGATGCATCAAATGTGCCTTAACCAACTGACTACATTTGAGGAGAGATGGAAATTGTGTGTCTGCTTTTTCGTCACACTGTCTCTTTAACAGGTCCATGATAAAATAGCTGAAGTTCCCAAGTATCATCTCTTTTCTGGTATTCCAATCATGTACAAATGGTCTAAAGCTATTATCTAATATTCATAATGTAATTTGCAATTGATATTAGTTTACTTTTATATCTATCTGTTCTGACTGAAGTGGTATGATTATGATATTATGGAAAATGATCAATATGCTTAAATGTAGCCAAGCTGTTAAGTTGTGGTCCACTTAATGCATGTAAATGATTTGCACGGGTACACATGGCAGCAGACAGCAGAGGGCATTATCTGTATTCTTCTGACTCTTTGTCCCCGGCCATAAGTCACTGAAGACGGGGCAACCAACTGAGTCTGTTAACGATAATGACAGTAACGACTCTGCTAATCATCACTGTAATTGCCTCAGTTCTGTGCTGGAAGGAGGGTTTTTCCTGAGTTGAATGTTTTGCTCACCTTCAGGGAGGCACAGCTATTTCACTCTTGAAACTCTCATTACTTTCATATATCCACTGCTCTCTTATAATATGACAGAAATTGTTCTCAATTTTGTTTACCTGCTGCCGGCCAGCTTCCTGATTGAGTAGCGGCTGCAATGTAAACCATTTTTGGTAAGTATTATCTCAGTAGGCATATGATATATACCATAGGTCAGTGGTCTCGAGTTGCTCTGCCCTGCACAATTTGGTGTTTTCTCTGCTCTGACCTTATCTCATGAGCTATCCCATGAACTATCCAAGGAATTAAATATATTTTTGATAGGTGTGCCCGGGAATCAGTCCCTCCACACACACACACACACACACACACACACACACACTGAATCATGCCCAATGATGTCACATATTGATAGAGTGCTTTTGTTGTCACATATCTGTGGAGCAACTATAATGATAAAATATCGTCATAATGCCCATCCTTAATTTGGCCAGTGACATTGCATTTTGTTGGGTTAAAATTATGACCACAACCAAAACACTGACATTTTAGTAGAGTTCAGATTATGATAACACCTAAAATGATGTCACTTTTTGGTAGAGTTCAAATTATAACCACATGCACAGCAATGGACGTCATTCCTCAATATCTTCCCGAATTTTTCCTTAAAACCACAAAATTGTTCACACCTTTGTGCTCTTGAATGTGCACAGGTTCTGTTCTTACCTAAGAACAAACCCCAGATAAGAAAACTTTGGCAAATGTCAGAATCTTTGTGAGAACTACATAAGTGGGTTTTAAGAAGAAATTTCAAGAATGGTTAATGAATGAGTCCCAGTGATATCAGGTTATGGTAAAATGTAACATATGATCACACCCAAAATGATGTCACATTTTCAAATTTTCTAATTATGACCACACCCAAAGTGCTGAATGACAAGCACCCTTTTAGTCATTATTTAGAAAAAAAAAAATTGATCTGCTTCTGTCAGTCAAAGAACTAGAGCAATTTTTCAACCTAATGTTTTGCTGAAGCCATCCAAACTAGCCTTCATTGAGCTGATATGGCTACGTTAGAGCAGGGAAAACACTAAAATGTGCAGGGATAGGGGTACTTCAGGACCACTGGCCTAGGTCACCGACTGCTGTCTAGCCAGCTCTAGAAACTGGCATAAACTGCAAAACCAGTGGCATCAAAGACCAACTCTGACCTTGTGTGGCAGGACAACTGCGGATCCCCCGCTGATGCCCACAATGGGCACAGCCGTTTGAGTGGAGATGAAGTCAAGAATTTGTGCCACAGCCTCTGAGCCGATGTTGTCCTCGAACACCACACCGTGCACCCTGTTGGCTGCCAGGGTGTCGCAGATGCGTGTCAGCAGTGCCCGGGGGTTGGTGTTGTTCACCAGAACGGTGATGGGGTTGACCTCCATTGGCAGGTCCAGAAAGTTCTCCCGGCTCAGGCGGCCCTTTATCTCAAGCTGGTAGGCGGAGCCACTGAACACCACAGCCACGTTGACGGTGGGCTCGACCATGGTGAACGGTCGGCCCTGACAGCTGGGCAAGGCACAGAGCAACAGCAGCAGCAACAGTGGCGGCCACAGAGTGTCGCTCAGGCGGCCCAGACGAACGCCCATCTCAGTCGCCTACTGCCTATACAGGACACAGAAGAAGAGGGCAGGTAAAAAAGGGTAGAGGGACAAGGAACACATCAGGTTTAGGCTACATTCACATTACAAGATTGAAGTCACCCATATCTGTATCAATTCTTTTGCTTAAATTGGCATGTGTGGCAATACTTCGATCTTTCAAATAAGATGTGAGCCACAATTGAACAGACACAAATCAGACATATGTGACAGATCTGTTCTGTGTGTACACTAATCTGATCCATTTAATCAGATTGTACCCCTTTTAGATATTCATTTATTGCTTTCACATTACAGGTTTGACGTGGCACAAATTTGATTATTCAAACAATTTTTCAGATAGGATTAGAGTAATATTTATATGTGGTTCAAGTTTGGATACAGTCACATGTCAGAAAACACCCTTCATGTATTTAATTTCTAGTCAAAATATTTTTTCAGAAGATGTTTCTGACAAGATTCAATGTAAAATCATCCACTTGTGTGTGGATGGAGAAAGTCAGAGGAAAATAAGTGAAAAAAAGAGTTAAACTGTGGAAGACCAAGCAAACCAACAAAACTGTCACCTTCAGATGAACCAAACTTAAAGCTTTCTTCTTGCTCCATGCTTGCTAGAGTTCTAAAAAAAAACCCACAGGTATTTCTGTCCATCCTTCCACTGTGAGAAGATAATTTAACACTGAGTTTGACAGGATGTTATCAAGAAGCTGTTATGTTGTCAAGAAGTTGTTAGTGAGAAAATGTATAAAAATAAATAAATAAATAGATTTTGCAAATGAAACAAATAAGCTGTTGATGTTCTCGGTCCAATGGATTGACCCCCACCATAGTCCAGAGCTCAACAACATTGGGATTACTTGGATCATGAGAAATAGAAAATCCAAACAAGACTAAACTTTAAAAGAGAGAAAACACATCCCTGCAGATTTTTACAACAATGATATTCAGGCACACACACATGTCATTGTTATCATTATTCAGTGTCGGTGAACAGCATGTCAGCAGCAGCTAGTTTGTTATAGTTATAATTTATAAGTAGTGTTATAAAGTCATAATGCTTCATAATCCTAGCCTTCCCTGCCTTTTGTTTTTAGTCTGCCTTTACTTATGAACCTTTTAGGCCCATTTCTGACCTGAATGAATATATAAGAGGCCATTAGTGGCTTGGGGATGAAGCAAACAGAAGTGGTATTTTTAGAGGCAGGCACGTGCAGAGCAGGGCAGTGGCCAGATCACCCTGTCTGTGGACAGCAGCTGCACTCAGTCCCACCACTCTAAAACTGCACAGCCCAATCCAACAGATGGTGGGCACTGTGGAAATAAAATCCCCTTTTTTTCAACAAATGGAGAACATGAGGATTTACGCCTCCAGTCTTTTGTGCCTTTTGGTCTCGATTTTACAGGGCAGTCTGACTTAATCTTCCAAATAAAAAACTCAACAGGCAGCCAATGGTCACTGTTGTGGTCCCAACAAGGTTTGTGTCTGGTCAGATATCTGCAGCTGTAGTAACCTCCTTTTATGGTGTTTAAAGATGAAATCCTAGTTGTGAAATTTCGGTTAACTCTCACTTTAATCTTGTTTGTGACCCTTCCTTTATCTACTGAGTAACAGTTCTTTCGGTATGAAACTGTGCTCTGTGTAAAATCTATCCTTAGTTATCTGTCACAATCTTAAGACAGTGTTTACACAGACTTTAGAGCTTTAGTTGCCAGATTGAGTGGAAGCAAGACCAATCTTATCATGCTAACCAAATTTACCGTGTGTTGTGGGCCAGACACCACATTATCCTCCATAATCCTCCAATCTGTCATGCCTCATGGCCTAACTGTATCACCTTATCAAGTGGTCTCATGTGACAGGGAAGCCGAGTGTAATTCCCCTATACCTATACCAGCCGCACAATTGGATGACAAGATCTTTCTATTGTAAAGGATTCCAGACACTGGTTTTTTTTGTGTAATGTCTTTCATTTTGTCCCCTCACAACTCACAACTCGCATATCATTAGTGACAACATGCTGAAATTCAACAGTAGTCATGACTCAGTTGTAGTTCATTGAACCAAGAAGTGTATTTCTGTTTGGAGCATGAATTCACAACTTTCAGTAGGCACCACACTTGTGTTTGTAAGGAGATGATATATTTTAAACTGTAAAAAAGTAAACTTGACAAGTTTCTATGATCATTTTTTAGACAAAAGTCAGAAAAGTCACAAAAAGTCAGAGCAATGATAAGTTGAAGCTTCTTCCTGTGTCAAACTTGCCTATAACGAATTACATCATTCTGATGTTTAATAAGCTTATTCCTGTGCCGATGTATCATCTCAAGTTCAACTGCATTCATTTTTGGTGCTAACATCTTGTTTTTTCTTGTCATCAAATAAACAGAAGTCAGAAGTACAGTCTGAAGGCTGTCAGTGAGGCTTGTTTGAACATAATATAATTGTTGTCTATCCTACAGTGTAATTTAGTACGCTATTAAAATGTTATTACATTTAAGTAGAGCAGCAAGGAAAGGAGCAACTGTCATCTTGTAAGTGTTACTGTCCATACTACATGCTGTAAATATATATATGGTAATATGGGATCAGTCCAAGAGTACGTAATGTTAAAAACACGTAGCTTCTACAGTAGTTAGTGTACTTTTAATATGGCACCATTGCATTTCTTACTAGGTGCAATTGCTTTATATTCCCTTTATATCTAGACATTGTAAATATGAACTGAGGCTGTTTGTCACTTATTAATTAACCCTTACATAATCTTTACTTTGGCTGCCCTTGCAACACCATAAAGCACGAAAATTCTTCATTAGTAATGAAGAGAGAGTTAATTCCCCCTAGAAGTGATGCTACGTGTCATACATCCTAAAAACGTTTGACCTTGCATGCATTTAATCATGACAGAAGAAGGGAGAGGAGGAGGATATGTGAAGGTCGGCTACGTGAGGGATTACTGTAATAAAGCAAAGCACAGAATTAAACAGATTGGCTGAATGACTCATCATCAACTTAATCAAACGCTTTGCTTCTGTCAATATGGCCCATTTAGCTCAGGTGTATTGCAAACAGATATATGAGGAACATTATATTGCGGATGAGGAAACTTGATTACCTCGGGTCTAGTTCAAATGGAAAAGATCCATGTGATCTACTTCCAAAGATCATAGTGATAGAATTGAACCCAGCACCAAAGCTGTTTAGTGAGAATTAGTGCACAGAATCTTACACATCAATGCAGAGAAAATGACTTCCTTAAATGTTCCCCAGCCAGGACTGCCCATAAAATGTCAATGTTTTCTCGTGGAGTTTAGATATCAACAGATCATCATGTAAAAAAATGCTAGCTAAGGTAGTTTAGCAGTTGCAGAGCTACATAAATGATCTGTCCTTGTTCCTCCCACAGTAGACAAGCCGTACACAGTGTTGGCCAAAACATCATTCACCCAAATGAGCAAAGTCAAACTTTTGGTCAAATTATTATTGACATCTGATTATTACAGTGTTGCTTTAAAGATGCAGCATTCAAGGCCTGATTTACTGAGCCTGCGTTCCGCCCACATTATGTAGGAAACTGGCGCACAAGCCTAAACGCCTAATGTTTATTAGCCGTGTTCAGGCTACAATGCAAAAAAACAACGCTTCTCTTGCTCATGCATATGTATTTGAGGATTTGGGCTGCACAAAATGTGAGATCATTCAAAAAGAGGGTGGGGATATAAGCTGATTTCATATTCTACTCACTACAAAAGTTTAAGCAGTTTTGCGTCAGCTTTCTTTCACCTTCTAAAACCAGACAGAAATTTGTGCTGGTGTCTCAAAAGGTGTGTTGCTGAGAGACTTGCTTTAAAAATGGCAAAAGCTACAGGGGTTACACTGAGGCTCAAGCCTCAAACACGTGCTGAAAGAATGTTTTTTTGTCAGAATGTTTAAATTCTCAGGACCTGATGGACTGACGTCTCGGCACAAAATATGCCATGATTTGTGAATGTTATCATTACACTACCCAGAGTTAAATAAAAAGGCCTTCTATAATTAACACTCCTATCGTTCTCAGTGAGCATTCATCTTCTGTTTTGTCTCAAGCTTGTTGACAGCCAGATTGTCTCACTGCCTCTTTTTAAAACCTGTATCTCTTGAGTAGTTAGTTAGCTTGGTCACAAGCAGTTTGCATGATGTGCTGCAGTCTTAGTAAATCAAACACTGAAGTTAGGCTCATTGTGTGCAGTCACATCAAGATACATTTAGGGCTGCACCTTCACTCATACGTACATCTGGCCATCTGTTTGCAGTTTAAAATGCAGTGATAGACAGCTGGACTATTTTTTATATCTAACTGAAATGATGAAATGCTAACAGTGGATTATTTGCCCCCGTGCTAACGTAAGTTTGATTACGTAGCCAATAAATTACACCTGGTGTGTCCCAGCATCTTTCACATGCATACAAAATACATCTTTAGTTTTATTTCTCATTTGTCACTCTGATAGGCTTCTAACAGGCCTATCATTGGTTTGTCTGAATGCTTCTGTCCATAACAGGCTGTCCACTGTTGTATATTAATAGTCAAATCTTACTTTTTGCTTATTCTTTATTCTTGTTATTGTTATTGTTTTGCTGCCTATGGTCGACCAGATTAGGATGGGGTCATAAAATTGACATATTTTGCCAAAAAACACATAATTATTTGCTCATTAGGTAAAATGGAAGTTTTGTCCAACGTCACAGTTGAATGAAGTGGGCGGAGCATGGATAGGCCAATTGACAACGCTGGAAGCAGTAGCAGGTGAATAGGCTCTGCCAAATATTTCTAGCCAGATTAGATTAGATTGCTGTGCGCAAAGCCATGTCAAATTTGTGCTTTCTAGAGATGTAATCCAGTCTAAACATCTCTACTCTCTCTCTCTCTCTGAACTGTGTCATTCTCCCTGCCTATCCTCAATTTCTGTCTGTAGGAATTTTCAAATTTGTGACCTCTCTCTCTCTCTCTCTCTCTCTCTCTCTCTCTCTCTGCTGTTTCAGAGTTGGGGCTGGCCTGAGAGCACACAGACTAGATTAGATCAAAGCATCAGCCTGGCACTCAATGATCCAAATGATCCACTGCCCTGTCTCGTCTATCTCTCCTGCTCCAGCAGCAGTCATTATTAGGACATGGATGATTATTGTTATGTCATTTTGCTCTCAAACTTTAAAGAATGGGAACAAAGAAAAAGTAATCAGTGTCTGTCTCCTTTCAGACAGCAGTGTCTCAGAAACACAGGAGTCAAGATCTAAGACTTCTTAAGCTGTGCTGAGGAAGTGCTTAACACCCTCTAGTGGGAGAGATGGAGAGCATCTCAAGAAAAGTAGCTCCTCTACCAAGGAAGGAAGCTTTTTATGTACACCAGGGCAGATACATGAACTATTACATAGATGTAGGTGAAAAAGCAGATATGTGCTGTAAGCTAGCGAGACACTGGAAAATGTAATGATGTGGAAAAAAAGAAATATATTGAAAATCACCCTGTCAAGGTAATTTTCCTTATATTTTAGAATATTTAATACTGCAATAAATAAAACATATGAATGGTTACTCCACTGTGGATTAAGCCTGCTTCTTTAGTCTGGGATTGGCTCAATCTGGAGCTGGAAAAACATCAACAAATATACAAATCTGACTTGTCAGTCACTACTAAGACTGTTGTCTTAGTTCCATAATCCTTTTTTTTTCTTTTTGATTCCTTAGAGTATATGTTCTCTCGCCTCCACCCCTCCCACCAACTCTGACTTAATACCACTCCAATAACCATGAGTTCGATTGTAATATAAAATGAAGAAAAAAGGAATGCAATAACTGACCCAAGCAATAATCCACTAACCCAAAAGCGCTTCTCTGCCTTTTCTTATATTTGACATATCAGATTAAATCAAAGTGAATACAAGTTTTATTGCCCAAGAATCACAGCATATTACAAAATTCCTGGTACTAGCTTGCAGGGGCTAAAAGCAGCTATATTGCTGTGTGTTACAGAGCACTGTGGGAGTTTCAGGTTTTGAAAGCTTTAGACACTGTGGATGATACAGGATATAGACATGTTGCTAATATCTAGGGGTGTAACAATACATTTGGCCCTCAATTCAATTTGATTTGCAATATTGGGTTGATAGTTCCATATTTCTATGATATTTTGAACAATATTCAAATGAATATCAAATTATGACTGAGCCCAAGTTGTTCCACAGATTACTACCAAACATGCTAGAGTGAGTGGTTGACTGGTGCTGGTTGTTTTCAAACGTTGGTGCTCAGAAAATCCAGCCGCATCATATTCCATAATTAATAGAATGCCCAATTATGAATGATGTAATGTCACATCTCCACAATGCGTGGTTTTGCATTGCGATATCACAGTCTCACAATGCTTCATCATACCTCTGTATTCAGATAGAACGTGTGTCTATAGGTGACCCTGAGACTACACTTCAAATAAAGGTCCCAAACTTGTAGAGATGATGTTTATCATATGACTCACCAAACATTTTGTGCAGTGTAATAAGATCAAAAAGTCCTAATAAAATAATGACAGTATGACTCATTATATTTTTAATCTATTCAGCTCTTTGCTTCAATATGAAAACATTAATACATTTCATATTTAGTTGGACACTACATGTTCTTTAAGTTTGCTGTGACCGAGTAGAAAATTTTATTGTTCAAATGTTACCCTTTTATTACTCAGGTGACATAAGATACAGGAGAGGTAAAAGAGAGCTGAAAGTTCAGTTGAAGATGAGTGTTAAAATCTTGGCAAATTTGAGTACAGTATGACTTTAATGAGATCTGTACTCAACCTCAACAGGAGACATGAAATTATTGATCATCTTTTGCTGAAGAGAAATACACTATACATCCAAAGGTTTGTAGACACCTGATAGGGGGTTGTTCTCTTTTTATTACAGTAACAACCTCTACTATTCCGGGATGTCTTTGTAGTAGATACTGGCGCATTGCTGTGGGGATTTGATTGCATTCAACTGCAAGAGCATTAGTGAGATAAGGTACTGGATGACTAGTTATGGATGAAAAATGCCAACTCATCCCATCCTTTGAATGCTGGTGTCCACAATGGGTGTTAAACAATTTCTCTGAAAACTTCTGTATCCCTCTTGATACGGAGTGTATCTGAGCAAAAGGAGATTCAAGCAAAAGGAGACTCTTTGTCTTGCCATCTGAACTCATACAGGTGTCATGACAGAAATATTAAGGAGATCTCTTTTAGGATTTTTCTATTCTGTGGGGATCCGTGTTGTTAGTGAGATTAGTAAGATAATAGGTTCTGAACTTGAATAACCTTTGAATATTGACCGTTCAAGCCCTATCAGAAATATTGTAATTGAACGGTGCCATACTGCTGTATTTACTAGCTGGATTTTATCAGCTCTGACTTTCCAAGTTTGGGGCATCATTGAAAGTCATGGCAGCCACTGATATTTGTATTGTAAACTGGCGGTGCTTTTTTTTTCTGCAGCCTCGTGTGAACACTGCAGACCAAAGCCTTTTTACTGACGTCCATGTGCAAAAAGTTTGTGATAAGAGCATATGTCATGTGATTCAGGGCATCTAACAGGATAAAACACGTAGAGCATCGTCTGCTCTTTATTCCATTCCAGTAACACAGACTAATGTCCTCTCTTTGATGATAAAAAAAGAAAAGAAAATTAAAAATACCTTTCCTAGCTGGCCTTTTTGTTTCTGAGCCAAATCACTTGAACGCATAACTTATTGTACTTATGACCTCCAAGGAGGACTTAAAGGCATCCTTAGGTTAAAACAAGCTGATACACCATGGCAGCAAGTATTTTGATATGTTCTTCAAGTGGCATGTAAGCAAAAATATACCCAAACTTTTGAAAGCTGTCCCTGTTGTTGTTATTTGTGTGACGCTTGATAACCTCATTTCGAACATGACCGTTCCTGATGTGCGCGGCCTGTATGGCAGTCTTTGTGAGCACTAGCATGCTAAACGTAGTGGTTCCTGCCTCTGGTCTAAAACAGCTCATTTAGCTCTGCTGTCTAAGAAAAAAATATATACTGATCAATGCATCTTCAATGTGACCCACTTGTTCCCCACATTGCAACCCCCCAGCGGATCTTAACCCACAGTTTGAAAGCCACTGCCAAATAGAGGTGGACAGTGGGATGATATTTATTTATTATTATTGTGATATATGTTGTTATGCTGATAAACAAAGTGCTTTCTGGAGCAAGTTGTGGATGTCTTCAGTACATTCAGCATATCATGTTTCATTGAAAAGAGAGCAAAATCCTGTTGGTTAGTCCTGGATTTAATAAGGTGCGGTAAGTGAAACAAATCAAAATCATTGATGGTTATTTTTAAATGCATTTTAAATGCTAATGCATGTGTGTCAAAATAATACGATCTGTATCAAGAAGATGTCATTAAGCATTATATGATATGATGTTTTCGCCATATTGTCAAAAGTGGTTCTTCTAAGGCATCGCTCCAAAAAACATATTTATTTTTAAGATCATACCATATACTGCAGCATGAGTGGGAGGTGGGAGATGGATTTGTTTCAGATGAAAGACGCGTCCTTCTGGATCTTGTCCCCTGAACAACCATCCTAAAACTGTCTCAAGGATCGTTATTATTGTCACATCTATTCAGATCAGCTCTATATTTGCATGTATGCCGCTGACCTGTGACATGGACAGATCTTTAAAGCACAGCTTTCTTCGTCTGCCTGTCAATGGATGACCTCCAGCAGTGGTGTCCAGGGGTCTGGCTGTCCGTCACAGTCTCTGACAAGTGCGGTTCAGATTTATTCCTTTTGTCTCTGATGAAATGATCCCCAGCGTTATGGCCTCATGATAAAGTTTAGTAATGGCCTGTCACATCCATGCAATCCATCCTGGCTTCCTCTCTTCTCTTTCTCTGTCCCTTCATGTCTACTCCCTCCAGAATGCTGTTTTCCGTCAGCATCTGTCCTGATTTATCTCACCCCCTCTGACCCTGGAGGGAAGGCACATCAAACTGATACACTCAGTAATATTAGTTTCTCTCCCTGTTCCTATCCCGGGCCTTGTCGTAGAGTGCGCAGGGTGCAGGCGTGTAGTTTTCTGATGTGCTTGTAGTGCTTGGTTTACATGACATGCGATAGATCTGCTGTGTGATGAAAGCCACATTTATAAAAACACCTGTAAATGAGAGACAGATTGATCAAAGGCGAAGTGCATGCGGTTTCAGTGATATGATCAGTAACTGGAACATGACAGGCACACCAGCCACGTCGCTCCTAATAAACAGATTTACACATGTTAAATGCTGTAGTTGAAGAGATTAAATGGTTAAGATGTGAAAAAAGTCATTCAGAGTGGTTTGATGTAAAAGTGCTTTACTAGAAAAACTTACTGGGTCACAGTTGTTCACAGTGGTGTGATATGAATGAAAAGGTCCTTCGGAGGAATCTATTTCACAAAATGATTATTAATATGCGGCCTAATGCCTGAGACATTGATTCATGATCATTTTGAGACAAAAACTTAATTTTTGACCTAAAATGTAAGTTTGAAAAATTCATTTGTGACTGAGAGGTATATGAAGGGTCTTGTTAGGCAAAGTAGTCCCCAAAGAAAACATATATTTTCACTATTTTACTATTGTCAGTATATATATATATATATATATATATATATATATATATATATATTGGATAGTAATTAATGTGTTTGTCTGTGTGCATGACCTGTCACTGTAAGTTTAAGTTTTGTATAATGTGCCATTTCCCGTCTAAACACTCTGACATTGTTTACATCTCAATAGGCATATTGTTGCTGTCATAACAAACCCTTTTAGTGAAAATTAAATTTCATTCCAAGCAATTTTTGTAGTTGTGATAATAACTTTAATACACATTGTAGTCCATTGTTTTTTTATATAAAAGCAGAAACATGCAAGATAAATAGTAACGAATGAAACAGAATAGAATGTAAAATTTAAATGATTAGTAAAATAGCATTAGAAGTTTGTGCTCCAGAACCCTTCCCTGAGCAGATGAATCTGATGATTGTGTGTTGAAGGAGTACTCAAAGAGAAATTCGGTGAAGGATGTATCTTCTGAGGATGGGAGTAAATGATCATTATCGTATCTTCATTAGAAAAATGGTGATTTTGCTAATGAGACCTGAACACCAAGCTGGTCCTTTGTGTCTATATGTCAGTACTAATGATGTGGTCTAAGAAAAAGTGTCATTAAATCTAACCTGATGCTTCTGACTTTTATATTATCGTTTCTGGCTTTACGGGGTGACTCACAGCAGTGCATACATATTTTAGCAGTGCATACAGTGCATACATATATTAGCATGTTTTTTTTTTTTGGTCCTGACTCAGTAACACTACTTCTTTTAGTTTTAACAGGAAATCTTATGAATTGCAGCTTTTAATGATAGAGTACAACCTTAGAACTTAGAACTTAAACTTAGAAATGATTAAAATAAGGGATAAAACTGGAGATATGATCTAAAAGTACACCCAGGTTTCTTACATCAGATTTGACATATGATGCAAAAGGGACTACATTCTCACAGATGGATCTTATCTTTGGCAGAATATTCATATAATGTGATCCAGCTAGCATTTTCAAATGATGTTAAAAAATGTAATTTGGAAACAAAATAGAGTTATCAAGTCTTCATCTTTTGATATAGGTAAGATATCACAGTATATAGTTGCTGATTTTACTAACCTGGTTGTATATATTAGCTCATAGATCAGTGACTAGGCTGGCACCACAGGGATTTCTTATGGTTGCATAATGTATTTGTGTATTGGGTGCTGGGTATTGAAGTGAGAACACTGACAAATTAGAATGTAAAAGCAGTTAAAAAAGAAAATCAATCATGAAGTTTATGAACTGATGATGCTAAGAGAGCCAAGAGTAATACAGCACTACAGAGTACAGCATGGCACAACAAATACTCTCTACCAGTGATTTTATATTGTCACTGTTGGAATAGAGCCTTGTATCTCCAAAATGATAACTTTTCATTCTACCTTTGTTCCATTTGTCACAGCATTGTCAGGCCAGCTGGCATCTTTAGAGGGTGTAAAATAAAATACACAAGAGAACAAAAATGGAGTTTTTCATCCAACAGCAATGAAATGAGGGAAGATATCAGGATGTTTATGAGCAGTATTGTAACTGCCATCACACACTTTCTCACAGCAGCCATGATTCTCCCTGGGGCTAGATATATCATATGATATAAAAGCCTGCAATTTATTACACATCAACATGCACACATTGACCAGGCTCTACAGCGGATAAAAATCGTACATTGAAAGTTATTTTTGGCCCTTATGTTACTAGACATTATGTTGAATAACAAAGTCACTGCCATAGAGAAGCCTTATTGCCTGCTTTAATTACTGTACCCTGCTCCAGAATGAACACCTGGCACACTTAAATTCATGTCTCGGTTTGAAATATGTGACATTGGTTCCTAATAATAAGTGATTTGGCTGAGAGTCTGACCCACAGCACGGGTGAAATTAGGAATTTATGTCTGCAGTTTTATACCCCTTGGAGAGCTGTCCTCGATTGGAACAAGTGACCAACCGAGCAGCACCATTAACCCTTCAGTGTGGCCTGTTCCTTTACTTTCCTCTAAAAGGTGCTAATGGTTGTGTGTTTAGGTAGATATAAGACTTCTGTGATGTAAGATAAACTTTAGACGTTTGGATGAGTGCCAGAGCCTTTTATTCCTTTTATTTCCACTTGTGAGGTGAAGTAGGTCTTGCACTGGTGAGGCAAACAAACAAACTAAAAAAAACAGGTCTTTCACTCACTTTTCTTACACAAAACATAAAACACAGTCATTACTGTAAGAAGGTAGATAGTTCATCATGATGTCCCATCTACTCTGTATAATTCACTTTAATTTAAAGAATCTTTATTGGCATGCCCGCATCAAAAGGACGCTGCGGCTTAAATGGAACAATTTGACTGCATCTGTTATTAAAATGCCTGCTTGCTTCCTACATTAGTGCTTCAGTAATCTCTAATCGGTGGACTGTGGTCCCAGTCCGGACTCAGACACTGTCCTATGCAGACCTGGACCTATAACGGATCTTTTTTTTTTTTTTTTTAATTTTGACGGGGTGGTCCTATTTTAATCTGTGTACATTTTCTAGCCTTTACGGTAGCTTTAGCAGCCCAGGAGACTGACAGACCAATCGCATGCGTTATAAATATTACATGTGATGCTACTCAGTCAATCAGATGTGTGCATTACGATGAACGTGAAGATTCAAGTGAGTGATGCACACATAGTGGAGGGACGAGGCGAAATGCAGCAGTCGGGGGAAGAAAGTGAGTCAGGGGATGTTATTTCACATGGCACACTCTAAAAGTGACAATAAATATTCTTAAAATATTGCTAAATTATACTTTATTTTATTTGACATTCAGTTGCTGATTGCATAAGATGTTGATATAACTACAAGGCTACTTTAGTTTACAATATATGGCACTGAATCATGATGCAAGTTAGACGTTATGACACTGCTCAAAAAAATAAAGGGAACACTCAAGTAACACATCCTAGATCTGAATGAATGAAATATTCTCATTGAATACTTTGTTTTGTACAAAGTTGAATGTACTGACAACAAAATCTCACAAAAATCATCAATGAAAATCACATTTATTAACCAATGGAGGCCTAGATTTGGAGTCACACACAAAATTAAAGTGGAAAAACACACGACAGGCTGATCCAACTTTGATGTAATGTCCTTAAAACAAGTCAAAATGAGGCTCAGTATTGCGTGTGGCCTCCACGTGCCTGTATGACCTCCCTACAGTGGCAGATGGTCTCCTGATGGATCTCCTCCCAGACCTGGACTAAAGCATCCACCAACTCCTGGACAGTCTGTGGTGCAACAGTCTGTGGCGTTGGTGGATGGAGCGAGACATGATGTCCCAGATGTGCTCAATCGGATTCAGGTCTGGGGAACGGGCGGGCCAGTCCATAGCTTCAATGCCTTCATCTTGCAGGAACTGCTGACACACTCCAGCCACATGAGGTCTAGCATTGTCCTACATTAAGAGGAACCCAGGGCCAACCGCACCAGCATATGGTCTCACAAGGGGTCTGAGGATCTCATCTCTGTACCTAATGGCAGTCAGGCTACCTCTGGCGAGCACATGGAGGGCTGTGCGGCCCTCCAAAGAAATGCCACCCCACACCATTACTGACCCACTGCCAAACCGGTCGTGCTGAAGGATGTTGCAGGCAGCAGATCGCTCTCCACGGCGTCTCCAGACTCAGTCACGTCTGTCACATGTGTTCAGTGTGAACCTGCTTTCATCTGTGAAGAGCACAGGGTGCCAGTGGCGAATTTGCCAATCCTGGTCTTCTCTGGCAAATGCCAAGCGTCCTGCACGGTGTTGGGCTGTGAGCACAACCCCCATCTGTGGACGTCGGGCCCTCATACCATCCTCATGGAGTCGGTTTCTAACCGTTTGTGCAGACACATGCACATTTGTGGCCTGCTGGAGGTCATTTTGCAGGGCTCTGGCAGTGCTCCTCCAGTCTCTGGACACTACGCTGACAGACACAGCAAACCTTCTTGCCACAGCTCGCATTGATGTGCCGTCTTGGATGAGCTGCACTACCTGAGCCACTTGTGTGGGTTGTAGAGTCCGTCTCATGCTACCACGAGTGTGAAAGCACCACCAACATTCAAAAGTGACCAAAACATCAGCCAGAAAGCAGAAAGGTACTGAGAAGTGGTCTGTGGACCCCCCTGCAGAACCACTCCTTTATTGAGTGTGTCTTGCTAATTGCCAATAATTTCCATCTGTTGTCTATTCCATTTGCACAACAGCAGTGAAATTGATTGTCAATCAGTGTTGCTTCCTAAGTGGACAGTTTGATTTCACAGAAGTTTGATTTACTTGGAGTTATATTGTGTTGTTCAAGTGTTCCCTTTATTTTTTTGAGCAGTGGATATTCTGGACCTTCGCCTGAGGAAATTTTCTCTAACTGAACCTTATTGAATTTTAATTAAATGCCCCTGCTCTAGAGGAAGTTTTCCTGTTCTAAAGACTAGGAAAACCCCCTTCTGATGATGCACCTTGAAGGAGGTACATTTTGAAAAATCACATCTGTATTGAGGTGGATTAGTGCTGATTTTTTTTTTTTGAGGACAATATGATGATATAATGCACTCCAGAATACTGCATAACACAACCAATGTCATGTTAACTTTAGGTTTTAGGCTTGAATATCTCTAACCGCACCATAAGACCTTTTTTTTCATTAATAGCTGAAATGCATTCCTCTGTAATAATGTAATACAATATGTCAGCCTTGCTTAAAATGTGAACACATCTTTCCAAACTGTAAAAATATCATTTTTATCATGGTCAGCTCTGCCTCTGCAGTGCTCCTCTGTTTCAAGTCTGCTATAGGCATGGATGATGAAGACACTTCACAGCATGCAAATCAGTCAAACAGTGTTACCGCCTCTGATGACGCCCTACTCGTGCCGCATTCATAAATATGAAAGCACAGGACCTTTGAGCGAGCAGACAACCACACTCACACACTAAGCTAAGTGCCCCAGCAACACCTCACAAGGCTGTGATATGCCAGCTGTCTGTGCCAGCTGTAAATAACTCAATTAACATAAGCTTAGTTTGTAATAAAGATGTTGGACTGATTAAGTGAGGATTCTTGAGAGTCTCCATAAAGCTGCTGGTGCTGCACTCAATTCATGGTTTCTTTCCTAACTCAAACTCTCAGGCGCGCTTCACTGAACAGTACTCAATTGCAAGCAACGCTGGAACTATGGAAAGCGAAGCGGCTCAAGAAAGGTTAAAGTTAAATGGCCATTGTTACCAACTGTGTAGGCCTTTCGTCTGTACAGCCTTTCTCAAACTTTTCCCCTGCTTTACAAAGCTCCAGTGTAGCTGGCCATTGATTTCTGTTCAGTGAGTTTGCGCATCTGAGGATCGATTTATCAAGGGGAGTGTGAATTTGAGAGGGAACTGAATCAGATGTTACACCGGTTTAGTGCGATAAACAGCTTGCAGAATGTAAGGATTTATGGCCACTGCAGAAAACCCTGGCTGACTGGTGATGCAGTCTGCAACCTTGATGTCAAACTGATTGAAACTTACAGTGTTCAACGAAATCCAATTTATTCATTCAGGATTCAGTGCATCTAAGAAATCAGGACTCAGGTTATATAGAATATTGACCTGCTGAACAGATCATTAGACGCGAACTCTCGCAGTTTTGGGAATGTCCTACCATTCAGACACCACTGCTGCTCAATGTGAATCATTTTCTGCCACTTTGTTAACTCTTCAGTGACTTGAGTCAGTGGCTCGTATTGTAAAGGCTCAAGACACATTGCCTCATCACAAACACCTTCTCTCGTCAAAGATAGTAGAGAAAAATCGTCAGCCTCGAAGACCCTTTAGAATTCTTCAGATGGTTCTCTTGTGTTCATTTAATCTGGCAGGATGATGTGATAGTGTTCATTGCTAATTCAAATGACTTTCAGTTATCTTAGCTTTAACAAGTAACAAACAGAACTGAAACCTTGCCTTGTAGAGAGCGCTCGTCTCTTTTTCTCACTTCTTAAAACTGATCTGTGGGGACAGCTGCTTAATACCCATTGCTAATTAGCTTGATTAATGTTACACCTTTGCGCACATACCAATTAAATGCAAAACAACTTTAAAATGCTGTAGAACATTGTCTTTGGCTCTGAGGGAAGCTTTCAGGTCCAAAGACAAAACAATTCTAGACAAAAAAAGGTGTTTAATCTAGTGCAGTGCAGGCCATGTTTAAATGCAGGAGGCATGGATGGGAGAACAACAAAAGGAAAATTGCAGTAGTCAGCTTTGTTTTCCAGAATATAGAACAGTTGTTCTCAGAATTATGGAGAGCTCTATTTTAGCTCTAGCTTTTCTCACTAGTTCTCATTTTATTAGGTGTTTACAGGTGGTTAGCCTGCGAGCTACACCTCAGTTCTGAAAAAATAAGTGAACTAGAAACCCAGTGCTCATAATTAAAAAGTCCACTTTCTAAGAAAAACGTCCCAACCCTATTAGGCTAGCTGTCTCTTAGCTTATTACAGAATTAAACTGATCCTTTGCTTCCAGGATGACATCCAGTGGCATTATAAACAAATGATAATGCAGATCCAAAGGCATTGTGCTAGCATGATGTCTACAGCCCTGCTGTCGTCTGTATGTTCTGTATATATCTATTGTCTAAAATAAGTTTACATTTTTCTCCTTCATGTGGACCCTTATAACATCAGCACGCAGAATGTTGGAGCAAATGCCTTTTGCAGTGGCAGAAACAAAAAACAATAATGGACATATATAGCTTGTAGAGTGCCTACTTGCAAAGTAATAACTAGTTGTACAGCTGTGGCAGTGGTCCAGTGAGATGAATGTATAGCTGGTCCAGGACCTTAGAAATGTGCAAAGAACTCTGTGACCCTACACTCAAACCTGGACCGATAGAAATGCTCAGAAATTACTTGGAATAAAATCTCTATGCATTAACTCGTTAAAATTTAAGAATGCATTTGCTTTCTTCTGTAAACTTACTCTTTTAAATATAATTGTGTTTTTGTTGGGTTTATTTCTTTATTTCTTTCTTTATTTTGCATAGCGATGATATATATGTAACTTAATGTAGGGTAACTGACCATAGGTAGTCAATGTCCAAAACTATTACAAAAACCATTCACATCAATTTTCACAGTGTAAAGGCAGGCAAGGCAATGGTTTGTTTCACATAGTCAGCAAGAAACCACATCATGTTTGATGATATGTAACCCTTGAAAGGTGGCAGATTGAGCTGACACTGTAGGTTTATACTGGCACCAATAATCCATTTTACTGTACATATGTAGCCCTAGCCTACCTGAAGCTTGCACAGCATCGTGGATGTAGCTTGCTCACCTTGTAGATAGAGTCTTAGGCTGTTTACACACCTAGTTTGTTTGCTAAAGTCAGCACCAGAGTTTGGGTTTTGTGACATTGTATCCTTTTCATTTGGTTCAGTTGGTTTAACTCTGCAGTAGTGAAGTGCTCATTGGTGTTCATTGATTGGTCAGGAATTTGGTGCGTATGCATGGATTCTACAACAGATTTTTGGCTTTAACTCAAGCTAGCCTACGATAATATAGAGACTCATGACATACATGTTGTTATGACATAACCATATTATAATGTTGTGGAAGATGCTAATTATAGGCCATCATAATTTGTCATGTTAGATGATGTAATAAATGTAACACTAGTATGTTTCCATTACTGGTAATTGTCATGACAGATGGCATAATGTATGGTGTCATGACAGCTTATGCCACATGCTTAATGTACTGTAGTTAGACTTTGTGACATCAAACTCTATGACGTGTTATGACATTTAATAGTAATGGAAACATGACACTTTACTGGACATAATCTGTCATGACGTACTTCATCACTGTCTTTAATCAGTTGTTCTGATGTTAAATTCTCTTGTTTGGCGCAGGCCATTATGACCATCATCATCACCACCACCAGCATCAAACAGAACCATGGTTTACTTGGAAGCGAGCTAAAACCCACTATTTTTGGGTGACAGAGGTTCAGTTGTGAAGTGTTCACACAAACCAAATAAAATTAATTACATAAACCAGATAGGTGTGGACACTTAGAGGTGGGTGGCTGTAGGACTCTTGAGGCTGTAACCAATATTAAGTGCATGTGGGGAGAGCATGTGTCCGTGTTAGTGAATGTGTATTGCGTGGAGTAGGGGATCAGTATAAGACCCTAGTTAAGCTGAAGTTGTGGCACCCGCCACAGAATCCCCCATACGCATATGTCATTAGACTCTACCAGCTGAGCTGATGGCTACATGTTACACACCCTCACACGCAGATATACACTTTTACTCTTGTTAATCTGAATATGAATGTACCACTTTCTAGCTCATGGACACACTAACATGGCATTAAAACATGACTCAGGAGGCTGCCATGTGTTGACAACACGGTTTCTTTTACTTCTGTATTACGAGGCCAGTTGAGCTAAAAATGATCAACCAACCTGCATCCCAGACCAGATTTGCTGTAGTGAAAACTCCTCGACATTTTTCAGTCACTGAATAGTTAACCAAAATGAGGATGAGTTTGCAGTTTGGTGAACCACTCTGGAAACCACTATGGTATGAACTCAAGTAAAGCAAAGACAAAGTGAAACTATACAGATTCACATTACTTAGAAGAAATTCCAAGGGTTTAATTTTTTGAGAGACATCAGTAGGTTTTTGTAAATGAAGTGTAAGACATGCTGCCTTTTCAAAACCTAATAAGCTACCGGTATTATGTTAGATGCTCATTATAGTACTCATCTTCTACATAAGGAAAACCAGAATAGCAGCACAGTAGTATCATTAACTAGACTATGGATTGTACATACATTTAGCGACTCTTCAGTGGTGGTGATAGGACCTAAGGGGTTAGTATTTCTTTAACACAAATATAGCCATTTAATTTACTTTCTGAAATGACTGGTAAATCTTTACAAGTCTTCTGAGTTTTTACATGTGAAAAAAAAGAGATGGCCAGATAGGGGGCCACCAAACATTTGCGCGTAGCTGAAAACTTGATGATCTAGGCCTGCTTAGAATGCCCTGCATCTGTTTATCTGCCACGAATGGCTTTTAGAAACTTTTAGGTTAAAGACATTCTCACATAGCATTATTTGGAAACAGTGTAAGAGATATCTGGGAGGAAGCTTTTAGGGGCAAGAAACCCGTCAGAGATCTGGTTCCTATTATCACCACAATTCTCACTCAGTAACTGGCACATTTCACATCAAACCACTCTGGATATGTTTGTTTACATCTTAATTACACTAATTCCCCTTTGAGCTAGAAGTTCTGAGACAGCTTTGCGTCAGGAAAGCAGAGTAAAGAATCAGTCCTCTTCTTGTTTATTTTCTTTTAGCTCAAGGGCCTGTCAGTTTTTTTCTGTTTCCAGCAGTGGACAGAGTGGTGGACTGAATACAGATAGAAGTGCATGGCCCATTCTAGTGTACACACTGAGCACAAGTATTAAAGCGTACGAGAGGGAGGCTGGTTCCACAGCCTGCTCTAGCGGACTCTCGCACAGCGCTGGAGAGATTTTCTCACCTCAGAGTAAAGTTGTGATTTACCCTGTTTGGCACTGGCTGATCAGTCAGAGAGGGCAGCAGAGCCTGGTGACTGTGGAGCAGCCTGCTTATCTGACAAACACACACATCGGACACAGCTTCACACACATGACCTTGATCAGTTTGTAGTGGCTGTTTAACCTGCACAGTTCTACACCTGTGAATGTGTTTGAGAGACAGAGAGAGAAAGAGAGCGGAGGGGCGGGGGATCGTGTGTATTTAGCTTGTGAGGACTAAATGTCCCCAAACTGACAGAACACATGAATATTTTTGGGTTGCTGGGACGTTTGCCTGGAAGAATGAAAAATTGTTTTCAACGAGCAAATTTTCTTAGTAAAAGTACAAAAGTAAAAATACTTCTTTTAGTTACTGAGGTTTTGTTTAGTGTTAGCTTTAGTCTCACAATTCCTCACAGTTGCAGTGATAGGAACCAGACGTCTGAAGAGATTAATGCTTCTAAAAGCTTCTTCACAGAAAGTTATTACATGAAAGGGTTACGAGTACACAGCCTGACACCCACAACACTGTTCTATGATCATTTTAAGATAATGATTTGGCCCAAATATATTTTTCTAATCCATTCATCCCGGAGGGGTACATGCAGGGTGTTGTAAGGTCAAATAGGACCCACTTACCAACATTACATATAGACCTCTAAAGGCATGTGTCATTTTGTAGTTGGCATCATGCTGATATTAGAAATTTAACATCTAATTATGACAGAAATGAATGGCTTTTCAAAAATTGCCGCTGTCGTGTCGTGGTAAATTAAAATGCCCTGAAGCCGACACATTTTGTCCTGTGTGCATTTTTTCTCTGAGTGTCACTGGATTCTCTGAATAATAAGGTCATTTAGCAGGCAACATACAAAATACGTCATGCATAATACTAGCAAGTTAACACTCCTGCACACTGAAATGACAGCACATTAAAGTAAGTCTACCCCAACTCACAAAGCTAGCTGGTTTGCATGGGGTATTTTGGATGAAGTTGCCAGACTTATGATGTTAGTTCAGTGTTAACTTGCATGGAGCAGTGTCCATTTTTCTTCTTAACAACATCATTAATCAGAGGATCCTAATGGCAAACACACTGGTGTCATTTTCATTTACCATGGGACACAACAGCAGCGGTTATCCCAGCGCCATTCATTTCTGTCAGAGAGAAAACCAGCTTAGACCCAGACTTTCAATATAGACAGGAAAGACACAAGGTCTAAAAAACCTTAGGAAACACATGTAGGAGCATTGGTGGTTTTGGATAGTAAATAAAACAACTATATTTGTGTTTTATATGTTGTGACCTCTGATTCCTATGTTAGTGTGTGTGTTTGTTGGTGAAGACCAAAGGCCATTCTAAAAATGTGGGCACATCTGACAGGTCCCCGGTTAAAAAAAAGGAAATGTAGCATTTGTGTGACAAATGAACCTTTTATTTACTGAGATTAAAACTTAATTTCTAAGACTAAGGCTAATGTTGGCAGTGCTGTGCGAAAGTCAGCGACTATCCTTCATTTATTTAATTTCCTGTCAGAAGTACAAGTTATGAATTTGTCAGGAGATATTTCTAAGGAAGTAAGATATACTTGCATAGGAAACTCAAAAAAGGAATTAACCTAAGCTTCCAAAACTGGAGTTAAAAATGAAGCCATACAGAGAAAATGAGACTCCTAACAACCGTGCAATACCTGGTAAACCAGCAAAACTGTCACTATCAGATAAACGGTATTCAGAGCTTTCATCTTTGAGAGAGAGGAGAAATTCAAGCTCCCCTCTTGTTTCAGATTGAAAAAAATCCACAGGTGTCTCTGTCGATCCGTCCACTGTGACAAGACAACACTGTGAGTCTGAAAGGATGTGTAGCTGCCAAGAATGTGTTACTGAAAAAAAGGAAACAGACAAAAGAGAAAGAAAATGCAAATCAAAGAAAGAAGCTACTGGTGTTCTCAGAAAAAAATAGCCCAGCCCCCCCAGAGTCCACACCTCAACATCTCTAAATGTGTATGAGATTACTTGGAATGTTAAAAGGAGAGAATGCAACCAATTTCTAAGGCTGAACTTTGGAGGTCTGGAAAAATGTCCCTGCAAAGGGTGAACACAAATACTGAAAATCTTATTATACTTGGCTGTTTTGACGGGAAAGTAAATGAATGAATAATAGTCTCTGACTTTTGCACCGTCCTGCACAATACAGCAATCCAGATGTTCAATGGAAGACCTCATGAAGACAGCAATACAAATGTGTGTGTGTGTGTGTTTGTGTGTGTGTGTGTGTGTGTGTGTGTGTGTGTGTGTGTGTGTGTGTGTGTGTGTGTGCGCGTGTGTGTGTGTGTGCGCGCATGTGTACACAAGTGGGTAATGCTGTCCTTAAAGTGCTCTCTATCATGAGTGTGGCTCTAATATCTTTAACATTTCATTAAGCTGATCGGCTCTTAGTGGCACGCTGTGGAGCAGCTCGCTGACAAAGCAGCCGCTGAAGCTGTGATGCAGCACTGGAGGTCATTTGTGAGAAGGAAGGAGACAATGTGAGATGTGCTGGAGCCAGGTGAGACACAGCGCTCCTTCATTAGCAAGTCAAGCAGCGGCGTGACAGCTTTTATAGGCAAGAAATGGAGCGGTTGCCTGAGTGGCCAGTAAAGTAACATTTGATGGCTGTGCATTGCCCTCTCATTCACAACAATGTCATTTCTGTCCTCGGTGCAATCTTGGCTTATTGGCGTTTGTTCAGCTCAGTCACTGGCTCAAATGGTAATTGCCCTTACTTCAGCAGCAGTGTGTGTCTTTTGTCCTGAATAATGATACCGCAAAGGCAGTGCATTTCATCCCGTTTCAACGCAGGTAAACGCCGTAACTATAGGCTTACTCATTTTTCTTCATCACTCTGCAGTCATGTTGTCCTATGCATGTTTGTGCATTGTTTTGTGAATGTGACTCATTGAATTCACTTTGATTCAAGTGTGTACAGCAGTTCCACATGAAGTCTTTGAGGAAATTCTCTTTTTTACACAGATTGCCTCTGATGGGTAGCAGTTGTAACAGTAGCTTAAGGGTCGGATGCATCAATACATACACCATTAATTTAATACAGTTCTCTGTTGTTTAAACCTGAAATGAAATATGATTTTGATTCATGTGCATAAAATATTCCAAAAATTGACTTTTTATGTGAGAGGATATGGGCATCTCTCATTATTTGCGATTTTGGAAAATATGTATAAAAAGAATCAAAAAGCCATAAGTGATGAAGTCTAAATATTGCCTATAAAGTTTTTAAGCTTGGAGGAAGTGAAACAGTTGGTTCATTTATAAAAGAGAAATGGTGATGGAAACATTCTGCAATGACGTAGTGAGAATCAACATCAAGTTGGCGCTACGTCCTATCGGAACTGTTGCTGAGGTGACGTTTCCAGCAACTTAAGCCATTATTAATGGATTATTGGCTGTTCTGCCCAGCATCTCTAAACTGTTAGGACTACAGATATGTACAGCTGACAGAGGCCTGTTTTACCATGAGCTAATACAGGTTCACATCCTTCTGTTGCGTATGACACACAGCAAGAGGGACTCTTGTCTCGTGCCGTACTGCGCAATTATGTCATCTTCAGGAATTTTCGCAGATCTGTAGTTGATGAAAGCTGATTCATTCACATTCTCTCTTATCAAGTTGGAAAGCCAGCTACTGTGACTCATTTACATGCTTCAAAATGGTGCTATTTTAGCAAAGTGGGTGATTAAAATAACATAGGTGTGACTGTCACAAATCTCAGTAATTGAGAAACACTTATAATTGAAAAAGTTACCTCTACATAATAAAAACTGTACCAGGGTGAATCTTGTGAAATATCTGTCCAATTGCCGTGGAGATACACAGATGACATTTCCATGACAATATGAGAGCATAATTAAAGTAACAGGAATCTATTTAATCATGTAAATATTGTAAGTGAATAAGTCAATTCAGTACATCTTTTTCAGTGTTCACAAGTGTGTGTGCGCTTGTTTGGGCGGAGGCAGGATTAAATCAGCATCTGTTTAAAATGCTCCGCTTGATTGAAGTTTCAGACTATTCTCTCAGCCAAACACACACACTGAGTTGAGTCTAACACACCCTCTGAGTTTTGGTTTCTTCTCCGGTGTTGTCACTCATACAGAAGGTACTCGATGTACCTTCTTTAGTGGAAATGGCATTTCAATAAAAGTCTATTAGTTTCTCCTGATTCACTGTGTGAGCTCGAAGTACAGTGGTATTTGAAACAAAGAACCACTTTGATGTCTTCTTTGAGATCAATCTAAATGGAATCAATCTGATTCGGTTACACTAAAGTAGGAGTGGACAACTTGATATGTTATATTCATCGTTATTGTACTGATTATTATGTCCCAATACCCTTTTCTTAGTATATTGTGTGTACTGTCTTTCAACAACACTGATGCGTCAGACCAATTATGGAGAGCCTGTGAACAACAACCGTGCATAATAACATCAGAAAGTGCATAGAAGCAAGTAACTCTTTACGTTAATATCTTATTTTATTCATTTGTTTTTAACAATCCTTTGATTTTTCTGCCTGTCTCTTCTTAAATAGCTAATTTTTGCAGACATTGAAGTTCAAAATACAACCCCAATTCCAATGAAGTTGGGACGTTGTGTAAAAATACGATGATTTGCAAATCCTTTTCAACCTATATTCAATTGAATACACTACAAAGATAAGATATTTAATGTTCAAACGGATAAACTTTATTGTTTTTTGCAAATATTCACTCATTTTGAATTTGATGCCTGCAACACGTTCCAAAGAAGTTGGGACAGGAGCAACAAAAGACTGGGAAAGTTGAGGAATGCTCAAAAAACTGTTCCTGTTTGGAACATTCCACAGGTGAACAGGTTAATTGGAAACAGGTGAGTGTCATGATTGGGTATAAAGGGAGCATCCCTGAAAGGCTGAGCTGTTCACAAGCAAGGCTGTAACATTCTGTAACGGATATTACCACATGGGCTCAGGAACACTTCAGAAAACCACTGTCAGTAAACACAGTTCGTCGCTCCAACTACAAGTGCAAGTTAAAACTCTGCCATGCAAAGTGAAAGCCATATATCAACAACACCCAGAAACGCCGCCGGCTTCTCTGGGCCCGAGCTCATCTGAGATGGACTGACGCAAAGTGGAAAAGTGTCCTGTGGTCTGACGAGTCCACATTTCAAATTGTTTTTGGAAATCATGGACGTCGTTTCCTCTGGGCCAAAGAGGAAAAGGACTGTTCGGATTGTTATCAGCGCAAAGTTCAAAAGCCAGCATCTCTGATGGTGTGGGGGTGTGTTAGTGCCCATGGCATGGGTAACTTACAAATCTGCGAAGGCACCATTAATGCTAAAAGGTACATGCAGGTTTTGGAGCAACATATGCTGCCATCCAAGCAACGTCTTTTTCAGGAACGTCCCTGCTTGTTTCTGCAAGACAATACAAGCCACATTCTACACATTTCAACAGCATGGCTTCGTAGTAAAAGAGTGCAGGTACTACACTGGCCTGCCTGCAGTCCAGACCTGTCTCCTATTGAAAGTGTGTGACGCATGGGAAAGAATGGGAAAGAATTCCACCTACAAAGCTTCAACAATTAGTGTCCTCAGTTTCCAAACGCTTATTGAGTGTTGTTAAAAAGAAAGATGATGTAACACAGTGGTAAACATGCCCCTGTCCCAACTTCTTTGGAACGTGTTGCAGGCATCAAATTCAAAATGAGTGAATATTTGCAAAAAACAGTAAAGTTTATCCGTTTGAACATTAAATATCTTGTCTTTGTAGTGTATTCAATTGAATATAGGTTGAAAAGGATTTGCAAATCATCGTATTCTGTTTTTATTTATGTTTTACACAGCGTCACAACTTCATTGGAATTGGGGGTGTAATCATTGTTGGCTAGAGCCCTCATCATCCTCTGTTGGGCTAAGATTTTAAACAGAAACATTGTAAGATGTAAATTCCTGAAGGTCACCGCACACCAAATGCAGCCAATAAATCAAAACCATTGTTTTTAATGAAAGTACACACACTGTCACCGACATTTGGTGCACGCTGTATTGCACCACTCAGCATTTTGCTATTACTATGTTAAATTATACTATACATAGACCACAGAAAGATATAGCAGATATGTGACTTAAAATTTACCCAAAGACAGTCGGTCTTGTAGATATACAGACAAGTGTTAATTGCGTGTTAATTCAGCTTTCATTACAGCCTAGTCGCTTTTCACCTTGCATCTTCAAGTTCCAAAAGAGCAAGTTTGTATACCTTTAGTCAGGGGACATAAAAGTAAGTCGTATCAACCCCACACCCCTGTCTGGTCTCCAGGCTCCAGCCTGGTTCTGTTTTAAAACATTAAGTTATGAAAAGGGACAAATACATACTTCTTACCTGGAAAAACTTATTTAAGGTACACAGTTAGACCTTAAAACCACTGTTGTACACATTTACATTGTTTGTACCTTGATTAATGAGAAATGTACATGCACAGCACCTTTATTACTAACAGTGTATACTAGATGAGTGTGAAATTGAACACTGCCTGGCTCAACTCATCTAGTGGCCTTTAAAAGAGCGTTTGTGTATAATGCTGTTAAAATAGGATGTATAAGCCAAGTGGAATTGTCATATTTATTATAAAAGAAATAATAAATAGGCAGAATCATTCTACTGGTACTGGTCTACTGGTCACCGTTTTCACACGTCATATGGTTCCAAAATAAGACAATCAAAACAGTTTTTCTGTTGGGTAATAACATGTTCTAGTTAAACCTAAAGCTATAAAGTCCTAATAACATGCAGCGGAGCCCAAAGTCTGAGATCACACTGAAAATTTGGAAATAAACAGCAGAAAGTTGTAGAATCTTGAAAAGTTTTGAAGCAGATTGAAGCCAATTTGTGAAATTGTTAAGGCCTCTGTACAAAAAGCTAGTGTTATTCTTACTATTAAAAGACATGATCAGCTGACTTTCAGGATTAGGTTTACTGATTAGAGGCTTTCCTACTAGTAATAACTCAGACGTTTGTATGGGGGCCCTGGTGGCCATGATACCATAGACATCTGCTTATGTGACATATTAGGTTGAGTCAGGAATGAGTATGAACATAATAACAACACTACGAGTGCAAAGTATTTGGCTGACACATACTCATCAAAACTGAATTGAATTAACAACCATTTGTCATTGTGTTTGCACATTGTGAAATTAGACCTCTGCATTTAACCCATCCGTGCAGTGAAACACCCACATACATGCACACTAGTGAACACACACACTAGGGGGCAGTAAGCACACTTGCCCAGAGCAGTGGGCAGCCCTATCCATGGCGCCCAGGGAGCAATTGGGGGTTAGGTGCCTTGCTCAAGGGCGCTTAAGTCATGGACTGTCAGCCAAGGGGATCGAACCGGCAACCTTGTGGTCACAGAGCTGGTTCCCTAACCTCCAGCCCACGACTGCCCCCTGTACACATCATTTTGTCATTTTTTTGCATAGTCAACAAAAATGAACAAAGCTGAAAGGTGACCAGGGAGTTTCATCAGTTCACTCAGGAGCTGAAACTGAGTGCTTTTGCATACAGCTCAGATCTCCGTAACCCAACACCTCACACAAAAAAGCAAGACAAACTAATCATTTTGTCATAAGAATTCTTGTGTCTGGTATACCTTTCATCTTAGTTGTTGCTATGCCAACAAAAGAGACAACCATGATTGGTTAGTGAGTTCATGTCCCCTGCAAAAGGTGGCTAAAATCGAATGGAGGGCAAATAATAATAATAAAAAAAAAATTCTGTCTGAAAAATTGAGTTTGGTGTGCAAAACCATCAGTTGTACATATGTTCAAATTCACTTATTGATGTCCAAATAAATGCTGCTTGGTGTGTAAAGACCTTTACACTAACGTGTTGTGAAATTAAGGGATGTATTTAATCATGATGTCATAACACTTGATTTCATGAACCAATAAAATCATTCTATTTATTTCTTTAGGTTTTTTCAATTTGCATGTATATAATTGTGTACGCATCTGCAAGCATGCATGCATGTGTTTGCAAATGAGAATGTGTGTGTGTGTGTGTGTGTGTGTCTGTGTGTGTGTGTGTAACCGCCCTGCTGTGTGGTGGACCGGTCTTTGCCGTGTGGAGCCAACATACCCAGGGATCAATGCATCTGTTCTGTCCTCACACGGAGCGCAGTCACCACTGAGCCGGTCAGCCTCTCTGCTTAACTCTTTACTGACCTGCACTGTTGTGTACCACACACTCAGCATAGCTTGCCTCAATCACTTTGACCTGCTTACTGACACAATGCATCAACCACACTAAAGCTGCATGATGTGGACAAAGTACTCTAAGTAATCTACAAAAAAACTAAAGTTAATTAACAACATTTTTAACACATTTTTTGTGACATTATTTCTCTAGTTGGACACACTACATATTCCTTAATACTTTGGTGTTATATACAACCATTTATACCATTAAAAAGAGTTCTTTAAAGAACCATATACAGCTGGCTTTCCATCATAGAGAAGAACCATTTGACCGTACAAAGAACCATTTACGTATTTTAATGATTTCTTTGGGTGTTCATAGTTATACATAGAACAATGTGTTTATTACAGAACCCAGTTGAGATTTTTTAAGAATGTACATTATATTAATAATGTGTTGACGTAGTTGAAGATTTGCCTGCATTTGACCAAAATAATTTACTTTTGTTGGATTACATGAACTTCCTTCGCCAACACTGATATTGTGATGCAAAATTGTGACAATATGCATGGTGGAGGTGCAGTTATGCGCTGTTGAGAATGAGCATTTTATTAAGAATGGAATTGAATACAATTGCATTATTTGAGCACCAAACTTCATAGAAAACCAGTACCAGCCACCCACACCACACCAGCATGTTCATTAGTAAGTAGTGCAAGCTGTGCTACAGCTGTTTATACAGCTACAGGTACTCTGCCATGGATGGTAAACATTTTTCTTCTCTAGTGGCCTTTTGCTATAACTGTGCTGGCCACACTTGACACAGCGTCCACGGGACTTTGCTAGCAGAAAAGAAGCTTTTGCTCATTTTCATCTGTGACGAAATTGCAGTTTTTTGGGAAGAAAGCAGTTACCATGAATAATGGCCAGGTAAGGTAGATGACGGGTGACTTAAAGAAGAAAAGAGGGGAAAATTGTGTGTGTGTGTGTGTGTGTGTGTGTTGGGTGGTGAGAGGGTGTTGCAGTTTCTGAAAGGCTTAGAGAAATTGGCCCAGAACTGCCATAAAGCTCTACAAAATTATAGTATGACAGACTGTACAGAGTCATACACAATATACACTAGAGCTGAGAAAATCTCTGAAATATATATTTTAGCCTTAACTTCGTACTCATGTACAAGCCTTTCATGTGACCTTGGGTTATTTTACAGTATTGTAGGCCAAGCCATCTGTGATCTTTAACTAATAACAATGAAATGAGAAATGCATGGGCTAATGGTGTGGAACATCATGTTCATTATGTTGGAAATGTTTTAGGTCTTATCAAAGCGTAATATTTTCTTTCTCCTTGAAATTTTGTTTAAGCCTTTTTCAGGCTCTGTCATTGTGGTCTGCTCTTTCTTTCTTTCTTTCTTTTTTCTCCACATTGTTCATTCCTTTTCATTCAGTCTTTTTCTCTCCATCTCATCCCACCTCATTTGTCCAGTTCTTATTAGAAGGCAGTAAAGTGCTTTCACCCATAGTAAGCAGCAGCCTCAGGTAGGGTGTAGCGTGCGCTTTCCCATTGCACAGTGGGCCGAATGCTAAATGCATCAGTATGCGCTCTGGCTAGAGTAATAACTGGACCCAGCAGTAATTACTGCAGATTGTTACTGCCTTGCTCTCTGAGGAGCCCAGCTCACTTCTCAGTGACAGGCCAGCCCCTTTCCCTCATTGTCCCAGGACAGAAAACTCTAGTATTATTCTATGTAATCACCATTATAAGCATCAGTAGAATATGGTTGATCACCACAGACAGTAATGTCGGCAGGTTTTTTTGTGTTTACAAACAAACTGAAAACCTATCTGTTTGAAATACACTTAGAATAGATTTCAGTGGGCAGTTGCCTAAACACCTTGACTTTCAGTGCATTTTGAGTCAAAAAGTATTGGGAATACATTTATGGTAATCAATATGCTACAGATGCTAGAGTCAGAGATTGATTACACTGAACAAGTCTGGAGCTGGAACTTTATAACAGCAGAGTGGAGGGCTATATTGACATGTTTCAGGCTAGCGATTCATGCCACTTCAAGTTCAATTACAGACACATAAAGGCTACTAACATCTCTCTTAGAATAGCTGTGTAGTACTTATGCTTCATTTCACCTCAAACTGAAAACTGATAGGGAGCCTGTCCCAGCAAGTGTCCTACCTGTGGATGAACTTAAATAGATATAGCACCTGTTTTACACCACAGCAGGACAATCTCAGCACCATGCAGTCACACAAGCACAAGCACAGCTCTGTCACTGCACTTAACTCACAGACCCACGTCTAAAAATCTGACACGTCTGCCGCCACAAATACAAACACACATGCCAACAACAGTTTACAGTTTATGCAAAAAACAGTTAACTGTTAACACGTCCCAGCAGAAGAAAGTGAAGGTGATCCATTAGTTACCTGCGACGGCAAACCGCATCCAGCCCAGGCTCCTGACAGCACATTCCTCCTTCACACTCCAACGTCCTCTTTCTTTTTCTTTTTTCCTCCTCTCTCTCTCTCTCCCTCCCTCTCTCTCTCTATCTCTCTCACTCTCACTCTCTCTCCCCTCTCTGTCTCTCTGCGCTGCTCGCTCTCTCCAGTCCGCACTTGTTTGAGCCTATTTCAGTGTGGACACTGGAGCCCGCTGTGTCGGTGGCATGGTTTCGAGCAGTTTGGCAGAAGGTCACATCATCTTGCTCTGTGAGGGGAGGGAAGAGAGGGAGGAGATGGGAGGAGGGAGATAGAGGGAAAGTCAGGGAAAGAGAAAGATGGGGTAAATGATTATACATAGAAATCTATATCTTGGAGGACACAGGTGAGCACCACAAGAAATCTATGTGTGTTTATATTTGTGTGTGAATAAAAAAATTAAATTAGGTTCTTTATCTAATTTACAAAACTGAGCCGTCGAAAGGGTCTTGAAGGAATCACAAATGACTGTTCTATGGCATCACACCAAAGAGCCCATTGTTGGCATCTGTATTTTAATATTTTTTTGTTAATATATTTTTTTTTACCTAGTTTATACACTCAGTGCATAGAGTCACTGTTTTTTAGCATTGAATATGAATGAATTGGTACAAAAGGTGATACGTCTTTTGAGGGATTTCCTCACCTCCTGAGTCATATAGGCATCTGTGTCCAAGCGAAGTCCAAAAAGTGCCTCAAAATCTTTACAAAAGATCACCGACATCAGGTATTAATTACTGCATTTTTTCAAGCACTAAGATTTATCCTTCATAGTCCCGTATGAAAGTGGCCGAGCCTCAGATGAGTGCCAGTAAAGAAACCTGAGGCTTCTCGGAGCAGTTAGTGAAGATTTTCAGTTAGTCTGTGGAAGAGCCCGAACCTCCGGTTTGCCTCGTTCACCTATTCTCCCCTCACGTGTCCAGCGTCCCCCCTCCATTAAAGCAGTACAGAGGTGGCTCCAGATGCAGGCAGGGTGTGGAAAGTGGCAGACAGATGGCACGGCCCGACACCTCTTGTAGGGTACAACTCCTGACCAGGGATGGGCTTAGTGTTTTCCTTTGTAGAGGAACCTTAGTTTTCTGTCTTTACACCGAGTTTCTCTGAGGATAATCAAATCTGTGCAGCTGAGTTCAGGTTCTTTTTTTGTCACCCCACTTGCTGTTAGTTGTAGATGGAGATGGTCTTTGTAGTTGTATTTGTAGTTGTAGTGTGCAGTCCTGGCCTCGGGATTACTGCGTCCAGTTGTAATCCTTCCTCCTCCTGCACTCCATGTCAGAGCAAAGGCTTGTGAGCCGTAATCATTATGTGGTAAGGATTTATCCTGCGTCTGTCTCTCGCTCTCACTCCCTCTCTCTCTTTCTCCCACCCATTCTGCTCTCTCTTCTCCCACCCCTTCTCCCTCCCGCTCGAAGTACCACCCTCTGTTACTTATAGTACTCAAGCAAATAGACGCTATTGATCATTGGCGCTTATTTTCCGTCGTGTTTCTTCAATGTTGTCTGTCATTCTGATGCTGTGTCTGCCCTCTCTTCATTTGCCCTGCTTGCAGGATACCAGTCATCAACAGGTCCAGCAGACAATGGTCTATTCGATTTGGGTTAATGCATACCACACACACACACACACACACACACACACACACACACAAACAACCATACTTGTCATAAATACAATGCTCACACAAGAATGCCATGAATGTCAAAAATACGACCACGTTCATTTAATCTTTCAAATTTCCCACAGTGCATTTACAGTTAGGGTTGGGCAATATGATAATATTTATTGTTATTATAAGAAATTATGTCATGTCACAATATGCTTTTCTGAGTATATCTGTGGGTATTGTCAGTACTTCCACTGCATATTTGACTAAAAAGCATAAATAGTCCTTTTTAACTATAATTAGTGCAGCACAGCATGTAAAATGTTGAATACAAACCTTTGTATTCATTGGTTTTGATATAATATTGTGGCAATAGTTTGTCTTTTATCATGTTACAAAAAATATATTATCATGTTACAAAAAATATATATCAGGCCATACTGTGTATCATAAAAACTAAAAATACTATGATTATATATTTGCTATACTGCCCGCCTCTATTTACAGTACTGTGCAAAAGTCAGAAACCACCCTTCATCTATTTCAGTTCCAGTCAAAACAGAAAGTAATTACAGATTATTAAGTTTTTTTTTTTTTTACCATTTTCATAAATTTTCACCATTTTTCAGAAAACATAATTGACAGAAACTTACACAGAAGCCTCCACTAAAAATCTTATTTTTTCAGTATTTAGTATTTCCATCATTTCCCTTTATTACAGCTTCCATTCTTTATGGGTGACATGCTCAGGTTTTCTTATACATTTACAGGGATACACTTGACTTAGTGACCAGTCCATTGTTCTGCGAGCACCAGTAGCTTATTTTATGTGTTTTTTTTTATCCAGGAATGGAATTCTTCACAACTACACATCCTTTCAGACCCCTAGCGTTCAGTTGTCTTCTCACAGTGGAAGGATGGACAGAAACAACTGTGGATTTTTTTCAGATCTGAAGCAAGAGTGAAGCTTGATTTTCTTGTCTCTCTCTCTCACAGATAAAAGCTTGAAGTACTGTTTATCTGATGGTTGTTAGGAGTTTCATTTTCTCTGTATCTTGTAATAACTTTTGGAACTCCAGTATTGAAAACTCCTTTTTTTCCCACTTGTTATTCTTTGGCTTTCCCCTTTCTTATACATGTTTATTATTTTATACCGCATCCTTTCAGAATAAGCAAAATAATAATTATAACTTTGACTTAATAGTCATTTTGGCTGGAAATTAAATAAATGGAAGAATGGTCTCTGATTTCCTAGCAGTACTACGCAGCCTTTAGAGTTATGGGCACCCTTGGAAAAACATGATCTTTGTTGTTTCACTAATCTTACACTAAAATATGAGAAATCTAACCTTTCTGAGAGAAAAGCTTCAGAATAAAAATAAGCAATTTTCTCAAGTATGTATACGTCAAAATCATTGGTATTCCTAGACATTCAAAAACAAAACCTAGTTGACATAAACTCCCCTTCATATTTTTGTCTTTAAACACTGTGAAGCCTTTTGGAACCCTTAAGTGGCCATTTATGTCTTCTTTTTTCACCAGAGTATAAATATGAGGTGACACAAAGGCCAACCCCCCTTAGTCATCCATCAGCATGAGAAAGATCACTGAATACACAAATGAAATGGGACAAAATGGTTTTTGACCTTCATAAATCAGGCAATGGCTATAAAAATAGCTTCACACCTGGAAATGTCCATATCCTGTTTTAAGGATGTGCATACAAAGACAAATGCTTAAAAGCTTTAAACAAAAAAGTTGTAATGAGGTTTAATGAACATCAGGAGGCTAACCCTTTTAATACAGTTGGACAATTACAGAGCTGTATGCATCCAAAACGATAGTCACCAACTCAGTGCTAACAAACTATTTAGAAATCTTGCCAGAAGAAATATCTGCTGTCATCAAACAAGAAAAGTGCCTAGAACATGCTCAGCACCACTACAACGTTGATGGAACCTGGACCCCAGTTTCAATCAAAGTTGTTCCCAGTTTCAAGCAAAGTTGATATTTAGTGGAGGTTTCTGTGTAAATGTATGTTTTCTGAAAAATGGTGAAAATGTATGAAATCCCATAGTTAGATGAGACAAAAATAGAGCTATGTGGTAGTAAGTACCAGAGGTGGGTTTGCTGTATTGTAAGAGGTCATATAGAAATGAACCTTACTTTCAGAGAAGTATGGTGGTGGATGCTTGATGCTGTAGAGCAGTTTTCATTCCAAAGGCCCCGGGAATCTTGTTAGGATACGTTGCATATGGACATCATCAAGTCCTCCAGGAGGAAGATGGGGTCTTGGCTGGAGCTACAAAAATATAAAACAAAATTAATTGAAACAGTGCGGGATGAGCCTAAAATGATAGATCACAAGCCTGGACCCAGGTCTCTTAAGGATCTGAAGACAGTGAAGAGGAATGGTCTCAGTTTCCTTCTGTTTTATTCTCCCACCCTATTCAGCATTATAAGACAACATTCAGTGCTTGGCAAAAGAAGGTTCTACAAAGTGTCACAGGGGTGCAGTGGTGCCAATAATTGTGTTGTTTTTGATAAAAATATGATTTTTTTTCCTTTTGAGATTGCTCTCCTCTTTTGTTTTCAATCAGATACAACAAAGACTTTATGCTCATCTGTGCTAAAGGTAACAGTAATCCTGGAGGGTACCTGTCAGCAGTTGATGTGCCAGGGTGTAATGCTTGAATGTTAATGGTGATTAGTTTAAAGGTAAATTAACAGTGATTGCAAAACACATAGAGCAGCCCAGTGAGTGACTGTGAAGGTGGTAATTAACAGTTTCAATGAGGTATGGTTTTATTCATATTAACTCGCTCCTTTCCATCTTCGTAATGTGCACAGAATGATTAATTCTCTCTGCCTTGCGGACGGGGACACTTTGCGAGCAGCTAATTTTCTGGCGAGAGAAATACATGCCAGGAGAGAAAATGCTTCCAGCTATTGATTACGTGTCAGAGATTCGGGTTAGAGGAAAAGAGGCTGGAGCAATGACACAAAGCAAAAGAACGATTTACTTTTTTGGGGAAGGGCTAAAAATAGCCTTACGAAAATGCCACAGATCATATTTTGGGAACATTTTGATTCTGTGGGCCATGTAGTCTATCTTCTGTAGTATATGTTCACATACAAATATAGTTTAGATGTGTTATTATCTGCAATTTGTCAAGGTGTTTTCATGTAATTTTAGCCTCCATGTTTCAAACGTCCACAGCCTGACAAAAACATTTTCTTTTTCTTTTTTTTCATCAATTTTTGATTGAGAAAAGTACTGTAAGGAAACATCATACACATATTTTTTATTCTTTTTAAAAAGCTGAAGAAGCTTTGAGTTGTAGTTCTACATGGATATCTTTTAACATGCAGTCTGATCTTCATCAATGTCTTAATAATAAAGTCTTATTTAACAGAACATTTTTGTTTTTCCTAAGCATGATTTTATGTCTCATCAGTCAGTAGAATTAACAGTTTCAATGACGTTTGGTTTCATTCATATGAACTCTTAATAGTTAGCTCCTTTCCATCTCCGTAATGTGCACAGAATGATTAATACTCTTTGGCTTGTGGACGGGGAGACGTTTTTCCAAACATGGCATGATGTTATGTCTTATCAGTCAGTAGAATGTTAGTTCTAGTTCAGTCTAATTGTTAGTTTAATGATAATTTCTTGATGACCAAATCCCATTCAGGAGCTGGTACACTCACAGATGGAGGCCTTTCAGGACCCACAGATGGAAGTCCTTTTTCCCTCCGATTGAACAAGTGTCCTCTTTAGAAGGGTTGTCCGAGATCTGCAGAAGTAGCTAGTGGGTCAGCCTGGGTTTCTGGAGTTTTGGGCCCTTCCTCTAGTGCCGTCTGCCTGTGAAGATTTCACTTCAGTTAACTCTCACCTGTCAGAGCTGCATACGTGTGACAGTACTGTTAAGAAGCCCACCACTAAAACGTCAACAGTTTCAGTGCAGCTCTTTTAATTTTTCAGGCTGGGAAGTTTTGTTTGTCCAGCTAAATTCTAGTCAGAAATAGCAAACAGCTGCCTGAACTGAATATTGTGACAAAAAAAATAAAATACAGCCTCTCAGAGCAAGAAAGATATTCACAATTACACCCTCCTACATGTCGCTCCAAAACAGTGATCTATTGCTATATCATTTTGCATGTCGGTCAAACAGCCTCTTCCCTACATGGTAGGCAATAAAAGGTACCAGATTCCCTGCAGGTCTGCTCTGATCTGTAGAAGTCTGGCTTGTGAGACCAAACCCCTAAACTTTAGCTGAGCATTTAAATGCTGAACGTTATCTAAACATTTAAATATTTCTGTCCTGAGTTTTGTGGTGTTGCAGAGCCTGACTATGTAATGTACTGTTAACCCTTAGCTCTCATGACTGTCTGCCATTCAAGATGTATTTGTTTTTCTCGTCTCTTTCTGTGACCAGCAGTCAAGCATTTAGTCTGGTGCTTGGACCGTTTTTACACTTTATGAGTCGAAAAGGTAGTCATCAGTGTAGGGAGAACATTACAACAACACCAGTGTTTTCACGGATGCCTATAAAACATTGCCATGTCATTAACAAGCACAGGACCATTGACATGGCGATTTATAACACTGGACGCTTAACAACACCAGAAAAGTCAATGAGCTGATGATTAACTGTATTCCCAACCTACACAACATTGACTATGTTCTAGTTAACACTAGGCAGCTAACTTTAGCTAACCTGATTGGGTAACCTGTCATGAGATCCTTGACTTATCTTCATAGTAGGGAAAACATTACAGCCATGACCGCATTTAATGAATGAGGATGTAAAGTCCTCCTTTATAATGTCTTTAATGTATAGGACTCACTTATTTTTATAGCCTTATTAAGGTATGGAACTAATTATGTTCTATAAGATGTCATTCGTTTGGTGGAGCAGTCTTCATGTTCAGAAACAACTTTCACAAGATCTACAAGCATTTTTCTGAGAGTCACTGTGTGAATGCATTGTTTAACAGGGCCTCCTGATCATGGCTCTTCTTTGCTGATGCCACAATATTAGGAATCTGTGAGTTTTGCAGGTTTTAACAGTTAAAGATGTCTTGAACATATGTGGGAGATGTACTCTTAAGCTGTATCTCAATTCATAATGATGGAATGAACTGATGTAGCCATATAGCCTTTATCCTGACATAGGACCATCCTACCACCTGAGGTGGATCAGTTTGGTGTAAATGAGTTTATTATCCATGTGTGGCATATTGTAGTTTCTGTGAACCAGTATGAGAAAAGTCAGTTGAGTTGAATGTGCAATAGTCCTGTACTAAGCTGACCAGACTTTATGACTTTCACGTTAACCCCTTAAAATCCCAGGCTTATTACAAACTAAGGCTTATTATTCAGTAACTAAAGGGACTTCAGTGCAAACTGGCTGAGCTATTCTTAAGTTATAGATGTGTGTAATAAATCTTTAGCCATTTAAAGGGTAAATCTTCAAGACAGAGCTATTTAGGCAGTATTCATACTGTCCAAAGACAAATAAATATCAGCTTTATCCTCAGATAACATAGAAAAGTATGTTAAATTATGCGTTGTTAAATTTCATTTGAGGACATGACCAGAACTTATACATGACAAACATTAAGAGCACTACTTAGGAAGTATTTATACTGTCCATTATGGAGTTGTATAACTTACCTGTCTTTGCACAATCAAAGATACACATTGTGGCAGAGTGCAAGGGAAATGATTCAAAGCTATCAAAATGCATGTTGTGGAGGAGCACAGCACTTCAGTGGAAATGTATGTTAAGTGTTTTTCCTGTTCCCTCCTCCAATCACAGGGTAGCAACATTAAAAACCTGAGGGGCCTGCAAATGATTTCAACCCCTCTCTTCCCACCACACACACACAGACACACACACACACAAGCATGAACAATCGCTCACAAACTCATTTTCTCTGCTTCACACAAAGACACATAAATAGCCTTCACCTCACACATATTCTCACACTTGAAAATGCTATTCATTCACAGTAATTGTGGGCAGTATTACTCTGAAAACAGAAGAAATCCAGAAAGTGCACCACTCCAGGACTCGCAGTTTTCTGATTACACAGCCTCAAGAGTTTAATGATAGTTTCGCTCCAGGAAAAATAGACATCACATACAATAAAGTTCTTGTAGCCTGTAAAGCTCCTTTCTCAACCTGGTGTTGCCTGAAATCTCTCAGTGATGAATCTGATGAACAGCCTGTGGTTTTATGATCCTGTCGCGTCTACACTGAGAGATCTTGGTCATGTCATGATGATATATGCTTGCCAAGGACTGCAGGGCGCATTCTCAATGACCTCATCAATCACCGAGGCGATAAGCATCTATGGCTGCTTGTCATTCTTGATGAGGAAGGTCTAATGTTGGCTTTAACTAATTGATGCAGGATCCATAAAAAAAAAAATAACGACCCATCAGACAGGAGCTGATTACAAGTTGGAAAGATTGCGATTATTCTGAACAATTAAACTTTTAATAGTGTGTTAATCCATATTACTGGCTACTTGACTACTTCATGCTGATTGGCTAATTACATGCTGTTGCATTCTTATTGATTGGCTAGTTGAGTCCTGCAATCTGATTGGCTCATTGAGTCCTAAGCTCTAATTGCAGTCTCACTGGCCTGTTAAATCCTGTGATCTGATTATCTTGTTAAAAGCACCACTTCGATTGGCTAAATGAATGCCGCAGTCTGATTGGTTGCTTGAGTTCTACATACTGATTGGCTTGTTGAATCCTCTAATTTGTGTTTTGCATTTATACTTATATTGTTAATATGCTCAAGATTGAATTTCATGTTCCAAAGCCTACCAGGTCCAAGGTATTGGTTTGGTTCAGGACTACACACCTGCACAGCAAGTCCTGAGGACAGTCCCTCACTGTCTTCAAATGCAGACTGAACACGCACATCTTATTAGTGCTTATGAAACGTCTCACTGTTGACATATAATCTTGCAGTATTTCCAGGTACGTGGTTCCGGGTATTTTTTTACTTTTACTGTTTGCATTTTTTGTCAGCTGCTCTGGATAACAGCATGTGGTAAACGAGTAAATCTCTGTCTGACATGTCCTCATGGATAGCAGCCCACCAGCTGAAGCTGAACCCCAGCAAATCCATGCTGCTGTACATTCCTTGAATTATAGGTGTGGCCCTGATCTTCCCATCTCCTTCGAGAACTCCATCCACAAAGCCTTGGGGAATTTTGGATGACCAGTTATCATTCTCAGCTCAAGGTGTCTGCTGATTTGGTCATGCAGATTTCTCCTCTGCAACGTCTGGAGGATTTGACCATTTCTCTTGAAGGAGGCCATCTAAGCAATTGTTCAGTCTTTTGCCATCTTAAGGCTTGACTACTGCAACTCACTACTGGCTAGTGTTGCTATGCATGACATCAGGTCCTTGAACCTGATCCAGAGTGCAGCAGCACGGTTTGTCTTTAAGTGTCCTATGTTTACCCATGCCACTCATTTACTGCCTTCCTGTAGCTGGACCTGGTGCTCCCTACCTGACGGCAGTGATTAAGACTTGGAGTCCTTTGGGCTTCAAGTACAGTGTAGCTTCACCAGTCATTCTTCAATTTTTAGACATGATGCAAACATCAAGGACTTTTTATTTTCTGTCTTAAAACATGGGCTGAAGACCCACTTCTTTGTAAAGCCCTTAAATTAACACTTATTGTAATGCCCTGTATTTGCACATGAGAAATGTCTTCCGTCTATTGTTCAGTATTTTCATATCTAGATATCAGCACTGACTGTTCTTTCTGCCAGCATCTTAGCTCAAGCATCTTTTTGATTTCAACCTTTTTGCTCTAGCAAAGGATACATTCAGAGTGGCCAACAAAGCACCTCACTCTGGATAAGAGCATCGGCTAAATGCTACACATGTAATTATGAAGTAATAAATCTAAAATTTATTTTAGATAAATTTGTAAATTGCAACAAAGTGGAATCGGACACATGCCATCATCACAATATGCATCCAGTTTCTAAACCTGGCCCATTTCTAGCCTTCATTCATCACAGTGTCGGTGTCCTGGGGAAGATTTATCAGTTCCTAGAGAGTTGTGCAGTGGTCAGTGTTGATTGCGGCTGTTAGCACGTCAGCAGTAGCTGCTGGCGACCCTGAAGAGATTAGCGCTAGCGTTAGTGGAGTGACAGCAGAGGCCTTGCAGGAACAGGTGGGCACAAGGCAGAGGAAGCTACACGTGTCAGGATAGAAGAGAGAGGGAGAGAGTACCATATGTTCCCCCTCCATGGCTTGGCCACAACATTTTGCATGCTAGAGAGGTGGATAAGCACACGAGACCAATAGCTAAAAAGAAGAGAGGGAGAACAACAGGAAGACAGAGAGCTAAAGAACACTGACAAGAAGATGGCAGGACTGGCATATGTGCCCGAAGTCCTGATGTCTGAGTACACACTCTTCCGTCTGTCGGAGCGAATCAGCTGGTATTATTAGCCTTGCTCTTGTGACAGAAACAGGGAAAAAGGAGGGAAAGGGGCCAAACTCGGCACTGGCCAGACCTCAGGGGAGCCGCCAAATATAGCCAGACGTCTCTAAGTATTGACCAACGGCAGCTCAGCTTACGTCCTCAACCCAGCCTTTCCCTCCAACTTCTGCTCTACCTTTTCCACTCTCTTGCTCTCTCTCTCTGCCCCCTGGCTCTTCCTACTTGTGGCTGTTTTTATCGGGATCATAGGTATAAAAACCATAGCTTATTGCTTCCATTGATGGATAAAGAGTGCTACTCCGTCCTTTATTGACATATCTAGCTGGTGGTAATGGATTTCATTTTTAGCATTTCTCTTTTAGGTCAGGTCAGGTGGAAAATATCCCACCTGTGTCGTGTGTATTATCACACCAAGTGGCCTATTGACTATATTTAGTTCACTGAGAACAGGCTGCTTCTCCTGTTGGCAATTACAGGTAATGGGACTATTTCTCCATGCCTGCCCTTTGCTGCCATGTTCAGTATATTTTCAGCTTTGCACTTTCATAACTTTTTTGATGAGCTACTGTAATTTTCGAAACATAGGGTTTCCCTCTATTATTCATACATACTCATTGCATGTGACGATTCTTTATATAAGTGATTCATTTGCTTGGTATTTTTTGTGGACTCCAGTGCAAACCCTAGATTTCACAAGAACTAAACTGGACCGTTGCACCACATCATTACCCAGAGATGATCTGGTGTCAGTGACTGGGAGAAGATTGTGGACAGTCTAGAGTTTCCCACCCTGCGTTGCATAATTCTAAGCGGCTGTGGATGTTGGAACAGCAGCCAAACTCTACACCTGCTGCCTTGTGATTCATTAATTTGTTGGAAATGAGGATGGAAGACTGTTCATTGTAATGTCCTTGCAAACTATTATCCATCCTTTGTGTTAACTTTTCCAGATCTGCAACAAATGCTCATGTTTAAGATTCTCATGTGCAATGACAGCTTCTCTGCTCTCCTCTCTTTTAGAGTAGACTTGCCCTTATATCCAGCCTTGTTTCTGCTTGGAGATATTTCAGTACTTAACTTGAAACCCAGTCAAAAGAAAACAGTCATAGCTTCTCTGACAGCAGTGAAGAAAGCAATTTTGTAATTTCGTGCAGAACTGAAGGTTCACTTAAGATCTACATTTTTGCTCTATTTTATGGATGTCATGGTACTGGAGTGGGTACAAAACAGGAGTATGTAAAGTTTTCAATAGATATAGAGAAAATGTAACTCCTAACAACCATGCGAGACCTGGTAGGCCACCAAAACTGTCCCCATCAGATAAACAGTACTTAAAATCATCTTCATCTTTGAGAGAGTGGAGAAAATCAAGAATGAAAGCTGTAATTAATGCATACTAAGTACTTTTAGTGTTAGTAAAAATGCTATTATTGATGTGAATGTTAGTTCTTAAGGTTTCTATGTAATTTAAAGCTAAATGTTTTTTTCTGCTTTTTTCCCTGATGCTGATGTGAATGAATAACCTAAGGTAATTAATAGTAATTCATGGCTGTTTTGACTGGACATGTAATAAATGAAGACAAACGTCTTGTGTTTGCACAGTATTGGACCATACATTTAGTTTGTATTTGGATGCAAATCAGAACACAGAGTGGAATCTTTATTTCTCTTGCCTATATCTGCAACTTCTTTGTATCATCTAGGCTCAACAGTGCTTATGACCAACGGAGGGGATGTAGTATTAAAGAACATAGGAGCTCTTTGTTTAGAGGGGGTTTGTTTCTATTGTTCTGTGTGAAGAGAAATATTACCTACCTAGGAATCATGTTTAAGGTATTTGGATAGTATGTATTCATTAACTCTTAACTAATTTAAGATGCAACACAGGCAAAGGGCAACACATTTTTAATGTTGGAAAACATTTTGTTTGAATAAAAAGTCTAAATATTTGATTTTCTGTCAAAAGAATGCCTAAAATTTGTCAATAAATCAATATATGCTCAACCAAGTTTAACCATATTGGAGTTTGTCCCCATATTCTGCACTAAATGCCTCTACTCTTCTGGGAAGTCATTGTACTAGAAGATGGAACATTGCTGTGAGAATTTGATTGCATGCAACCACAAGAGCTTTAGTGAGGTCAGGTACTGATGTTGGGTGATTAGTTCTGGCAAACAAACACGACTCCAGCTCCAGAGAACACGCTTACACTGTCCCATAGCTCTATTGCATTAAGCATAGTGACCTTCAGCTCATGTGTGGCTGCTCCAGTGCACCCCACTTTATTGTACTTTGTACTGCTGCAATTGGAGAATTTCCCTCTGGGATTAATAAGGTGATCTATCTATCTGTCATTCTACTGACAATTCTGTCAGCAGTGGGTGCAGCTTAATGTAACGGAATTCACTAATTACCCATTCCCTTTACTAACACACCCTTGAAGAATCGCCTTTTCTTTAAAAGGGGACTGTTTCAATAGTGTTGCTATTCACTATTATTACCTGTTGCTCAATAGGTAGACCAATGATTAATATAGTTTGCTACTAAAGTTTTAAGTCCTGTACTTCCAAGGAATTTGTTGCTTTTATTTCGCAAACACATTCTTGGGCTTAGTTTTTTTACAACCGAAATAGTACAACACTGAAATATTAAGTGCCTTTGTGTTACTACTAAGCCACAACAGCACTAAACAAATTGAAACATTTCCAAAAATGCTGAGTTTTAAAGTTGCTCACAAGTGAGGTACTTCAGGCTACTGTGGGTAGTTAACAGTGGTGATCTAAGTAAGGTTAAATTGTGTCCATATGAATGGAGCCTGTGGTTACTTAACTCCAACTTTCTTCTTTTCTAGCTTCCCAAACTCATCTGCAAGCTAAGGCTAATGCTAATCATAAATAAACATGTTGGAAATAAGTTTAACTTTTTTAATTCAATTGTAGAGATGTAAACAAAGTCATTGAGAGGGGCTTGAAATAAATCATAGTGAAAATTACAGAGGCGGATGTCTGTGATGTTTACCATCCAAACCCAAAGACATTTTATTTACTATACAAAATGACCAGTGAACCTGCATGTATTTCTCCACCATAAATGCATTTACAATATGTAAAGCTGGTATTTGTAATCACAAAACGATTGTAAAACAATGTTCCAGGCAATCGCTTTGGACGTCTAGTTTATATCACCACCATCACTGAGTCAGTAAGTTTCACATCAAACCACTCTGAATGACTTAATCGAAGATTGCCCTAATAATTTAGCTTAATAAGATAAGACTTTATTGTCATTCGCATCACATGTGGTACATGACGTGGAACAAACGCTGTACTCACGGTCCAGTTAATTCCCAAGTAACATAAACAATAAATAGAAGGTGCAAATAAAGGGGTGCAAATAACAGCAGCATGAACCACAGCGGCATGAGTACGAGGTAGAAGGTGTACATCTTAATACTGGTAATGTATAAAGTGACATGTATAAAGTAACATGTGTAGAGGTGATTTAGTGGAGGCACTATATCACCCCTACTATATCACCCCCTATTCATTTTATAATGAAGAAATTATAAAAAAATCGGCAGCTTTCTTTTAAATATCTGCCTTTTTCTTCAGTGCTGCTGTGGTAATGTTATGGCTTAAAGAGACTTGTACAGCTGTAAGATTTTAATAGCATCCACAAATGCACAACAAATTTTTTTTTATGTTTCGGATCTTTTAGTTTTTAATGAAACTAACTTTCTTTTTTGGCTATTTGTATTGTAACTCTTATTAAAATGCTGTGTTTTAAAGCGGTTCTGTGCCTCATTTTGCTGTTGTTTTGTCATCTTTTCTTTGCTTAATGGCTGTTGTGTTATGACTCTGTGGGTCATGCAGATGATGCTGTGAATTTCCACTAGGTGGCACTTGTACATAAGCACAGGTAGTTCTCTAGTGTTAAAGCACAAAAATTCCCATACTGCTTTTTTCATGTCAGATAGAAGATGGTTACACAAACTGTTCTTCAGGGATGTGAAATTAAATACCTGATAAGGGAAAAATTAAAACAGCACTGCTGACATATTGCTAGAAAGTAAAATGTTCTAAAAGAGAACAAAAGCGGTGTTGCAAATTATATAGTTAAAATCAAATCACGTTTATTGCCAAATCACATTTACACAGGTGGAAAGTGAGTGAAAATCTCAGGTGCATAGCCCCCTTATAGAATTTAAATACAAAAAAATAGTAATATTTAAGAAGAAAACACACACACACACACACACACACACACACGCACATACACACACACACACACACACACACACACATATATATATATATATATATATATATATATATATATATATATATATATATATATATATATATATGCCGACTCTGAATATACACATATACAACCCCAATTCCAATGAAGTTGGGACGTTGTGTAAAACATAAATAAAAACAGAATATGATGATTTGCAAATCCTTTTCAACCTATATTCAATTGAACACACTACAAAGACAAGATATTTAATGTTCAAATGGATAAACTTTATTGTTTTTTGCAAATATTCACTCATTTTGAATTTGATGCCTGCAACACGTTCCAAAGGAGCAACAAAAGACTGGGAAAGTTGAGGAATGCTCAGAAAACACCTGTTTGGAACATTCCACAGGTGAACAGGTTAAGGAAAAGGGAGCATCCCTGAAAGACTCAGTTCACAAGCAAGGATGGGGCGAGGTTCACCACTTCGTTAACAACTGCGTGAGCAAATAGTCCAACAGTTTTAAGAATGTTTCTAAACGTGCAATTGCAATGAATTTAGGGATTTCATCATCTACAGTCCATAATATCATCAAAAGATTCAGAGAATCTGGAGAAATCTCTGCAAGTAAGCGGCAAGGCAGAAAACCAACATTGAATACCCGTGACCTTCAATCCCTCAGGCGGCACTGCATTAAAAACCAACATCATTCTGTAACGGATATTACCACATGGGCTCAGGAACACTTCAGAAAACCACTGTCAGTGAACACAGTTTGTCGCTCCGTCTACAAGTGCAAGTTAAAACTCTGCCATGCAAAGTGAAAGCCATATATCAACACCACCCAGAAACGCCACCGGCTTCTCTGGGCCCGAGCTCATCTGAGATGGACTGACGCAAAGTGGAAAAGTGTCCTGTGGTCTGACGAGTCCACATTTCAAATTGTTTTTGGAAATCATGGACGTCGTGTCCTCCGGGCCAAAGAGGAAAAGGACTGTCGGGATTGTTATCAGCGCAAAGTTCAAAAGCCAGCATCTCTGATGGTGTGGGGGTGTGTTAGTGCCCATGGCATGGGTAACTTGCACATCTGTGAAGACACCATTAATGCTGAAAGGTACATGCAGGTTTTGGAGCAACTTATGCTGCCATCCAAGCAACGTCTTTTTCAGGGACATCCTGCTTATTTCAGCAAGACAATGTCAAACCACATTCTGCACGTGTTACAACAGCGTGGCTCCGTAGTAAAAGAGTGCAGGTACTAGACTGGCCTGCCTGCAGTCCAGACCGTCTCCCACTGAAAATGTGTGGCACTTTTTGAAGCGCAAAATACAACAACGGAGACCCTGGACTGTTGAGCAACTGAAGTTGTACATCAAGCAAGAATGGGAAAGAATTCCACCTACAAAGCTTCAACAATTAGTGTCCTCAGTTCCCAAACGCGTATTGAGTGTTGTTAAAAGGAAAGGTGATGTAACACAGTGGTAAACACTATATCCCAACTTCTTTGGAACGTGTTGCAGGCATCAAATTCAAAATGAGTGAATATTTGCAAAAAACAATAAAGCTTATCCGTTTGAACATTAAATATCTTGTCTTTGTAGTGTGTTCAATTGAATATAGGTTGAAAAGGATTTGCAAATCATTGTATTCTGATTTTGTTTATGTTTTACATAATGTCCCAACTTCAATGGAATTGGGGTTGTACACTAATATACACTAGTATTGCACTATTCCAATGTACAATTGTACAGTGATAAGTTATGAAATAGAACTATGAAATGTGCTGTTGTACACATTCCGTATGTGCATTTAGTCTGAGGAAGATAATAAATGAGATGCAGGTACACAGGGATAGGATACTGATATAGAAATCATCCAGATTGTACAGGATATGGATAGAACATGTACAAGATGTCAATCTATATGTGTAAGTATAGATTTGCTAGATTGAAGGTGCAGAGGATCAGAGTGAGTCTGATGGTGTGGATGAGGTAATGATTGTCCATGGAGATGATGACTCAGAGGTGCAGTGACAGGCTTATAGACCGATACACCAGCACTACTGGCTGTTCAGCAGCCTGGTGGCCTGGAGGAAGAAACTGTCTCAGAAACGGCTGGTTCTGGACTTTATGCGTCTCGGCATAGCTCGGCACAGCTCGGCAACTGTGAGAACAGAAAATGGCTTGGGTGGGTGGAGTCCTTTAGAATCCTGCTGGTCTTCCTCAGGTAGTGGCTGGTGTATAAATCCAAAAGGTTTAGAAGCTGGACCCCGGTGATGTGCTGGGCTGTCCGCAACACCCTCTGCAGAACTTTCTGCTCAATGGCAGTACAGTTTCCATACCAGGTGTTGTTGGAGCTGTTAGAACGCTTTCCACAGTACATGTGTAGAATGTTCTGAGGATGCAGGAGTTCATGCCAAACCTCTACAGCTACCTGAGGTGGAAGAGGCGCTGTTGTACCATTTTTACCAACTGTGTGGTGTGTTCGCTCCATGTCAGTTCCTCTGAGATGTGAACACCAAGAAACTTGGTGACCCTCTCTGCTGTGGCTCCACTGATGGTGATGGGGGTGTGCACTCTCTCTTGCTTCCTGAAGTCCACTATGAGCTCCTTGGTCTTGTTGACACTGAGAGAGGTTGTTCTCCTGGCACCAGAGTGTCAGAAAGCTGACCTCTTCTCTGTAGGCTTCCTCGTTGTCATCGGACATCAGGCCAACAAACAATTATCAGTCTCCTAATAATCTTCTGCAGTAAAACAGTGCATTACAGACAGCTTGCTGGTTTGATTGACAATGGGCTTCCCATGTTGTGCGTTCTCTACTCTGCCCCTGCCCCCCCTCCTAACACACTCGGTGAGCACTGTTTAAGCGGTGACTTGTCGCTCCTGCGACTTCACACTCAAGCTGAGATTTGGGATTAATGCTGCCTTTCAGGCTGATAGGATTTCAATGCTAGTGCTCTGCTGCCCCCTACAGGTGGCAGTTATGACATCAGTGCATTACTGTAACCTGCTGTCAATCACTGTGCGACAGGAAGAATTTTTTTTTATTTTCCTTCCTGGCCCTTGTTAGGAAACAGAAAAGGAAGTTACTCATGATTTTGAGCAGGTCAGGGTGCATGTGTGTGTTGGATAGTTTCTTGAGAGGACAAAACCACCGCGCTGTATTTTGGATGCTGGTCAGCAGCAAAGGAAGCTGATATGTTGAACACTAGCAAAACCAGCATAAGTTGTGATGTGGATGCTGGTACGTTGGGCAAGCAGCATGACCATGCTGGGTGACCAGCTAAACAGCACCAGAACAGAAAATAGACCTGCAAGGAATGCATGCTCATCTGTGCTGGTTTGTAGTAGCAAGGCTGTCATTATGGTTTAATGCAGATTCTGAAAATTTTCAATATTTAAAAAAAAGAGAGAGAAAAGGGATGCACAGGAAATATTGTTCATTTTTGACATTGATACTTGGTAGCCAAGATGTGTTAATGTGAAATGACTTTGCCTGTGATAAAATGCACATTCAATAGATCTGCATAGGATGGTTAACCATTTTTCTAAGTATTGGCAGCTCTTGTATACATTTACACACAACTGATAATGGAGCTTTATCTTGTACAGTTGGAGATAGGAATGGACAATACTACAATCTTTTTGATACAACAAGTAGAATGAGAGCTAGTATTGTGATATCTGTAGGGCCAATTTGGATGAAGATGAAGTTATCTAAGTGTTTTTAGCACACTTTAGTACACAGGACAAGTTGTTAAGAATATATGATGAAGGTATTGTTGTTTATAGTGAAGCAGTGCATTTTTTTCTGAAACAATAAGTTTTAATGACTGGCTAGCATTTTATATATATATATACATATATATGCATACAAGCTATAGAGATCGTTAGCTGGAATCAGGCAAAATATTTTTTAAGCTCTCTTTCTGAAGGTAAATTGTGTAAGTTTTAAAATATTAATTCATTTTGCCATAATAATTAAATGTAAGTACATGTAATGTATTTAAAGTAATGAACAAAATTGACAATTCCAGCGCTTCCATTTGACTTTAATTTGTCATAGTTTCTTAAAATGAAGTGGAATCATTAAGACATAAATTGATACAGGCCACAATTTAATTCAACTTCATATTACGATATACAGGGTGAGTCAAAAGTCACAAGACACCGTTTTATTTTATTTTATCATGGACTTTTATCTCTGGGGTCATCCCAAACAAATTGTGTTTGCTGAGAAAATCCACAACAAACACCACCTTCAGCACCGCATCGTGGAGGCTTGTGACAGCATGAAAAAAAATGTATATATAACAGTGTCCTGTGACTTTTAACTCCCCCTGTACATTTCCTTTATTGTAGTTATATTGTAACTGATGGTTGGGGTAGGAACATGAAGGGCTGAAACCTCTCCTTTTTCCAATCTAACGCCCTACAAATTCACATTCTCACCTTCCGTTCACAAGACAAAGGCTTCGCAGTCCCCACTGCCACCCCATCTCCTCCCTGTTCCTCAGTCCTGTATCAGTCTTACTACAGCTATGAGGGGGTCTGGCCTTCTAGCTACAGACAGAAGCTGCCCAGAGCTCCAGCCCAAGTTCTCAGTGTTCTCCCACCTCCCTCAGTCAGTCTTTCCTCACACTACCACCATGATGAAGGCATGATCTGAACTTACAAAATTTTTATTTTAGTGCTGTACTTATAATAACATAATGTAATAATAACAATACAAATTCTAAGCAGTGACACAAGAAGCCCCTTTCTGTGCAATACAAGCAAAACTGTCTGCTGTTCCAGTTCATTTCCCCCAACTATGTGTAGGTTTGTGCATCATCATCATCATCATGCACATTTAGCTTTACAGTAAATGCCCACTATTTTTAAGAGGGTATTTTCCTCTTTTTTCTCCAACCCATAACTGCTGATTTACCTTCATTTATTATATATTGTGATAAAGGTGGGCAATGCCGCTGATTCTCTCTTTTAATCTTGTTGTATAATGGCTGGTATTCTGATACCAGGACTTATACCAAACACATCTTCTAATCTCTTAATTAAAAGCAAGTCTTGCTACACAAATCTCTGCAGTGATTCTAACTCAACTATCATAGATTTTTTACAAGGATCAGCTCTCAAAAGGAAACACTGTATGCATCAACACTTAAGTAGGGGTCCGCCCACCCAGTTGCTGGTGCTTTAATAGGTCATGCAGGATAAAAGTACAAACGTAAAGCTAACGCAGAGTGAGCTGTCTGAGAATGAGTTGACTGCTGATATGCAAAGAGCTGCTTTTCGGAGGGGATTTTTAGGCCCATTACCCAGAATCAAAGCAACATTCTCATTAGTGACTTCCTTGAAAGGTGTGATCTTGTCTTTGTGGGAGGAAACGCTCTCTCAACAGTGGGTGCATCAACTCTTTCTCCAAAACACGTCCCGTGTATGTGGTGCTTTTGTAAATTAGGCACCTTCACGTGCAAGCTATTTTTTGAAGCAAGATGTAACACGTTTGCTGTTAAGCAGCTCCACGAAGGTGACGGAAGTGACAGCCACAGTTGTAGCTTCTTCAAACACATAAAGAAAACAGACAAAAAAACAGAACAACAGGCTTTTGTTGGACAAATTCACAATTTTAGAAATTCTTATTTTATTCATATCTTAAATTAAAAACCTTTGAATTTCATTCGATTACTCCAAAGGCACAATCATTCTTGTGGTTCAGAAGATTCATAAAACACTGCCACTCTTTTTTTTATCTTCTTTTTTTTTTTTAATAAGAAACAGAAATGAGCTTAAAAGGGAAATTTTTCTGTTTTGAAAATGGCTATTGTACTGAAAGCCTTCTTCAGAAGATTGTGTGATATGTCTTTTCTGTCTTTGTACCACTAGATTCTGAGGGAGAGAGGAGAGAGTACATGCTGGTTTACGTTTGTTGATAACACCAGGGCAGCCAATATTCGCGTCAGAGTCTCGCAAAATGTACAGTCTAATAAATAGTGTTAAACACGTAGCGAAGGAAACAGAATTGATGTGACATACTTTAGGATCCCTCAGTCAAAGGGAGACAGGTATAGAATTACAGTGACACACTGTTTCAATACAACACAGGAAAAGGATCAAATACATGTGTTCCAACACAGGTATAATGAGTGAGTCAGCCTGCTTAGGAAAGATGGGGGCAAATGGGTCAAAAAGACAGATTGAAAAGATTTGAAAACGTACTGCTGCACAAAAGTCAGAGACAACCCTAGCAGTTTCCAGTCAAAACAGCTGATAAAATATGCATTAGTCATTTTTTCTTGAGATATTTATGAGATTAGATATAAGATTCCACTTGCATAAGAAAGGGAAAAGTTAAAAAACAAGTGAAAAACAGGAGTTTCCAAAATAGGAGTTAAATTTACTAAGACACAAATGGAACTCCTAATAATCATGTAAGCCCTGGTGGACCACCATCAGATGAACAGTATTTAAAGCTTTCATCCTTGTGAGAGAGGGAGCAGAGAAAATCAAGCTCCGCTCTTGCTTCACATTTGAAAAAATCCACAGGTGTTTCTGTCCATCTTTCCACTGTGTGAAGACAACTCAACACGAGTCTGAAAAGATGTGTAGCTGGACCAAAAAGATGAAATTCTGCATCATCAACTAAAGAAGCTACTAGTGGTCTCAGTATAATAGACTGACCACCCCAGAGACCTCAACATCACTGAATGTGCTTGGGATTACTTGGCTTGTGAGAAGCACAAATAACAACCAACTTCAGACTGAACTTTGGAGGTGTGGATTTCATTGAAAAACTGAAAGCAAGTCTCATAAAAAGATTGAAAGCTTTAATAAAAGGCAAAAGGAGAAACATTAAATATGGAGAAATTAGAAATCATATTCAGTTGTTAAGGCTTCTTTGTACTTTTCTGTGAAATATCGTTTCTGCTTTTTTTCTGATGCTGAAAAATGACTGGAAATTAAATAAACAAAGGGCGGTCTCTGACTTTTGCACAGTACTGTATATCCACAGGTCACTCCTTGTTAACTCTGCGAAACGACATGTCAATATTAATGTGAGTTTTGCACCCTCCCTCTCTCTGGGTGTAGGAGACTGTGTAGGCAGTTTTGGTAAAGAGAGAGTGTAGGTCAGAATCAGATATACGACAAGCCATTAAATGTAATCAAATCAGAGATGAGAGAATTAAAGTGACACAATGATGGGGAAAAACAAAAAACATCCCTATCTTTATAGTTGAACTGCATCTACTCAGCACTGACAAGGATGTAGCACACAGTAGTGTTCAATGAAGGCAACAAAAACAAAAGAGATATGGATGCCTTTGAAAATATCCACCAACATAAACAACTATCAACACTTCTTGAGAACCACAAACACACACATATATACAGACATACGCACACACACACAAACACAAAAAAAGCACGCACGTTCACACTGGTAAAATCAGCGCGGCAGTAAGGCCCCGGTGCACCCACAAACACACAGACAACACACAGCGGGGCTGCCGCCAACATTACGTCACATACATACGCACACGCGCACTTACAGCCAATCTCCCACATGTGCCTGTTTTGCCCTCGTAGGCCGCAGGAGTTTGAATGACGTCCACAGAACCTCATGTGGCCACTTTGTGCCTGATGCTGTGTCCAGAGAATCTTCAGGCTTCGTTTCTAGTCCCATGCTGTTTTTGTTGTTGTCTTTGACACAGCACCGTGTGCCGGCGTTGGGAAATAAAGACAAAGCCTCTCCATTGCGTTCACACGTCGTTGGGCTCACTGACACACCCACACACATTCTATTTGTTGTGTGCGTTTGTGAGGTGTGTCTGTGTTCAGTACGGTCCAGGATTCCACTGCATTTCTATAGGCCTCTGAAGTCATTCTGTAGTCGGCGTCTTGCCCACATTAGGAGCTCCAGATTTTCTCTATGAGAAAAGTGAATGCCCTATTTAAAAATAATCACCACAGGTGCGCCCTGTAGTGTACAACATTCCAAATCTGATACGTATACATTTTACCCTCCGAGTGTCACTGGATCCTCTCAATAATTCCACATGCATGCTATGAGCAAGTTAACGCTTGTGCGCACTGAAATGACATCAATGAAAGCAAGTCTACTACTAAACTTCAACACTATTATATACCAACACCAGCTACCCAAACTGTAGCCTACTACTGCTGAAACAACTTAACTACTTGGTTCGACAAAGCTTGCTGGTTTGTGTGAGGTATTTTGTTGAGGTGACATCTGATGATGTCAGTGCAGCACTCAGCACTGTTAGCATTATTCATATTTTGGCACCTTAATGGGGTATTCTGCTGATTTTTCTGAAGTTTTGGATTATTAAATACTTTATCTATGAATTGATTCATTCAGAATGGTTTGATATGAAATGCCCCATTCTATACAAACTTACAGAACTGTTCACAATTATAGTGGTAATAGGTAGCAGACATCTGAAGAGCCTCTAAAAGCTCCCTCATGAAAAATGATTACACTAAGTACTCTTCCTGATGCCTGAGACAAGGTTTTGTGCTTAAAACCTACTTTTTAAAATCCACTCATGGTAGCATGATTCATGCAAGGCAAAATAGCACCACAAAGGAATTTACCACTATTTTTTACGATTATCAACATTATGTATGTGTGAATATGTATATACACACACACACACACTTCTGTGTATATAGATGTGTGTAGGCTAACTGCTCTTTTTGAATAGTAATTAAAATGGTAGTACTGTAGACATTGTGATGCCTGGTTCCTATCACTATCACTATAAAAGAAACCTGAGGCTATGACCAAAATAGATCTCTCTTTGCATTTTAGTGCATTATTGAGTATGTTGCCAATTTTTCTGCCTAAAATGGAATTCCAGAGCAATTTTGAGCGCACTGTTTAATCTTACAATGCACTTGTAATTTCCACCAAACAAACTGCATAAAGGGCATTGTGAGTCTTGTGTTACTAAGCAACGGACAGAGGAATATTAGCTAACCTTAATGGCCAATTTGGCCTCGGAAGCAACTTATGTTAGTTTGTTTATGCAACTAGACAGCAGCAATGCAGGCTGAAGACGACACAGTGTCTGAATTTTTTATTACTGTATTTTAACACTAGTTAACTACACAGCTCTCCCATATGTAGTGCAATACTAATGCGGGAGTAGGGGCCCATTTCTGTCACAGCCTGAGAAAGTTAGTTTCTCTCTGTACAGCAAAGTGTATCAGCTTTGGGACACTGTTGTTTACAACAGGGTGCAAAACGCAAGGTTTTGTCAAAAGCACCATTCATTTTTCACGCATAGAAATCCAGTTTAGACCCAGAGCTCCCAATATGGGCACGACACTGACTACAGAAAGACGAAAATTTAGAGGTCTGTTGGATCCTATAGGTCTCTCCTATGCCCTGCATGGCCATATTAACCTGTGCCAGTGATTATGTTGTAAATGTGTCCTGCCGTATGTGCCTCTGTTACAGTGTGTGTGTTTGTGTGAGGGAGCAAGTGTTTGCGTGACAAGAGTGGGCTTGTGTGGGCTGCAGCATATTTTCCACTGTGTGTACATACTGAATGTCAGTGTGGTGTGTGAGTGTGTGTAGTTAGGGGTGTGTGTGTGGTTGAGTGTGTGTGAGTGCATGTGTGTAAGTGCATGTGTTTTCAGTTCTCTGTGTTGCCCGTGCTGAACAGTACTCTCTGGTCGGTTCTGGCCAGCTTGGCCGGAGGTTCCAGAGACTCCTCCCCCAGAGCAGCTCCATCAGGAGGCAGCGCCAACTCCTGACACTCATCATCACTCTCTTCTTCCTCCTCCTCTTCCTCTTCTGAAACACACAAGCAAAGGAGGAACACAAGTTAACAGCACAGATGGGACACAGCTGTTTAGCATTTAGAGGCACAGTCTGGCAACAAGAAAGCACATGAATAGAAACATAAGCCAAACAGCAGTCACGTATTATTACTACTTTGATAAAACAAAACAATAATAAGTGCTTACTGATCTGCTATGCATTCTGAATGCGCTTAAAAGTATCGCACGTCATCCAACAATAAAGAAAACCTTGTGCATCTTTTATACAGTCATAGAAAACACAGTAGCACTCAGAAAGCTAAAATTTTTATATTTAGTTTTCCACATTTTAGAATAACAGTGAATACATAGGTTATGAAGAGTCCAGGAAAATAATTAAACAAATCTCTGTTCTATTTTATATTTCTGTTGAAATCAGCCTGTCTTTGCCTTGATCCAGCTTTACACACTCTTGATCATCCTTTTAAGCAGCTTCATGAGGAGCCACCTAAGATTTTCCAGCTGGATTGGTGATGCGTATATGCTAAGATGCCTTGTTGTGCTGAAAAGGGTATTTAAAAATAACATGTATCTTAATATTGTTTTTCATTTTCATGGTTTTGTATCATTTGAATACATTAGCTGTCCTATATATTGTATGAACATTTTAAAATGCTCCAAAACGGACCAATAGAAATGCTCCAAAATGACTAGGAATAAAATCTCTTCACAACAGCACTTTTGCCTTTTCCTTTTACTAGTTTTGGAGATACATGTTTTTGGGATAGCAGCTATTTAAAATTATAGTGCCTATATCCCACATTTCCTGTCTTTTTTCTCCTCCGAGGTCCACTTATGACATGGGTGCTAAAAACCTCTCCCAACTTCTCTTTATTACATTGAATTAAACAGGCTGTTTTTGCTGCTGTGCTTTTAAGACTGATATATGTAAATTAGCTCTGTTCTGATTCTCATTCAAAAAGCAGTCACGAATGAAACAACCCTTATGGTGGTGGGCAGAGCTAAAATGCTGGAGGCTGAATAGTTGTATATGTGTAAATGTGTTGGTTTCCGTGACATCACAAAAAAATAAATAAATTAAAATTTGGCTGTTTTTGCAGCTTAGTTTCGTAGACTGTGGAGTGAACTGTACTTCTTGGAAGTTGCATACAATGTTTAAATTCTACACAACACTTATTTCAAAGAAGTAAAAAAAATGTTTTCCCATGATATGAGTATTTTAAAATCTTTGTTTTGGGAACACAGGCATCAACTTCAGTATTTGTATTTATATTAGACATTTAAAAAACATCAGTTTAGATCCAAATTTCTTAAAGATGAGAAATGCATATTTAGTTTTGTACCTAAGCTTGCTAAAAACACTATTAGCAGCCATTTTCAAACGTTTTTGCAGTGTAAATTATATTTTTTGCCACATTTTTAACCCTTTTAAAATCCCAGGCATATGACATCCTCAGTCTTATTATATAGTAACTACATGGACTACAATGAAAACTATATCAGATCCAGGCTATTTAAGGGGTTAAATGTAAAAATCCTGCAAAGCTGAAATTAAAATAATAAATAAATAAAAATCTCCAACTTTTTGTTTAAAACCTGTGCTTGTGGGCAGTTTACTCACGTTCATATAAAAAGGGCTTGAAACTTCCTACAAACCACTGTACCTGTTAAGCCAGTGGTGCTCTCATTACTACAGCACACTTTCACATGTTAAGTTCACACTAAAGCAGAGTGTGATGAGGTACTAGCACATTAAACCAAACTGTGAAGTTTCCTTTACTGACGTAAAAAGCAGGTCCTGTTTTAGCCTCTACTGCAGGTGTTTTGGCCTCTACTTCAGGAAATCCAACTTTTGAACTTCAGTAGTTGGTTTAGTATGTCTGAATGTTAGCTGAAAAGTGTCTGCCACCATGAAATGTTCACTAGTTGCTGGGAGATATTAAAGGGGAATTCCACTGTTTTGTTTTAACCATAGTTTGGATATAAAATTCTGGCCTAAAATGTATTTTTTTGTTCCTTTATGGTAGGGGGGTAAAGGCAGGACACTGTAGATCAAAATATTCCCCAAAGAATTTTTCAGTATTAGTATTATTGCTGTTTTACAATTATCAACATTACATACTGTTGTACGCAAAAGTCTGGACACCCCCAGTCAATTTACATGTTTTGAAAATACGTTAACATGTCAGGAAAAACATAAACATGGCATTTTAAAGCATCATTTCTAAGTGCCATGGGGGGCACAGCATATTAAATGTGCCATAATTTTTGCACAGGACACATTTACCATTTAATCCAATATTTTAAATTCAGCCAATAAACAGTAATTGTGTTCATTAAAATGTGCAAAAGTTTTTTTTTATAAAGGAAGTGTAACTTATTTTCACTTAGGTTCACTAGTTGTTTTGGATAGCATATATTTGCATTGTAGACACTGACCCCTGGTTCCTATCACCACCACTGTGAAGAAATCTGAATCAAAATCTAAAATTTCTCTACAACGGAACATTTCACAATATGCTACTCTGAATGACTTTGTTTACATCTCAACAAATGAATTATGCTGAAATTTTAAAAGAAATTGACGGAATTCCCCTTTTACATCAGTGATACATGTGTTGAGTATATGAAAGAGAGAAGAAGGAGGACCATATACCTTTATCTGGATCCAGTGTATTCAGACTGCGACCAAGGCTTGCGAACTAAGAATGAAAAGAAGAACTAAAAGTTCATCACCTGTAAAAAGCATACTATAACAACTTTCTTTATTATGTGGCTCTTGCTGTTCCTCAGTTACAGTGAACAATATGACCAAGTGAGATTTCTCATTTCATGCATTGTGTGTATGTACCTCGCCCATTACAGCGATCGGAGTTTCTCCTTTGGCCTGAGCCACTCTGTGTTCTATAAGGTAATACATGTACTCATCATACAGCAGACGGATCAGGTGAAACGACCCGAAACTTGCTGCACTGCGCAGTGTGAGATCTCGGATCACCATAGAGCTGCAAGGACAGAGAGAGGAAAACAGAGTTTTAGTTATGATATTGCAATGGTTATACTAAAGCCTACCAGTTGTCCATTTTTTCTTACGGACTCTAAGTTTATTCCATTTCAATTGGTGATTCCATGAATAGGGTGTCATTTAGCCCTTGTAACTCTTTAAATTAGCCTTAATTTCAACACTGAATCTTAAGAAAACATGCATTTAACATTTAAAAAAAAATTTGTTAACCCATCTTAGGAGTAATATTTTAGTTTTTACAGCGTCTCTTTGCTGATGGCTTTAATAAGTAGCAAAGTTGAAAGTAACAGTTTTTTAGCATAAAATTAGCAAATGCATGAAATGTGTTTAACTAGCATCCATGTTGATACATTGCTTTGTCTGTAATTTGGGTAAAAGGCACATTCAACATTCAAAGTGACCTTTGCAATATTGTTGGAAATAAATTTAAAAAAATACTTCTTTCTGTGATCTTCAGGAAATTTTGTTCATGCAAATTCCTGTGGAAAATGTGACTTGGAATTTTCCAGATACACCATTGCAGTAAATATGTTACGATCACAAGGGTGAGTGCAAGTTCAGGGACACAAAAATTTATATTTTTCATAACTTATACTAATTCATGTCAAGTGATGCTCAGGGTTTTGCCTAGGGTCCTTACTTCCAGGGAGGAGTGCTACAGCATCCAAAGACATTTTATATAATTGTATGCTTCCAACTTTGTGACAGCAGTTTGGGGAAGGTCCTTTTCCGTTCCAGCATGACTGTGCCCCTGTGCACAAAGTGATGTCCATAGACACATGGTTTGATGGTGTGAAGGAACTCCAGTGGCCTGACCTGATGAATTGGGACATCAATTACAAGCCAGGCCTTCTCGTCCAACGTCAGTGTCTGACCTCACAAATTGACCTCTGACCTCACTCTATTGACAAAATCTTGTAGAAAGCCTTCCCAGAAGTATAGAGGCTTGTATAGCTGTTGAGGGAGAGGAGGCAACTCCATATTAATGTCCATGTTTTTTTAAAAAATGAATGGCCACGTGTCCACATACTACATATAGTGTATGGTCAGAAGTATCGGGCTGAGACAGACAAAAAGCAGTAAATGGGATTCTTTATTTGTCTTAAATATGCACATATGTTGTTGTGAAGAACACTTTATGTTTAAAATGTCTTTTACTTTTACTTGCACGCTAGTTTTATCTGTGGGTCACAAATGCCACCCTAATCATAAAATCGTTCTTATGTCTCTAACTTTGTAACCTATGCTAAGGCAGTTCAAATGTGGCATTATTTCTTAATCCAACAAAACACCCTAATTTGAGCTGAAAGGTGACAGGTGATGACGAATGAGACATTGTTCTTTTGGTTTTAACATACTGATGCCCATGAAAGTCAGAACCCTTTCTCTGTGGTTTCAATGTTCACCTGTAGAAGCTCCACTTGAGCAGAAAGAGTTTGGCAGCCTTGGGGAAGGCTGAACTGGCCTGGTAGGGCTTTAGAACCTGTGACACCACACCGTCCAGCCAAGCTGCCCACTGCTCCAGTGAGTTCTGCTGCTGGAGAGTCAGCTTAAAGTCCTGTTCCAAGCGTTGCACCACCCGATCCTCACATCTGCACACCCAAGAAGCCTGCTCCTGAGGAGAGACAGAGAAAGTAATGCTTACACATCGTGTCAGTAGGGCACAACCAATACACCATCTGGCTGATAATATCTGCGAAAATGAATGACAAATTGAGTTCTGCCAATTTGTCAGAAATCTTGCCAAAACAACACTTGCCTGCTGATAAACCACTGATAGTTCTTCATGATTTCCCTACCCTGACAATCAACTGATGTATAACTGCCCTGTTTTGTATTTTTGTAGTTTGGACCATTAGTTCAGAGAGTGTATGTTTGTAGAAGGGGAGAATGCTCAGAGAACTTGGGCTGGAGATTTAGGCGGCTCCTGCTTTAAACTAGAAGACTTCACTTCCTCTTGTAGTGCTGAGAAATCAGGGAAGAGACGGGAAGTAGGTCTGTGCAGTACTGTTTTTTTTTTCAGTTCCGCTCCTGCAGAAAACCAGAATCATTTCTTCCGCTCCTGCCTGCAATCGAAACAATTTGTCCCACTCCCACCCACGCAATTCCACACACATCCAATATCTGACACAGCCATTTATTCACAGTAAACAAAGGAAGAGTTAATTAAACCACAGAGTGGTTATGTTTGGTGTTTTGCTGGGCAGCTGTGGCCATCAGACTTAAGGCTCCTCCATCTCTCTAACACCAGATTCACAGCAGGGAGAAAGTTACACAGATATCCCCTTTTCCAGACAGATAAATGGTCACATCAGTCACTCTGCTCAACAAAAATATAAAGTGCATTGTATATTTCTTTGTCTTCAACAGCATTCAGTTTCAAGCCTGATAGACCAACCTGGAAATCTGTCTGCAGCACGGAATGTGTACGTTTTCATATGGTATTCTGGTTCATTTCTATTGATTTTTATGGCTTATTTCAGTGTAATTTTAAAATTGCGTGACGTGCAAATTACACTGAAATAATTACATCCCGATTCTATTCTCTAAACACCCTGTGCTTCAGTCTGGCATCTGGAACCCTGCTGCTTCGTATGCACAGCCTGTTTGAAATCACTGACCAGTTAACATGGGTGCTGAACTGAAAAGCAAGACTTTCTGTGTCGCCCACGCCACACAGAAGCAGTATGAGTGAATTGGGCCTTTATTCATTAAATTGTAGAATTTTGTTTCATGTGTGCTTCTACCCACTCCCACCAGAAGGGGTCTGATTTCCCGTCCGCTCCTATGAGCAACACTGAAAAGTAGCCCCACGATGCAAGATATTGTACGTGGTCCCACAGGAATCCATAGTAGTGCAAACTTCTAATGGGAAACAGCTTTCTGTTATTATGCACCAAAGTTATACAACTCTGTGCCCATTAAAGGGCCTGTATAATGGAAAATTGAGTTTTCTATTTCTTTTGAACAGCCTAATTTAATATGTTAACACTATGTTGCCCAGTCAATATAGTCCATCTGGAAACTGGAAACTAAGCTGCGAAACCAGCACGATTTCAGTTAGTTGTTTCTGTGATGTCATGAAAACCGGTACATTTTCACACTTTTCAGCCTACAACACTTTAGCTCTGCTTAAGGAGTGTTCCAGCCTGAACAACTTTCCGAATGAGGCATAAAACAGAGAAGCTAGTCAGTACAAAGATTAGTTACATATATCAGTCTTAAAGGCATAGCAACAAAACAGACTGTTTAATTCTAAGGTGTAAACAGAGGTCAGAAAATGGTCATTTAAAAACTGATTAGGATTGTTTTTGGTAATTAAATCCACACAAATGTTAAGATAAGAATGTTAAATGGACTTAAGGGAGAAAATAATACAAGAATAATTTAGGATATGGGCCCATTAATTTTCATCAGGAAACTACCCTTACTATTAAAAAGCATTATTAAAAATGATGCGTGAAAATGAATATTTAAAAGTGTCTTAAAACATTTGTATTTATTTTAGCATTTTATTATTTGTTTTATGTTTGTATATTATATAATATACATATTGTAAAGCACTTTCAGCTGTCTTGTATGATTATTATTATTACATTTATCACCTTCTATTAACACTATGCAGGCTAAATTTGAAAACAAAATATCATCTTGATTAACACGTAAAATGTATCTAAAATGTACCCCCTAAACTTGTAGCATAACACAAAAAATCATTCTATGGAGAGAACTGACAACAATAAAGAACAAAAAACAATAAAAAGAGGTAATTAAGTTGTTTGGAAAGCACTGACCCTCTTTCTCAGTTTTTGTAGTTTGAGAATAAAATGCGAACTGAGAACAGATGATCATACCTGACAATCCACAGCTGAACAAAATCACTGTTTACCTAAAACTACTGGAGTGTGTTTAATTATTGGATGTATTTAATTATATTAGCCAGTGTTATTGGTTACTGGAATTTATAGCTTATTGAAATAGTGTTGGTTTCAGTCACAAAATGTTTATATTAGTCAGGTCCAAATTGTCAGATCAGAAGAAGAGAAAGCATGAGAAAGAACCCCTCAAAAAAAAAACCCAGAAATATTTTGGGACAACACCCGCAGTGGCTTTTTAGCACTTGAGACTGTAGAGTCATCACTCTGTTAGAGACAAACTTCTTGTCGGTCATCATGCTTTCAGATGACACCATGTAAATGAATGTTTCAGTCCCTCTCAGCTTTGACAAACCAGAGGTCACGTCTACACACCCACACAGACATGAAAGTCATGAAATGTTATCTATAGATCTGACTGTGTTAATAGAGACTTTTTTTTAGTCTCTCTCATTTTTCACTTCTCAGCTCTGGCAAACCCCAATACATGCCTTTTTTTCTCTTTTAGCATAATGCTACTTTAAAAGCGACTTTGAGTGGGTGTTGTATACAGTACCGTCTATTTACTTTATGGTCAAATCTATAAAACACCCCAAAAAAAACATGTTCAACAGAAATTTACACAGAAGCATCAGTAACAAAATATAGTATCATGTTGTTCAGTATTTAGTGTTTCAGCATGTAGTGCTTTCAGTTTTTACAGATATAAAGTTCAGTCTTAATAGTTGGTTGTATTTTCTGTTGTTGGTTGTATTTGCGTCTCAAGATCCAAGTAATCCTTGGATCCTCTTGAGTAGCCAGTCCATTTCTCTGAGAACACCAGCAGCTTCTTTGTTTGATTAACTAGTTTTAACTGTTCAAATCATTTTTTTTGTTTCATTTTCTACGTAATGGCTTCTTGACAGCTACACATCCTTTCAATGTGTTGAATTATCATCTCACATTGGAAGGATGGACAAAAGCATCTGTGGACAAAAGCATCTTTTTGCAGATCTGAAGTAAGAGCAGAGCTTCTCTCTCACAGACAAAAGCTTTAAGTACTGTTTATCTGATCTTGACAATTTTGGTGGTCTACCAGTGTCATATTCTGTATAACTCATTTTTTTTAACTCCGGGTTGTTAGGTTTGTTTTTAACTTCTGCAAATGGATTTACTTATATGTAACCTCTTCAGAAATATCTCTTGAATAATGTATAACCTGATGTCCATTTTGACTGAAAATTAAATAAATGAAAGATGCTCTCTGACTTTTGCACAGTACTGTAAATAAAACATAATTCTTTTTGTTAGTAGACACTAGACATAGCACTTTTTTCTGATACCAATATAGAAACCTTCAGTACTTCTTGATACCCATACTGATCTAAAATAAAAAGAATCTAAAAGTAGACTGTCATGCTCAAACTACTCAAACACTTTACTCCACAGGAAGGAATACACAGCTAACATCACATCACACAATGTAATAGTGTAATATTTCAGGACAGATTTAAGTGGTGTATATATAGAGCTGTGATATAAGGAATGGCATGTGGAGTGTCTCTCACTCTCACACATAGAGACATGCTCAGGCAGACCTGCACATTAGCGAAGTCCACTCGGTTGAGGTCACTGAGCATCTGGGTGATCTGTGCGGTGTTCTGCAGCACTGCGCGGGCAGCCTGAGCTAGATGGTTTAAAGATGTGTACCTGCGCAGGGTCTGCGCAAAGGCGTTCGCACACGTCACCTAGACATAAACAGAAGAGTCTAATGTCAGTACAGTTCAGCACAGCTGCCTGAGCTTGAACAAGGAGGTGAAGGGACAATATCATTGCCTGCAACAGTCAGAATATACATGAAATCCTAGCGTTCCAGATGTTAATGACATGCATTCATTTTATACAGCTGTGCCTTAGCTCACATCAGTAAGGCTTAAATTGAAGTGTGAAATGTCAACTGTCAGAAGTTTAGGGACAACTAACTTTTCAAAATGAACACAAAAAGCTTGTTTTTTTCTTAACATATTGAATGTACAGTGTGAGTCAAAAGTCACAGGAGAGGTTTTATTTTATTTTATTTTTTATTTTATTATCGACTTTTATCTCTGGGTTATTATCTGACTTTCATCTCAAACAAATTGTGTTTGCTGAGAAAATCCGCAACAAATACCACCTTCAGCACCGCATCGTGGAGGCTTGTGACAGCATAAAAAATAAGATAAAATAAAACGGTGTCCTGTGACTTTTGACTCACCCTGCATGTTGTCTGATAAGGGGGTGGGGGCAGCATCTGGACAGAATATATTATATGCAGCAGTGTATTCTTAAACTAGATGAACAAAGTGCACTAATAATTTAGTTCTTAGTCTAATCTGCATGCTGCTTTGAATATTTAAGCAACATAGCTCAATAATGATATATGTGCTGATAATTAATAAGAAAAAGGAAAAATTATTTATAACTGTTGTGGCAACAAATGATCATAGCATTTATTACAAGTTGAGAACAGTTTCATTTTTAATGTATTTATTGAATTTGTAAGTGTTTGACAGATGTTTTATGACACATTTGCAGGTATGTCTTTTAACCATGAAAGCCAGAAAAAGGAGGTGCAAAAAGAGGACAAAGTGTCCCCATATGGGGAGTGTATTCATCTGTCAACAATACATACACAGATGAGCCAAAACATTACAACTACCTTCCTAATAAGCTGTTGGTCCTCTGTGTGCTACCAAAACAGCTCTGCCCTGCTGAGGCATGGACTCCTTAGGACCTCTGAAGGTGCTAGGTGCTATCAGACACTAAAACGTCCTTCAAGTCCTGTACGTTATGAAGTGGAGCTGCTGCAGATTAGACTTCTTATTCCAGCACATTCCAGATTACTCAATCTGATTAAGATCTGGTGAATCTGGGAGCAGATCAACACCATGAAATCATCATGTTCTTCAAACCCTTCCTGAACAATGAGAGCAGTGTGGCAGGGTGCATTATCCTGCTGAAAGAAGCCATTGCCATTGGAGACACCATGATGTCTAGGTAGGAGTCAGATTTTAAATTGACATCTGAATGAATGCCTGCACTTAGGGTTTCCCAGCAGAACATTGCCCAGGGCCTCATACTCCCTCCAATGGATTGCTTTCTTCCCAAAGTGCATCCTGTTTCCATCACTGGAACTCATCATTACTCCAATGTCCATTTACATGGACTTCAGCCACAGTAGCCTTTCTGTCGGTTAGGGTTAGGGTTAGGGTCAGATCAGATGGGATAATCTTCATTGCTCTTGCACATGATGACCTTTGGGCACTCAACATGCTATTGCTAGTTCACTGTTGCTCCTCAGACCACTGTCAGCTGGTACTGACACCTAGTGCTGCAGCAGAAGTATCCCACAAACCTTTCCTTTTTTGAAGATGCTCCAACCCTGTCGTCTGGTCATAATGATTTCGCCCTTGAAATTCACTCAGGTTTTCATGCCTGCCCATTTTCCCACATCCCAGAAGTCGACTGCAAGAACCAACTGTTGCTTACCATCTAATATATCCCAGACCTCGACATGTGCCGTTGTTATGAGATAATCTAGGTTATTCGAGTCATCTATGAGCAGTCATTATATTTTGGCTCATCAGTGTTTATTACTGTACAAACAACATGCCTCTGCAAGTCATCGTCTGGGACATCGACTTATTGCTAACAGAACTGAACGTTAAGAAAGGGCCTCATTCACCAATATCTTCCCAAGTTTTTTCTTAAATTTGTTCTTCAGAAAAGTCTTAAGGACTTCTTCTTCCAAAACATTGGCAAACGTTAGAATATTTGTGAGTAAGCGGGTTTTAAGAAATAATTCCTTTTTAAGAATGTTGGTGAATGAGGCCATTTATTATTTCTATAATCCAGGCTGTAAATGTTCAGCTGTTCTGACCTTGATGCGGACCATCTCCTCAGGAATGTTCATCATGGCGTTAGTGAGCCAGCTTTCCAGACTCTTGGCAAAGTTACGGATGGCTTGAGTTAAGGCACCTTCATGGAAAGAATGGAACGATTTGTCAAGTGGTATGTGTGGAACCGTACAGCATCAATAGCATTTCACATCACTTCTTTTAGTGCAGTTTGGTGATTTTTTTGCTCAAACACACCTGATTCAACCCATATTTAGGAGGTTTAAGAGGTGCATTTAATCAGAGTAATTACAAAACTGTGCTGAAGTCTGACCTTCCATGACCAGAAATAGACACCACTGCTCTACAGCCTGGTATGTAGTTGTGTAATGTAGTGGCATGTTGTAAGAGCAGCTCTAACACAGTGGTTTCAGTGACTTTTCTCATAGGCTGCCTTGGGGAAAGGTGTTTTCAGCAGTGTTGAGAGATAACTTACTGGGTATGGGTCTCAGTACGTCTGGTATGAGGATCTCCACCAGGCCCTGGTACAGCGTGTTGTCGCAGTCCCGGCTCCAGCGGAGCACTGGGTCATATTTACACAGCATCACCAGGCATGACTTGGGCAGCCGTTTCTCTGACTCGTCATGACTGAAACACCAAATAACAGAAATATTTGCACAAATTTCCCTTCAAAATCTACACAATCATTAACCTCACAATCTCATATTGTTTCTCCTAAACCTTCTGAGAGTGGACTGTGTAGAATGAGCTTATCTACAAGACAGTGGTTGACTGATAACTGCTTAATACTTAGATTTGTGTGCTTTTTAACTACATTATCTACAATACTGGACACCTCTGTGGTATGTTGGTCAATGACAAATAAGGCTTTAAGATCTAAAACTAAAGGATACGATGTGTTGTTTTGTAACTGCAAAATTCCATGCAATGTATTGATTTGAGATGGCTAGTATTTGTAAAATCAGGTCACTGGATCCTCTGAAATATGAGGCCATTTCGCAGTCAAAATATGGATAATGCTACATACATTCTACAAGTAAGCTAATGATCCTGTATGCTGGAATTATGTCACATTAAAAGACAATCTACTACTAAACTTCAACACTTATACACCAACACCACATACTCAAACTGCAGACTACTACTGCTAAAGCAACGTAACTACACTTGACAAAGCTTGCTGGTTAGTTGGTGCATTTTGGTGAGGCTACCACTATTTTAATGTCAGTTTGGTGCAGTGTTAACTTGTATGTAGCAACAGTCATATTTCAGAACTTTAATGACCTTTCATAAAAAGCATGTCAGGATAAAAGTCCTTTCTTTGCGGATGTGATGTAAGACATTTAAGGAAATCAGAATTTACAAACAAGTTTTTTAATGAGTTGGATACTTTTAAAGCTACCTTTTCAACATATTACAAATTTCAGTTTCACACATGAAGCTGTGCCAGAATATGTGGTGAAATATGAAAAGACAATATGTTGAATGCTTATAACATGATAGAAATGTGGTAATAAAAGAAAATCAGTAAACTTTATAGTAGCGATGCTTGTAGGTTAATCAATCTGTTAACAGAAACCTGAACCTGCATGAAAAAAACGCTTTAGTCACAAGATTGTATTTATAGACTATGCAGGATCAACATGATTTGCATATCATTGCATTCTATTTTTATTTACATTTTCCACAGCATCACAACTTTTTTGGAAGTGATGTTGCAGAGTAATGTGATATATGTGATGTGTTTCTTGAATTATTTAATAGGAAACAGAACAAAAATGCATGTCATGTAATTGACTCATATAAATAAGTTAATCACATGACAAGTTGAAATGCTTGAACATATATCTATGTGAGTGTGTGTGTGTGAGTAAAGAGCAGCCTACTCACACAGCTAGCGTGGCTGTGTCTCCAGCCTGGCTCTCGCTAAATCTCCAGAAGGTTTTCCACAGAGTCTCCACCAGTGTGAACTGCAGGTTCACCATCACGTCCAGGATGGCCTGGAGGAGCACAGAGCAACCCACTAATACACAGCGTTCTTACATTTCAAGCCAAAACAGTCAAATTCATTCAGGAAATTAGGACCCTAGGGATAATGGTTGTGAAGACTACAGCTGAGCAGCAAATGGTTGGTGTTCTCCCTGGCCCATCAAGATACTGGGCCTGCCAGGAAGGCAGACGGATAGAAAGACAAGAGTCCGGGATTACCTCGCAGTGCTCTCTGTAGAGCAGTTGAAAACTCTTAATGTGCTCCAGCTCGATACCTTCTGGCAAAGGTTTCCCCTGCAAGTCGATATCAGGGAACTCTGGGAGGGCACGAGATGCATCTGTACAAAGAGCAATAGAAGCCATTAATCAAAAAACTCGGCTTGGGATTTCCTTAACTTCAGTTTGTCTGTCTGAGTTTGTCCCTCACTGTTGTCTTGCATTTTGCTCAGCCAATGAACACTTGCCTGACCTGTAGTGGTTTGGGCTTGCAATTTACAAAGTTATTCACCTGTCAACCTTCCTAACCCCCTGATCATCAGTCTAATAATAAATTTTGACAGTCCTTGTCAATTAAACTGGCAGCCTTGCACGCTACATTCAGTGCTCAAGCCTTAACCCAGAAAAATGTATATGCCGGTGTGTTCTTGGCCAAACAAATCAGCATAGACTTTTCAGTTATAGAAAATAATTGCAATTTAAATCAGAGTTACAATATTGCCCAGAAAAATTTCAATTAGATATTTTCTTCAAACTGTTCAGTCCTAGTTCACATACCATGAATGATGATATACAATCTTTAAACACTGTTAGCATGGAACTTTATGACTAACCCAACTGTTCAAGTGCAAATTACTAATGGTTAGCTTGGAAATTCATATAAGCCTCAACCAAACCCACCACAACTATGCCTGGTGGGTGCTTGTACAGCCTTGTGTACTTACCCAGAAACTGCTGGTACTGCTGCACCTGAGCACTGATATCAGAAAGACCTGATCCCTGTTGCTGCTGTTGCTGTCCCGTTCCTGATGACATTCCATTAGTCATTCCTTCCATTTTATGGACTGGCTTCAACCTAATGTATATGAGCAGTGACAATTTTAGTTCAGGAAAGCAGTGATTGAGAAAATGAATAACATGGAAAAAAGAGAAAAAAGATTAAAACAAAGAGACAGAATACCTCTGTTTTTGTGAGAATGGCTGCTGTCTCATGGCCAGGTGTTGCTGGTCCTCCATCAGCCGGAGAAGAGAGGAGCTGGCTTTGATCCTCAGCCCATAGTAGTGGTATTTAGAGTTCCCTCTGTAATGATCAGGCATGGAAGCATCTTAATTACACCAGCTCTATAAGTTTTTTTTTCTTTTAATTCAGTGCATAGCAAGAAAAGCAGGTACAGTCAATGTTACTGGACAGTCTCTTGGGCATATGCACGTCTTATTACAACTACAACCACGATCTTCACTAAACTATAACCATGATCTTCACTAAACTACAACCACGATCTTCACTAAACTACAACCACGATCTTCACTAAACTACAACCACGATCTTCACTAAACTATAACCAAGATCTTCACTACGCTACAACCACAATCTTCACTAAACTACAACCACGATCTTCACTAAACTACAACCACGATCTTCACTAAACTACAACCACGATCTTCATTACACTACAACCACGATCTTCACTACACTACAACCATGATCTTCACTAAACTACAACCTCGATCTTCACTAAACTACAACCATGATCTTCACTAAACTACAACCACGATCTTCACTAAACTACAACCACGATCTTCACTAAACTACAACCTCGATCTTCACTAAACTACAACCACGATCTTCACTACACAACCACGATCTTCACTACACTACAACCACGATCTTCATTACACTACAACCACGATCTTCACTAAACTACAACCACGATCTTCACTACACTACAACCACAATCTTCACTACACTACAACCACGATCTTCACTACACTACAACCTCGATCTTCACTGCACTACAACCACGATCTTCACTACACTACAAACACGATCTTCACTAAACTACAACCTCGAACTTCACTAAACTACAACCACGATCTTCACTACACTACAACCATGATCTTCACTACACTACAACCACGATCTTCACTGAACTACAACCACGATCTTCACTGCACTACAACCACGATCTTCACTACACTACAACCACGATCTTCACTAAACTACAACCTCGAACTTCACTAAACTACAACCACGATCTTCACTACACTACAACCATGATCTTCACTAAACTACAACCACGATCTTCACTACACTACAACCATGATCTTCACTAAACTACAACCTCGATCTTCACTAAACTACAACCACGATCTTCACTACACAACCACGATCTTCACTACACTACAACCACGATCTTCATTACACTACAACCACGATCTTCACTAAACTACAACCACGATCTTCACTACACTACAACCACAATCTTCACTACACTACAACCACGATCTTCACTACACTACAACCTCGATCTTCACTGCACTACAACCACGATCTTCACTACACTACAACCACAATCTTCACTACACTACAACCACGATCTTCACTAAACTACAACCACGATCTTCACTACACTACAACCACAATCTTCACTACACTACAACCACGATCTTCACTACACTACAACCTCGATCTTCACTGCACTACAACCACGATCTTCACTACACTACAACCACGATCTTCACTAAACTACAACCTCGAACTTCACTAAACTACAACCACGATCTTCACTACACTACAACCATGATCTTCACTACACTACAACCTCGATCTTCACTGAACTACAACCACGAGCTTCACTACACTACAACCACGATCTTCACTAAACTACAACCATGATCTTCACAAAACTACAACCTCGATCTTCACTAAACTACAACCATGATCTTCACTACACAACCACGATCTTCACTACACTACAACCACGATCTTCATTACACTACAACCACGATCTTCACTACACTACAACCACAATCTTCACTACACTACAACCACGATCTTCACTAAACTACAACCACGATCTTCACTACACTACAACCACAATCTTCACTACACTACAACCACAATCTTCACTACACTACAACCACGATCTTCACTACACTACAACCTCGATCTTCACTGCACTACAACCACGATCTTCACTACACTACAACCACGATCTTCACTAAACTACAACCTCGAACTTCACTAAACTACAACCACGATCTTCACTACACTACAACCATGATCTTCACTACACTACAACCTCGATCTTCACTGAACTACAACCACGATCTTCACTACACTACAACCACGATCTTCACTAAACTACAACCATGATCTTCACAAAACTACAACCTCGATCTTCACTGAACTACAACCATGATCTTCACTACACAACCACGATCTTCACTACACTACAACCACGATCTTCATTACACTACAACCACGATCTTCACTAAACTACAACCACGATCTTCACTACACTACAACCACGATCTTCACTACACTACAACCATGATCTTCACTAAACTACAACCTCGATCTTCACTAAACTACAACCATGATCTTCACTAAACTACAACCACGATCTTCACTAAACTACAACCTCGATCTTCACTAAACTACAACCACGATCTTCACTACACAACCACGATCTTCACTACACTACAACCACGATCTTCATTACACTACAACCACGATCTTCACTAAACTACAACCACGATCTTCACTACACTACAACCACAATCTTCACTACACTACAACCACGATCTTCACTACACTACAACCTCGATCTTCACTGCACTACAACCACGATCTTCACTACACTACAACCACAATCTTCACTACACTACAACCACGATCTTCACTAAACTACAACCACGATCTTCACTACACTACAACCACAATCTTCACTACACTACAACCACGATCTTCACTACACTACAACCTCGATCTTCACTAAACTACAACCACGATCTTCACTACACAACCACGATCTTCACTACACTACAACCACGATCTTCATTACACTACAACCACGATCTTCACTAAACTACAACCACGATCTTCACTACACTACAACCACGATCTTCACTACACAACCACGATCTTCACTACACTACAACCACGATCTTCATTACACTACAACCACGATCTTCACTAAACTACAACCACGATCTTCACTACACTACAACCACAATCTTCACTACACTACAACCACGATCTTCACTACACTACAACCTCGATCTTCACTAAACTACAACCACGATCTTCACTACACTACAACCACGATCTTCACTACACTACAACCTCGATCTTCACTGAACTACAACCACGATCTTCACTACACTACAACCATAATCTTCACTACACTACAACCACGATCTTCACTAAACTACAACCACGATCTTCACTCCACTACAACCACGATCTTCACTACACTACAACCACGATCTTCATTACGCTACAACCATGATCTTCACTACACTACAACCACGATCTTCACTACACTACAACCACGATCTTCATTACACTTCAACCACGATCTTCACTACGCTACAACCATGATCTTCACTAAACTACAACCACGATCTTCACTAAACTACAACCTCGATCTTCACTACACTACAACCATGATCTTCACTAAACTACAACGTCGATCTTCACTAAACTACAACCACGATCTTCACTACACTACAACCACGATCTACACTACACTACAACCATGATCTTCACTACACTACAACCACGATCTTCACTACACTACAACCACGATCTTCACTAAACTACAACCACAATCTTCACTACACTACAACCATGATCTTCACTAAACTACAACCACGATCTTCACTACACTACAACCATGATCTTCACTAAACTACAATCTTCACTAAACTACAATCTTGATCTTCACTACACTACTACCACGATCTTCACTACACTACAACCAAGATCTTCACTAAACTACTACCACAATCTTCACTAAACTACAACTACGATCTTCACTAAACTACCACCACAATCTTCACTACACTACAACCACAATCTTCACTAAACTACAACCACAATCTCCACTACACTACAACCACAATCTTCACTACACTACAACCACGATCTTCACTACACTACAACCACGATCTTCACTAAACTACAACCTCGAACTTCACTAAACTACAACCACGATCTTCACTACACTACAACCACGATCTTCACTACACTACAACCACGATCTTCACTAAACTACAACCACAATCTTCACTACACTACAACCACGATCTTCACTAAACTACAACCTTGATCTTCACTACACTACTACCACGATCTTCACTACACTACAACCAAGATCTTCACTGAAATACTACCACAATCTTCACTAAACTACAACTACAATCTTCACTAAACTACAACCACAATCTTCACTACACTACAACCACAATCTTCACTAAACTACAAACACAATCTCCACTACACTACAACCACGATCTTCACTACACTACAACCACGATCTTCACTAAACTACAACCACAATCTTCACTACACTACAACCACGATCTTCACTAAACTACAACCATGATCTTCACTACACTACAACCACAATCTTCACTACACTACAACCAAGATCTTCACTAAACTACTACCACAATCTTCACTAAACTACAACTACAATCTTCACTAAACTACAACCACAATCTTCACTACACTACAACCACAATCTTCACTAAACTACAACCACAATCTCCACTACACTACAACCACGATCTTCACTAAACTACGATCTTCACTAAACTACAACCTCGATCTTCACTAATCAACAACCGCAATCTTCACTAAACTACAACCACAATCTTCACTAAACTATGATCTTCACTAAACTACAACCTCGATCTTCACTACACTACAACCACAATCTTCACTACACTACAACCACGATCTTCACTACAACCACAATCTTCACTACACTACAACCAAGATCTTCACTAAACTACAACCACAATCTTTACTACACTACAACCACGATCTTCACTAAACTATAACCACGATCTTCACTACACTACTACCACGATCTTCACTACACTACAACCAAGATCTTCACTAAACTACTACCACAATCTTCACTAAACTATTACCACAATCTTCACTAAACTACAACTACGATCTTCACTAAACGACAACCACAATCTTCACTACACTACAACCACAATCTTCACTAAACTACAACAACAATCTCCACTACACTACAACCATGATCTTCACTAAACTACGATCTTCACTAAACTACAACCTCAATCTTCACTACTCAACAACCACAATCTTCACTAAACTACAACCACAATCTTCACTAAACTATGATCTTCACTAAACTACAACCTCGATCTTCACTACACTACAACCACAATCTTCACTATACTACAACCACGATTTTCACTAAACTACAACCACAATCTTCACTATACTACAACCACAATCTTCACTAAACTACAACCATAATCTCCACTACACTGCAACCACGATTTTCACTACACTACAACCACAATCTTCACTACACTACAACCACAATCTTCACTAAACTACAACCACAATCTTCACTACACTACAACCACGATCTTCACTATACTAGAAACCATGATTTTCACTAAACTACAACCACGATCTTCACTAAACTACAACCACAATCTTCACTAAACTACGATCTTCACTAAAATACAACCTCAATCTTCACTAAGCTACAACTACGATCTTCTGAGATCACTACAACCACGATCTTCACTACACTACAACCACGATCTTCACTACACTACAACCACGATCTTCACTACGGTACAACCATGATCGTTACTACTCTACAACCTCGATCTTCACTAAACTACAACCACGGTCTTCACTAGACTACAAGCACGATTTTCACTAAACTACAACCACGATCTTCACTAAACTACAACCACAATCTTCACTAAAGTACGATCTTCACTAAACTACAACCTCGATGTTCACTACACTACAATCTTCACTGCACTACAACCATGATCTTCACTAAACTACAACCTCGATCTTCACTACACTACAACCACGATCTTCACTACACTACAACCACGATCTTCACTATACTACAACCACGATCTTCACTAAACTACAACTACGATCTTCACTAAACTACCATCTTCACTAAACTACAAATACCATCTTCACTACACTACAACCACAATCTTCACTAAACTACAACCATGATCTTCACTAAACTACAACCTCGATCTTCACTACACTACAACCACGATCTTCACTACACTACAACCACGATCTTCACTATACTTCAACCACGATCTTCACTAAACTACAACTACGATCTTCACTAAACTACAACCACGATCTTCACTAAACTACAATGTAAATCTTCACTACACTACAACCACGATCTTCACTACACTACAACCATGATCTTCACGATACTACAACCACGATTTTCAGTAAACTACAACCACAATCTTCACTAAACTACAACCTCGATCTTCACTAAACTTCAACCACGATCTTTGCTACACTACAACCATGATCTTCACTACATAACAACCATGGTCTTCACTAAACTACAATCTTAACTAAACTACAACTACGATCTTCACTAAACCACGATCTTCACTAAACTACAACCACGATCTTCACTACACTACAACCATGATCGTCACTAAACTACGATATTCACTAAACTACAACCTCGATCTTCATTAAACTACAACCATGATCTTTGCTACACTACAACCATGATCTTCACTACATAACAACCACGATCTTCACTACACTACAACCACGATCTTCACTGAACTACAACCACGGTCTTCACTAGACTACAAGCACGATTTTCACTAAACTACAACCACGATCTTCACTAAACTACAACCACAATCTTCACTAAAGTACGATCTTCACTAAACTACAACCTCGATGTTCACTACACTACAATCTTCACTGCACTACAACCATGATCTTCACTACACTACAACCATGATCTTCACTACACTACAACCACGATCTTCACTAAACTACCATCTTCACTAAACTACAAATACCATCTTCACTACACTACAACCACAATCTTCACTAAACTACAACCATGATCTTCACTAAACTACAACCTCGATCTTCACTACACTACAACCACGATCTTCACTAAACTACAACCATGATCTTCACTAAACTACAACCACAATCTTCAATAAACTACAACCATGATCTTCACTACACTACAACCATGATCTTCACTAAACTATAACTACGATCTTCACTAAACTACGATACACACTAAACTACAACCTCGATCTTCACTACACTACAACCACGATCTTCACTACACTACAACCATGATCTTCACTATACTACAACCACGATTTTCACTAAACTACAACCATGATCTTCACTAAACTACAATCTCGATCTTCACTACACTACAACCATGAGCTTCACTAAACTATAACTACGATATTCACTAAACTACGATCTTCACTAAACTACAACCTCGATCTTCACTACACTATGATTTTCACTATACTACAACCTCGATCTTCACTACACTACAACCACAATCTTAACTAAACTATAACTACAATCTTCACTACACTACAACCACGATCTTCACTACACTACAACCACGATCTTCACTACACTACAACCACAATCTTAACTAAACTATAACTACAATCTTCACTACAGTACAACCACGATCTTCACTACACTACAACCACGATCTTCACTACACTACAACCACAATCTTAACAAAACTATAACTACAATCTTCACTACACTACAACCACGATCTTCACTACACTACAACCACGATCTTCACTACACTAACTAAACTACTTATTTCTCTTATACTCAAGAAGTTTTTTAGTAAGTAAACTTCTTAGCAGTTATGAGCTAACAGAGTGTAATGGGGTAAAATTTTACTTTGTTTTAAATTATAGCGCTGTTGTCAGAAGAAAACTTTGTATCTTCATTTTTGTTGTTTTTCAGTTTTTGACATAATTTGTAAATGCCTATTGTCCTTTACATTTCATGAAGAATGGACCAAAATAAATCACCCAAAATGACTTGGGAAAAAATCTGGTTCCATTGACTTACATTAAAAGTAAAGTATATTTTTTCCCTCTCCTGTAAGGTTAACATTTTGGCGATGAAGAGTAGTATTCTTCTGACAACAGCAACATTTAAGCAAACTACATCCAGGAGTGACAACAAGGGAGCTGTTGTATGAGAGTAGGAAAGTATGAGCTCATCTTGGCCTCTTTTCCACTGTGGAGCCAAATGGTTCTCAAGGCCATAATGTGCCATTCTGTGTGGACTTGTTAAATCATTTTAACCATCTGCTGAGCTGCTAAATCAGAACCAGGAGATACTAAAGAAAACTACACAAAAGAGCAGCTAACTGCTAACAGCTTCATACCTACACACACACACCACCCACCACAAAACACATTTGATTCCGTCTGTCACCCCAATACCAGTCTCTCAGCGCATTCTCAAATTATTTATCCCCTAAATGGGTGTTATTTGAGCATCCGCTACTGAAACTGAGCCTTATTGTAAAGTCTATGAACTATGCAGTTAATTCTACTCATAGAAGACCAGGCTTGTATCTCAAAATACTCAGAACTCAAGGCCAAATTATAGTTTCAAACACATTTGAAATGAGTTTGTAAATGTGTAATTAATGCACAAAATACATCACTTTTTGGCTTGTTTTGGCTACTGCACTCAACAGCGAGTGGGGCTTCAAACATTCTCTAATATAGGGGCTGTCCCCACTCATGGCATAATCAGCAAGCTGACTGGCTCTTTTACCTGAAAGGCGAGACTTTCTCCGCAAACAGACGCCATGTTGAGCATTACGAGCTTTCCCATTCATATTTCAACCATTGACTTCTGTCCTCCTTTATAATGTTTCTGGTACAGCTTAAAAAAAACCATAGAACAATTCTTTTTTATCTTTCTGTCACTTCAATACCAGACATTCAAATTTGTGATCTCTTACGTGAGTCTTTATCCTCTAAACAGGCGTTTTTGAGCATCAGTTCAGTGGAACAGATCCTGTGTTGCTGTGGGTGGTGTTGAACACTCGTGTTAGCTTAGCCTAGCAGGCTACAGCAAAAAACACTACAAAACAGGTTTGATTTCATTGTTTTGTCACTCCAACTTATTTAGCTAACTGTATTGAAAAAACACTCTGAGTCCTGTTTTTAGGTTTTGCATGTGAAACTATGCTGGTGTGGAAATGACATTGGAACGAATACCCTCCATGCTCAGAGCCATTCGGCCCTGAAGTGTAAAAGAGGCCTAAGAGAGCTCTTGTTTGAGAGTTCAGCATCATAAGAGCTCATCTTGTTTACCTTTTTCAATTTTTGTTTAAAAAACCGAGAATTGGGTTGGACCTCCCTTTGCTCTCAGGACAGCCTGAATTCTTTGTGGCATGGATTCAACCAGTTGCTGGAAATGTTCCTTGGAAATCTGGTCCATATTGACAGGATTGCAGCACATAATTGTTGTAGTTTGTTAGAAATCATGCTGTGAATCTCCTGTTCAACCACATTCTCTAAAGGTGCCATTATGATTGCAGTGAATTTATATCTGGTGACAGTGAAGGCCACTGAAGTACACTGAACTCATTCACAAGTTCACAGAAAGGGTTTGAGATTCGTGCTTTATAACATGGCAAATTATCGTGCTGGAAGTAAACATCAGAAGATGGGTAAACTGTGGCCATAAAGGGTATGAACGTGGTCAACATGATTTCATGATATTTGCACCACATTCTGACCATCTGCATGGTGTATCAGAACTCCAGACTTCTTAGATCATGCAACTTTTTTCCAGTCTTCAATTGTCAAGGTTTGGCTATTCTGTGACCCCTGTTGCTGCAGATTTCTGTTCTTGGTTGTCAGGTGTAAAAACCTCTGTTGTGATCTTCTGTTGTAGCCATCCTCCTCAAAATTCAACTTGTTGTGCTTTTCTGATCACCACTGTAAAGAATCAGAGTTAGCCTTCCTGTCAGCTCAGTCTGACCATTCTCCTCTGATTGTGAGAGTCAACACCTAAACAGCCACTGATCACTGGACATTATTTTGTATTTTTGCACCATTCTGGGTGAAAATCTCAGAAGATCAGCACTTTCTAAATATGTAAAACACCCTGTCTGGCACCCACAACCACACCTTACTTTTGAGAATACTGTGCACTTCATTTACTTTTCAGTAAAAATGACTATAAAAAACAAGTTATTCATTTTTAGCATTAGGAAAAAGCAAAAAACACATATTTAACAAAATTATTCTCAATAAGCGATAACAACTAAATATAATTCTTATTTTTTCAGTATTTACTGTTTCCACCCTTTTCCACACCTCCAAAGTTCAGCCTTAACCCTGTTTCACAACAGACGCAATGCAGTTCAGGTGGTATCTACAATCTGGAACCGCTCCACACCGCTTGTTATTTCACAATGGCTGTGACATAAATGCATTGTGAGGGGAACACGGTTTCTGTTTGCATTGCATATTCATGTAATGCAAATGTCTGTATTGTCTCTTTATTGTTTAAAAAAACAATAAATTTAACAATAAATTTAAATATGTATACGATATAAAGAGATCTGCAATAAAAACCTGATTTGCTGCTGTGACGGGCTTTCTCACCATGTGATGTACAGCTACTGTTTCTGCCAAGAAAACTGCTAGCAGGCCACGCATCAAAAATAGACCCAAGGTGTCTTTTTGCACTTGACATGGAAAAATATGCTCTGGGCTTTACACCAGATGTGGCACTGCTGTGGTGCCACACCTGGTGTGAAATGGGCTTTAGAAGTTAAATTACATTTTTTGCTTCTCACAATGCAGTAATCCCATACACATTTAGCGTTGTTGAGGTCTGGACTCTGGGGTGGTCAATCCTCTGTTCTGAGGAACACTAGCAGCATCGTTGTTAGATTTGCACATTTTCTAACAGTGGAAGGATGAATACAAACACCTATGTTTTTTTCTAAGTGAAGGAAGAGTGAAGCTTGATTTTCTCCTCTTGCTCAAAGATGAAACCTGTTTATCTGATGGGCACAATTGTTAGGATTCCCATTTTCTCTCTATATTTTAATTACCTTTTTTTTTTTACTCTAGATTTGCAAACTCATGACTTTCAGCTATTTTCCTTTGACTTTCCCATTTATGCAAGTGGATTATCCTGTATCTCATTTTCTCAGAATTCTCTCCTGATAAATTGAACCTGTACTTAATTTCTGGAAATTAAATTAATGATGGATGACTTTTGCATAGTAACATCTATGAGCTGAAATGGTCTTTGTTTTTTTTTTTCTTTTCAATTTTTAGCTCCTTAAAATTAGAACTGGTATCCATCCTTACCGGGTGCCCAGTCGTCTCGTTCTCAAGCCCATGAAAACAGAGCGGATAAGCTTGCCGAAGGAAGCAGCATTAACGGGCTCCAGCTTCTGCTCCTGGCAGTGCAGCAGGTAGTGGCAGTAGAGGGTGGAGCGTGGCAGGCTCACGCCCTCCGCCGTCTCATAATTATCCAACAACCACTGCACCTGAGGGCCAGAGGACAGCTGCAGGGATGAGACACACACACAGCCACACACACACTCAGACAGAGAGCCCAGGGATGGCCTGACGTACACACGCAAAAAGAGGACGGCCACACGGATACAAAAAACACACTTTCCCATGTACCGCTCGTGCATACGCATGCAGAGAAGTGCACTTAAGGAGTCGTGTTCAGTCGAGTCATTTCATGAGATCTGTGCCATTTAGCCATGTTCATTTTCATGTAAATAAATGCGAGGGATGTTTCAATAATTCAGCATTTTTTCCACAATATGAGTCCTTTAATACAACTTCTAATATTTGAGAAGGATCTTCAAATGACTGTCTATATAGACGTGAAAATGAAAATCAAACAATGTGTTAATGATGATCGTTAAAGTTACATATTCAAGCTTGTTAGCAAATTTCTGTCTCTAATATACGGCATCAAACGTTGTGGCACTCTTTTCATGAAATGACCCGTTTATGGAAGAGGAAAATGCCAAAATGTAAACCGAGTGATCACATATGAAATTACATGCAGATCATGGATTATATTATTTCTTAGATTAGCTCCTAAAATCATAGAAATACCATTTTCTTGGAATCAACAGTGACACATACAGTGCATGAAACAGTTCTGACATTCAGACACATGCTTAGCAGTGTTGTACTCTTCCGCGTGCCGTCGCATACAATATGGGTATGCAACAGAACATACAACCAATGGGATGCCTGTAGCTTTGACTGGTTCCCCTATCAAGGTATGCAGCCATGTAGGAGGGCTATTAGAGTGAATGTGAGTATCAAAAGATGACTCTCCTCTCTCATGCAAATTTATGATATGAAACATGATGGAGTCATGATTGAATTTTGCATTTGCATTCAATGAACATGACAGCACAGTGAAAGAAAGAAAAACCTGTTCTAGTGCTGTCAAAGTAGTAATGTTTTTCCTAGAAGAACATAAATGTATGCAAACAGGGAAATCTGAATTTATGAATATTTAATGTATTCCGGTGCTGTTGTCTCTGTGGAAATTTTCATAGCTACTCCGATAACTCTATTCATTGCGCCTAATGGCATGGGTTCAATAGAGGAGACAAATGCTGTTTATATGCTTTGAGCCACATTATGAGTGACCTTTGTGACTCACTCTGCTCTTTAACTGTGCTCTCTGATGTGTGATAGGGAATGATGACATCATCATCGTCCTTATGTACTGCAAACAACAATATCTTAGCAAGTCAAAACATCTAAAATCTAGTCAACACATCTAATACTTGTCTTTACACTTATGATGTAAGAATATTATTAGACTATTCAATGTATTTCTATACACTCTGTAAGAGGAATTCCAGTGATGTTTTTCACAATTTCTGCATAAGTTTTGCAGTCATTCAGTGTGGTTGATGTAAAGTTATTCATTGTGGAGAAGCTAACCGAATACAGTAATGGTGATTGCAACTGGGGTTGCATTGTCTACAACACAAATATGATGATTTTATTTACTATCCAAAACCACCAGTGAACCTACACGTGTCTTCTAAACTTTTATATGTAATGTTCATACTGGTAAAGTAATGCTACATTTGTTTTGCTTTACTGTTCTCCTATTTTGTTTTTCTGTATGAACCTCCCAACCATGAATGCGTTTAAAATTATTTAGAACAAAAGCTTATCCCAAAGATATTGTAAAACAAGGTCATACATCGTGTAACACTTGTAACCATTTCCCGTAATAACTTTCTGTGAGGGAGCTTTTACAGGCATTAACCTCCTCAGACATCGGGCTCTAATCGCCACCACTGTGAACAATTCTGACTATGATTGTGGTACATTTCTGTAGAATAGAGTATTTCACATCAAATCACTCAGAATGACTTTATTTAAAATGATTTTCTTAACCATTTAATTATGCGGAAATTCAGAAAAATAATTAATTAAAGGAAAAGTGTTTAGAAATAGACTGAATAATTCGACAATATTCTTACAGCAGACTTGATTTCAGATGATTTCACTTCCCAAGGTATAATTTTTTTGCGGCATATTGGGAAGGGTGAAGGTGACGAGTGACAAGTGTGGCCGAACGATCAGTCTGGTCTTTGCCTTTGTGCTTTTTTCGGTCATACCTTTTTGTCTGCCGACGGCACGCTATTCTCCTCTCCCTCGCTAATACTCACGGTGGCTGGGGACGCGCGGGCTGTGTGAGAATAACTCTGCCCATTTCCGCTGCTGCTGCTGCTGGTGCCCCCACTGCCCAGCATGTAGCCTCCCTGTATCACGTAACTACCACCACTGCCGTTAGCCCCACCCCCTCCTTCTCCAGAGCCACTGGATGCCGCCCCTGAGGCTGCGATCACAGCTGTGGCTCCACCCGCTGTGCCGGCCGTGGGGTTGGCCACAATCTGGCCCGTCCCAGCAACAAACATTGAGACGCCAGTGGAGCCTGTGGTCACTGCAACGGTCAGAGGGGTGCCAGGGGAGGCAGCCTGGGAGCCAGAGGCAGAGGTGGTCTCATAGTACTGACCGCCGCTGGTCTGGGTGTACAAGGGAGTGTCCGTGTAGGGAAAACTGCTGGAGCGACTGAGAAGGGAAGGAAAAATAGAGTTATAAAATTTACTGCTCTGAATAACACGATGGCTGTTCATTTTAGTGCTCTGTCAATTTATACACGAGAACAAGACACACGTAATTAGTACTACTGTATGCAGAAGCATTAGGAGTGCAAATAATGTGCATTGCTAACTGTTTTGAAACTTCTGCTTCTAACAAGAGTTTCAGAAGAATCATAGCGTTTGAGAGTGTTTTGCTTGTTTCTACCATCACCTCAAGCTTAAGTTATGTTCAAGCTTAAACTGTTTTCGTCACCCTCCTCCACCCGTTAGGTTCTAATGTATTCATACAATTTCAGATTGCTTTGATGTGAATTGCTTCATTTCACAGAAACGTACCAAGTCCAAGACTAGGGGTGATAATAACCTGAGTTCTGAAGTATTTAATGCCTCTAAAAGCTATCTGACAAAAAGTTATTGCATGGAATGGTTACAAATGCTGCCTAATGCCAAACATGAGTTTCAGAAGAATCATAGCATTTGAGAGTGTTTCACTCATTTCTACCATCACCTCAAGCTTAAGTTATGTTCAAGCTTAAACTGACTGTTTTTTGTCCCACTCCCACACCTGACTTGTCCCTATGGTGGTACCCTCAAGAGTATGTCTTCAGTACCTTTAGTTAGGGAGTCAAATTACTCCATATTGCATTGAAATTTTATTTTTTAAGTTGTATTGACTCCACAAACCCTGTCTTGTTTATGAAAAAGCAGATATATGTACTGTTCCCCTGAGAAAAACTTCATAACTTGAAAACTAAAGTTACACAGCTGGACCTTCAAACCATTGTTATATCTTTGAGGGTACATTCAAATTGTTAGCACCTTGATGAAAGAAACTGCACCTCAACATTTGCTTGAGTGTAGTTTCACAGCACACCCTGAAACACCTCTTCTCACTTATTTCACACTTTCATTTTTTTGTCTTTTTTTCCATTTGTTTTGTTTTTTAACACCGAAACAAGCAGAAAAACACAAGAAGTACAAAATTGAACATATCGATACACTGTGCAAATTAAATATAATTCACCATGTAATTAGGTGATTTACTTAGTATTTACATATTTATAACTGTGTAATGACTTCAAACTTCTAAAGGTTAACAGCCATTGCTGTGGTGACATGGAGCCATGTGACTGACTTATCAGTGCTATGGACTTACATGGTACTGGTAGTGTAGTTAGTGTCTCCCTCCACGTACTGCACCTGGTTAGTGTACACATGCTGTACTGGCACCTGCTGAAGCTGCTGCAGACAGACGTGCACATGTGAGAGAACATAAACACACTCAGATACACACAATGAGAATATGCTCACTTCCTTCCTTCCTCTTTTTCAAGTCTTTCTGAGAAAATCTTGCCACATAACCAGACCATTTTCATTTCTTGAACTTCGTAAGAAACAACAGGTCTGGTCGTTATTTAAAGTGATAATTCAACCAAAGTCTTCTTTACACAGTTCCCCCCTTACTCTTAATCAGGCTTCAAGGTGGCTGCTAGTACTGTTTTTATCAATGTGATGTGATTTGGTCAATTTGTACAGAAACCACATAAGCAAATGTATTTGAGGTCATTAAAGCAGAATTATCTACATTTTTGCATAATTAAATTGTTAGGTTTTAATGTCTTTCAGGGTGATTAACATGAGGTCTGAAGCATTTAATGTCTCTAAAAGCTATCTGATAAAAAGTTATTACATGGAATGTTTACAAATGCTGCCTGATGCCTCAGACATGTCTTATTATAGTTTTCAGATAAGGTTTTGTTGTTGTAATCGGGGTGTTCTAAGGCAAGTGAAGTTCAAAACTAATGAAGCAAACTTCTTCTTCAAACTTGGCTGATCAACTACATGGCTGAGGAGAAGACTGTGTAAACTTGACTTTTGGTTGAATCATTGCTTTAAGCCTGCTTCTTTTAAAGCCACCTACTCCATGGCTGGAAGCAGCCTCAAAGAGGAAGGGCTGGGCAACCGCCACTGTGGGGACAGCAGAGTAGAGTGGCTGCTCTGACTCCCAGCCTAAAGTCATAACAGGGATAGAGAAGGTGCCAGGAGTAAAGGCCTTAGGCAGTGAAAGTGGGATGTAGGGAGAAACTCCTGGATAGTCCAGCATGTAACATGAGTGGTAGGGGCCATCTGCATACGACTCTACAGATCTATCTGCTATTGCTGCTGCTCTGTACTCCGACCACTGCTGTAGCTCTGTCTCTCTCTGCCTTTTCCTCTCCCTCTCTGCTTTCTTCTCTCGCTGTCTGTAAGAAGGACTCTAGAAGTAAGCAGTGGAGGGTGACACAGTGGAGGTTGACACAGTTTTCTACCACAATTTTCTACCACATTTTCCCTTACCTCAAGTCTATGCTAATGTGGCTAAGAAGCGATGGATGCTTATAACTGATTAGCACTGTCCAATCCACATGCCTAAATCACATACTCATCTCAAAACACGTTTTCAGGTAATCACAAAAAAACTTGGTTAGATGGTTTCTGATATACTTTATAAAGATGGAGCAAAGTTTATGACATAAACACAGTTTATGAAACAATAGCACCCATCTTGAATGCTGAAATTTAGTAGAGATTCTCAAACAACTTATCTGAGGTTTGAGGCAAGTGTATGAGGATTTACAGTAAACGTCCACTTGCATTTTTTAAGGCCAGATCTCTGCTCATCACCCGAGGCAGTTCTATGTTTTTGTCATGAAAAATGAAGAATAAGAACCCTCCTGAACATATCTGGGAAATTAAGCTACAAAAATAGTTTTCATTTCATTGTTTTTGTGATGTCATGAAAACCAATACATTTACATGCATCCACCAATTCAGCCAACAGCACTGCAGCCCCACCCTACACTGTAATGATAAGAAATGTTTCAGCTTAAACTGCTTTTTGAATGAGACGCAATACAGGACAGGCACTCAGAACAGGTTGTATTTGCACCTCATTTCCATATTTGAAACGTATGGACTGCAGGTTGAATGAATGGCACATTTGAAGTATTTTAATAGTATTTACATACTGTACCGAAAAACACAGCTTTCTGTGACCCTTTACTGTGCATCAATCACCCACATAAGCCAGCAAGATACCTCTCTTAGCTAATAATCTATGAGCTCCACACGATTTAAACTGCTTTCCCATTTAAACGATGTAAAGTGCATCCAGCAGTATGTATTCCCTACAAGTTGTCACTGCCAACAGTTATGTATAAAAACAAACATTTTAATTATTACAATTCCTATGTATTCAAAAGGAGAACGACTGGCTAAACACAATGCAGAGGACAGACTCATTTGCGTGAAGTAGAAATCTGCTGAACATTTTAACTGCATGGAAAGGCTAATTTCCCTCATCACAACTGGGCAGAGGTCTTTTGAAATGTATATGATGCGGCGTTAAGCTGCAAGTAAACGTGCCGTTCACCATTCAGTTTGCACAGTGCTAAACGGTGGGGTTGCAAGCTTCATTAAAATCTGAACTTTTGCTCAACTATTCTCTTCACCATAACGATAATGTATGTGTGACTGAATGTGCTAACCTGATGCGTAAGGATGCATACAGTTATGAAACCTTGCTTTATTGTGTAGCCATACTTGAGAAATGTAAATAGAAAAATGAGGGTTGTGTCTGTGTATGCAGTCACCTCCTGAGTCAAGTGTACAGGCTGAAGGCTGGTGACACTCAGTTGGGTGCCCTGTTCAGTCTTGGTTGTCTGAGATGTGGCTTGAACCACTGACCTCTGTGGACAAAAACACCAAGAAACTTATCACATACAGAGAACAACAGGATGATCGTCATTCAGATCTGAACTGTATACCTAATGGTTTTACATGCAAAAAAATAAATGTGATTGAAGAATGCAAACATTGTTTTTTTTTGTCTGTTCCCTTTTCTCAGTAACAGCTTCTTCACAGTAACACATCATTTCACTCCTTGAGCTGTCAAGATGGGACAGAAACAGCTGTGGATTTTTCCAGTCTGAAGCAAGAGCTTCAGAAGCTTGATTTTCTCCTCTCTCTCAAAGATGAAAGCAAGTACTGTTTAGTACTCTTTATCTGGTGGTGACAGTCTGGTGGTCTTGTATGGTTGTGAGAAGTTCCATTTTCTCTATATATTTTAATAATTTATTTGATTTAGTTTTGGAAACTTCTGTTTTTTTCACTTCTCTATTGAATTTCCTCTTCCTTATGCAAGTGGCATTTCTTATTGCTATTCACCTCAGAAATATCCCCCATTTCAGATGCACAACTGAAAATGAAGTTGTAAGGCAGCTAAGGTGTGTTTAGGTAGTTGCTTGTGTGAGTATTAGTCTCGCTTTGATGGGAATCATAATGTTCCTTTCGGGAAGAGTTAAAGTGACAGTAGGGTGCACGAAAGCAGAGAGTGAACAAATTAAATGTAGACGGATTTGATGTTATACTTATGTTTCCTGCTTTTTTCTGACACTGAAAAAATGACTTGTAACTTGTATGTAATGGCAATTTAGAGTGCAATTAAATAAACGAAAGGGTGGCCTCTTGACTTTTTTCACAGTTCTGTATGTGTGTGCACCTCTACCTGCTGGGCTGACTGCACCTGCTGCACCACTTGAGTGGGAACTCCAGTCTGCACCACTGTAGGAGGAGGACTGGAGTCTGAAACTGAGTCATTGGAGTGGAGGGAGCCCTCTGAAAAAAGTGAAGTTGAAGGTGCAGAAAAGCTCACATGAGGTTCACGGTACATGCACAGTAGTACAAAATACCAATCTTTATATTTTAATAACCACACCCATCCCTAGTAAACATCTGCAAAGTATATATTTAAAGGATGTCTCTCCTCTATGTATTCTACCTATAGCTGCAAACTTACACGTGAAGCCCTCACCTGTAACTGTGACCACAATGTACTGTGGCGTGTTCTGGGCATTGGTGGACTGTGTGGGTGAACTCTGAATCTCAGCTGTGACATACTGGGTCTGTGTGGGTGGAGCTTGAGTGGGCGGGGCTTGGGCAACTACTTGTGTTTTCTGGGCTGTTGTAGGAGGGGGCGTTGTCTGGCCTGTGGGCGCCGACACTGAGCCGGATGCTACGGTGGTCTGCAGCTCTGCCAGGAATTGCTGAGGGGCTGCAGAGGCGGCAGCAGCGGCAGCCTGCCCCGATGCTACGGTTACGGTGCCCCCTTGAGCCTGGGAGGCCTGTTGCAGCTCCCCCACATAGGCTGGAGTTGCCATTGAGATAGCCTGGTTTAAAGTCTGCAAAAAAGAAAGAACATGAACCTCAAAACATCAGGTCATTCGAAAGGGAAGAAATGAGTCCAATGAGGTTTTATTTACATGCTCGTAACTTTGTTATTACTATTTTAGAAAACTGTTCTATCACAAAGGCTTCACTCAGGTCTTCTCCTACCAGCCTTTAAAGGCAAAGCTCAAAGAACAGGGAAGACTCAGCAAAGCATTTGGTGTCCTGTTACAAGTAATGTGATAGCTGTTTGCAAAGCAGTTGCTCTGGGCACGTACTACTGGCAAAAACTCAAAGCAGACAGACTAGGAAACAAAAGGACTGAGGGTCCAGCAAATGTTAGTTCCTGGTAGTTCCTTATTGTGCCAACTATTTTTAGGTCCCTTGTCTCCACGGACACTGTTTATATTACACAGCAAGCCCTTTGGCTGCACCACCTCTCTTTATGAACAGCACAGATTAATCTGTCTCAGTAGTAGTGTTTTAGAGACCATTTAGAACGGGTGTAGATGTCTGGGGCGAAAGCGTGAAGTGAAACGGGATTTTCATGTCACCTCACGACCCAGCGCTGTGCTTTATAATGAAGGGGAATGACTGGGTTCACTCCAGCGTAAAACACTAAAATGAGATTCTGCCGTGTGGAGGGTGTATATAAGTTAACGTTACTCGTCTAAACAGCATTACTGTATCTGTGATATACTGCAGACGAACCTTTTCGTAACGTCGACACGACAGCGCAAACAGTAATTTGTCCCCTTGGACTTGGCTGTAGCTATGCCAACGGCGTTTATTTTCAACGGCTTGGCTACCTAGCAACGCTAGCTGGCTAGTGAAAGTGAAGGGTGTTCGCCGTCTTTCGCCGACTAGCTTAGCTTAGCTTTGCTCGTGGAGCCAGCAATGAGTGTAGACTCGCTTATATTCTGCTAACAACACCCGCCATTTTGTACAGCCAATCTAGCATTTGACATCGTCATAACAACGACTAGCTCTGTCGAGGCGAACAGAAACTAACAGTCTGTTCGACGTGTTGATTCGGATCCCCCGCTGGCTGGCTATGCTTCGCGAGTCACCTCTACAGCGGCCCTCGAGCCAATCACTTAGCAAGGCAGGTGGCTATAATGGCTACGGACACATTATATCTAGCTACGGTTAGTGGAAAAAATACAAGAGTCCTAGTAATAGTTTCCCCTACAAACGTAATGTAGCTCGATAGGCGAAATTAAAAAGAAGGTTATCACCTTTTAGTCCGAGTGAATTTTCCACCGGTATTTTGGATTTGTTTTATTGTTTCAATGAATCGGGCTGTTGTTGTTGATTCTCGTTGCTGGGTTCTTGTCGCCAGGACTACCGTGGCTATGGCGCTTCCTCCTCACCCGGGCAACTGTTGCTACCCACCCGCTTACATCCCGCCCCTTTGTTTCGTCTGATTGGTCCAAAGCGGCCGACAGCGACAAAGTTGTCTTTCGCCCATTGGTCCAATAAAAATGTCAGAGTCGGGGGCCTCATCTCGTTTGTCCAAATATTGTGTCAATCACAGCTGTAAGCCGCTGTAAAGGGGTGCAAACTATGATGTCGATGCCATATTTCTGAAGTCGGACCATGTTCTGTTATTATTGGTTTACAGTGGCAGAATCTGCGAAAAGCCTGATCTTGGAGCAGATGCAAGCAGCAGAGCTCTTCACATATACTTGCAATTTAAAGGTAATTGTTCAAAGGCAAAGTGAACAGCAGCATTTGCAGCCTTCTTTACAAACTCACATAAAGAGCACAAGCCAAACACTTCATAAATATCACCTGTTACTCTAAGCTCAAACTAAGATATCATGGCAAGATAAAATCCTTTTTTTGAGGAGCTAAAGCCACAGTAAAGGGAGTTTGTATGATATTTAATTGAGTATTAGATTATTGCAAAATGAAGGTAGAAAACTGTCAGTTCTGTCAGCGTGCCCTTGACCTCTCCTCCGTCCACTGCAGACAATGTGGCAATGGACGTATTTTTATGAATGTCCCTCAAAATGTCATGTTGTTGGCCTTATTATCAACATACTAATTACACATTCATTATTCCTTTGTCATTTTGGAAATAGGAGACCTTTGTCTATGTGGTTGGGAAGATAGGCAACATGCGTTATCACATTTTGAAAATGTCATGCTCTCTGAATCTCACGTGGCTCTCAACCCCCAAACCCCTCCCGGCCTGTAACAGCCAGCGTTTCTCACCTCTCAGACACGTCCACAGGTACCCATACACATGTAAGTAAAACAAGTCTTCTGATCAGAAAAGGTAACAAAGACCACAGAGCAAAGCCTCTGAAATCAATGCTCTGTTTGCTCATGTTGGAGGTTTTGGAAGTTTGTTTGGTAGATTACTATGTAACAGTCCCACAGTACCCTTTCTTAGTTCAGGAATGTAAATGAACTTCTGACATGAAATGAACCCATTCACATCCTGCAATTAGTTGCTTTTTGGATGCACTATATTTACAACGAACTTTATCAGCACGATGAAGTTATAGGGAGTAGTCCACTGCTGGACAGTACTGTGTATTTCATAAGAATACCTTTTCTTTTCTGTTTCATGAGAGTACCTTTTCTACCTTTCCTGGACTGTGAGGTGGCCAGCCCATTATTCTGAAAACACCATCAGCTTCTTTGTTTAATTTGCAAATGTTCTTCCTTTTTGTCATTTTCTTTTCTCAGTAATGGCTTCTTGACAGCTACACATCTTTTCTGACCCATAGTGTTAAATTCTCACAGTGGATGGACAGAAACACCTGTGGATGTTTTCAGATCCGAAGCATTGATTGATTTTCTTCTCTCTCTCTCTCTCTCTCTCTCTCTCTCTCTCTCTCTCTCTCTCTCTCTCTCAAGGATGAAAGCATTAAATTCTGTTTATCGGATAGTGATCAGGTCTTGCATGGTTGCTATGAGCCCCTTTTCCTCTGTTTTGGAAATTCTTGATTTTTCACTTATTTTCCCCAAGTGGAAGTATTCCCCAATACTAGGGCCCCCATGGGCCAACATGTTTTTATAAGCATAAAACTTCTAAAATATCATATGAAAATAACAGTTAATAAATAAAAAAAGAATGAAATAGCCACTGTTGTTGGGCTACAGCAGTGGACAATAAGCTAGAAATATGAAGAGACAAGGGATTCTTACGTAGACAAATGTCCCTTTCAATCAGATTGTCCTCTCATTTTTCATTTTGGATACCCTAGTTAATTATGCTTTTCCTGGTCACTGCTTTTGTCTATGGAAAGGTCTTTGGTTTTACCTCACTGGGTTATCTGTGACACCTCAGTCAGGCGGCAGTGGAAGTCATGAGCGCAGAGTCTGTGTGTGTGTGTGCTTTGAACTCCTTTATAAGGGAGATGAGACATTCAGAACAAGCAGAAATCTACACCGTCAAGACTCAACAGCCAGCATAAGAAGACCAGAGACTGACCATTTGTTGTTCATCTCAATCAGTTTGTCCTCCATCCTCTTTTCGCTTTTTCTCTGCCCTGCACTGCGATGTGGAAAGCTGCAGTTCTGGCCGTATGTCTGTTGATGGCTGGAGTGAGGGCAATGGATGGGCCCACATATGGGGTCAAACTGTGTGGTCGCGAGTTCATCCGCGCAGTCATCTTCACCTGTGGAGGCTCTCGCTGGAGGCGCTCCATCACAAGTACAGGTAAAGATATCAGCCCAATAGTTTACATTCATTATGATCAGACTTTTCTGCCTGAAACCTTTTTGTTGATTCTGTGCTGGGATGATGAATTTGTATAACAGTTATGTGGAATTAAGTCTTTAAGTTAAGAAATGCTAGCAGCTCTATACATTCGATCAATCTGTGTTGAGGCAAACTGAATAAACTGAAGACCAGTTGTAATACAGTTAAGAGAATTAGCACTACAATGTCAAATGCTAATAACGAAGGGAATATTACTAGTCTAGAAGAGAGGCACAGTTTGTTAAGGAGATGTTATAAAAATGTAGCAAACTTTTTATGTATTAATACATATGCTGATACAGTATTACACTGTTATATATTTAAAAGGAAATACCACCAGTTCTTCAAAATTTCTGCATAATTCAGTCGCTGAGTGTGTTCAATCATACAGTGTGTTTGGTGTGAAAAGGCTCATTACAGAGAATCTGTGTACCATTTCTCCTCTCTACCATGAATGGATTTTAAAAGGAAAACATTCACATTCATTCGGAAGTTATAAGGCACAATACAGAGCAGCCAATCAAAACAGAGCATAATTACGTACAGTGTTGTGCCAAACTCTTAGGCACATTTTCAAAATCTATTTATTTGTGTAGTTTGTGTTTATTTGCTGAGAAAAATGTTAATATTTGAATAAACAAAATGTATAGAATATTAATAATAATGATTATATATATATATATATATATATATATATATATATATATATATATGTACACACTCACAACACTATAGTGATTATATGGATGTCAGCTTGTTTGTTTAACCATTTCCAAGCCTCTCCTCGAGGAAGTCCAGTATTATATGTAGTTAAAAAGCAGCTCCTGGTTTGACCAATCAGTGCTTCAGTAAATTGTGCTCATGATATAATTGAGGATATTAACAAGTCTCTGCGGTGGCTGTGAAGATGTCAAGGAAAAATATGGACCCAAGAAATTCTTGTTACTTTTTATTGTTTTTATGTTTATTTGAATTATGAGTGTGACTTTATTCTAATGTATATTGTGATAAACTCACTGCTGAGGTAAATTGTTTAAAATGTTGCTTAGATGCCTAAAACATTCACAGTACTGTGCATCTTATTACTGTACTTTAATGCCACAGTAAAAAGAACAACATGCTTAATTCTAAGGGATGACGAGAGGTTGAAATATGGGCAAGTAAAAATGAATTATGGTTGCATTTCATCCATTAAACCATACAGACATTTTAAGTGGACTGCAAGGAAGAACATTCAAATAGAAGGAAAATACAGGATAGAGGCCCTTTAGTTAGTTCAGCTTTCTCTGTGGCTTTTTTTTATCTCTCTGTCAACATCTTTGTGGCTTTTTGTCTGGAGTTACATCCTCTTTTCTTTTGAATAAGTTTGCAGTGGGGAAGAACTAAGCAGATTTCTCCTCCGAGTTGCTTTGCATGGACAGTAAAATTTCATATTCCTCAACTACATTTTGTATGTTTAGGAACGATTCCATTGGACACATCCTGATTGGTTTAAAGGATTTTTTATTATTCTTTAAATGGACATCTAACAGTACCTATTAGATTTATTTTTCATTTCATGTCATTTTTATACATGTAATAAAATTAGAGTTTCTATTTCTATTTCTGTTGTTTCTTAGAATCATTGCTACCTAGTGACTGAATCAAGACTGAATTAAGTGAGAAAAACACACTTTTAAGCCATGTACTTTGATTATATTTTTGGACATGGGATGGTACTATTGAAAGCATTGCTTCCATGCTTTGTAGCAGTGGTGTATATTGTCTATAATATCCCATCCTCTGTTCTCTACAGATGATCTAACTCTGGACCCGTTTAGCACAGAAGACAGAGACGCTGCAGACGGCTGGGTGCTGCCATCAGACCCGGAGGTGTCCATCCAGCAGGCCGCCGAGGCCGCCTCTTTGGGACTGACCCGCAGCGGTCAGGAGGGTGCAATGTTCAGCCGCCCTGCACGCTCCCTTATCTCAGAGGAGGTGCTGGAAGCCCTGCGCACGTCCAGCAGAAAGGGCCGCGATGTGGTGGTGGGACTTTCCAACGCCTGCTGCAAATGGGGCTGCAGCAAGAGCGAGATCAGCTCTCTATGCTGAAAACTGCCTCGTCTGAGCCTGTGTGTGTGTGTGTGTGTGTGCGTAAACGTGCGTGTCTTCCTGTTTTTACTCAGAATTTGATTTTCTCTGCTGACACAGACACTTCAGGATCACTGCTTTTGTGAACTCGTTTAGATGGCACACACTCATGTCTCGAAATGGCTTTCAGTTGATTAGTGTTCTTATGCTTGTCACCAAACACAAAATGTTCTATTTCTCTATTTTAAGTTTGTAATATAGTGAACTCTGGAATAAAGACATTGCTCAATCAGTCTTTATATCTGTGCAATCATGTTTTTTGGTAGACACGTTCATTGTTGCTTCTCAACAATGTGCAATGACACTTTTAAATGCATTTTGCTATGAAATGAAAAATACCTCAATGTGAAATGTAGACATAAACTAACAGATAGCACAGCTACACATGTATTAAAGGGCGTGGAAGACTGAATTTTCTTCAGTTTTTTTTAAATAAGAGAGTTCCATGTGGTTTGATCACACAGTTATAAGCTACACTCACAGTTGCTAAAGAGAAAGAAGTAGCGTTACAGAGTCAGGAGAAAAAAACAACACAGTATAATATGATGTCTGTACACCCTGGAATAGTAGCCTGGAATAGTATTGTAAAAGTCAGAGGTGTTGGGTTGGATTTTGTGGGAGTTGTTTGCACCACGTCTTTATGTATTTACGTCACACGCATGAATCAAAAAGAAAAGAAAACCTTGTATCTCCAAAATGATAACTAAATCTACTTTGCTTTTAATGTAAGGCAGTGGAACCAGACTTTGTTCCCAAGTTATTTTGACCTGTTTCTTTTGGTCCATTCTCCATGAAGTTCACACACGATGTAAAGGGTGACAGACATTTTTAAAAGCAAGTCAAAAAGTACAAAACAACAATAATGGAGATACAAGGTAACTGATAAAACAGCATTTATTTTTATTTCAAATACGTGTTTGGAGGAAAGGTATCAGAAATAAGCTCCTGCCCTGTGCGGCTTGGCCTCTGATCTTCTGGACGAGCGGTTATCGGTAAGGAAAGGCCACATGTCTTCCGCTAACACATCATGAGCGGAGCCTGTGACGAAACATCGCAGACGATTTGCATGAGAGCCGAAATGGTTTGATCCAGAAACGGGTTTTAGCGTTCCACGGGCAACCATAAAACATTAAAGACGGCCCTTTCATCCGCTTTTAAACCAGACATACGAATTAGATATTTTATAAAAGACCTACGGCCAAAGAAACGGACAGACATGAAGATGCGATATTTATGTATACTCTTTCAGGATCTGCAGAAACGCCCCTGAGGGCTGTTGTAATGGTCCCGGCGAGGAACTGACAGTGTAAACAAGCACGTAGTGCAGGAAAAAGTTCAGTTTTACGAGCGCTGTGGAGCTGTGAGGAGGTCAGTCGGTTTAGGAAAAGAACCGCGTAATTCCTCCTCCTATGGGCTCGTCGGGTAGAATAAGATGTTTGTAAAGACGTCTGTTTTCAAATTTCAACAACATTTATTTGCGGGTTGTCTGTAAGTTAGTGAACGGTACCAGCTCACGTTGTTCACGCGCACCACTCGAAGGCGTTCCTGACTGGAAATGGATTAAACTGAAGCGATGTTGCCTGGCAGGGTAGTCACTGGAGTGATGCAGTGAGTGATGGCATGGCACAGTGGCGCGCTGGTCCTGCCTGTCTTCACTCTGTGTTTGTTCGCCTGGCTTTGTCCTTACGGTGAGTGAAATAGTTCACCCTGTTTCTGAAGTACTGAAGTGTTGAAATGGGTGGATATTCGTCATACATTGGCGTGTAGTGCTGAGAGTATTACATGTATTACAGACTCGTAGCTAGTGAACCTGTCGGAGCTGCAACATGTTTAGCTCTTGTCTGGGCTTCGCAGAAGAGTGTCTGAGTGGTTTAATTCGGGGGGTCGGGGGTGGGGGGGTGGGGGTAGTTGACCTGTCAAAAATGTTGATACTGTGAGACATTGTCACGATACGCATCTCGTTTTAGTTTTTTTTTTCCTTCTAAAATTTAATAAGTTGGAACAGATAATAATAATAATAATAATAATAATAACAATAATATTAATAAACCTACAACTACAGTTTGTTTCACAAACTATAGGGCTCTAAATCCAATGAATCAGGCTTAATTATGGTAACTTTGTAATGAAACATTTACTCAGTCACTTCTTTAAGTATTCACAATGTCTACGATATTGTCATCATCATCATTGGCCTCAACCCCCCCCCCCCCCCCCATGACAGGGTATTGTTCAGCTTATTTTCTCAATATAAGGTTTGATAAGTTAAAAAGGACAAAAAGAACCAGTACTGCCACTTAAAAAAAAAAAAAAAAAGAAATCAGTGATTTTTATTCACATACTGTGTTGAAATAAATCCAGTTAAACAGGCCTAGCTTTGCTCTCCTTGTGATGAAACTCAGAGTTGGTCAATGTTCTTTATGTACTGATGATATTTACAGTATACTCTGAAAAGCGTATTGTGACAATGTGATGTAACTGATCTCAGTAGCGATAAATGTAGTCATAATGCCCGTGTTTGTATTGTAGCATATTTTTAAGTAATCCTGTAGCTTGTTATATATACACGTTATTGAGAGACTCATTTTGATACACTCGTTGCTCTATTTAATGTTTCATAAAAATTCTTTCTGTTTCTGTTTCTTTGTTCATCCAGCCTCCCTTGGACAGGATGTAAGGTGCTGGTGGAATAGAGGTATATCTGTCAGCCGTAATGTGTCTATTGAGTGTCATGCAGAGCCACCGAGGTTCCCGCAGAAGTGTGATCGCTGTCAGCTTCGTCTTAGCGCAGCTGAAAACTCAACGCTGGCCGTGCCTCACCGGTGCACCCACAACGCTGCAAATTTCACTGCCCTTTTGTCACCGCAAGCCCTGCAGAACATAAGCTGTGAGCTGTTGTGCGGACAGGCAAATAAAACCTGTGCAATACAAGAAGGCTGTGAGTATTACACTGCTAAGATCTTATTATGTGCATATCACAGGCAAGTGGAAAAAAAATATCTGTATCAAAAGATAGCGATCACACTGGACTGACCAAACTGTATGATTTTCATGAAAATATGAATTACATTACTGATGCCATTACTTATTTAATGTGAATGAAAAGTGGCTAATGCTTTACATAAGACCAGGTTGGCTGTGTTGGTTTGTGGGCAGGAGCATTTGGCCACATGTCTATTTAAAAGAGCATGTGTCCCAGTAAATGTGCTCTAATAAAAAGGCAGGCCAGGGTCTGTAAAACACCTGATAGAGTCTTAAGCTGGCAGGGTAAAATATGACCAAACGGGTTTTTGATCTATCCCACTGTAAGGTTCAACATGTAGGAGCACTCAGCCAGTCCTGATTTTACTGCTCAGGGGTCCTCAGGCAGAGTTAGGAAGTTAGCACATTTTTTTCATGCAAGCCATCACAGATAAATGTAAAATTATCACTGATTTAATGCAGTTGTGTGCTGGCTTTGTTGCATTTAGTTACAAATATATTTAAGTCCCATATCCCCCATGTGACTGTTTGGATTCACGTACAATCAACTTGACCACGCTACTGCAAAGACTTATATAAAGGGCCTTCAATTCTCCAACATCAGGACAACAGTCCTGCATCTTAAACACTTACAGCAGAGTTAGATACATGATGTCTGTAGTGCTGTACCTTGCATATGTACAGTTCTGTGCAAAAGTCAGAGACCACCCTTCATTTATTTAATTTCCAGCCAAAGAAGAAAAAACGTGACTAACAACCGTTCAAGACCTCATAGACCACCAAAAATGTCACCATCAGATAAACAGTTATTAAAGCTTTTGTCTTTGAGAGAAAATCAAGCTCCAGATCTGAAAATCCAGACAGATGTTTCTGTCAACTTAACACCATGGGTCTGAAAGGATGTGTAGATGTAAAGAAGCCGTTACAGAGAAATAGAATTATGTCCATTATAGGTGTTTGAGATTGCTTGGATTGTGAGAAGCAGAACATGCAGCCAACTTCTAAGACTGAGCTTTGAAGTTATGGAAAAATGTCACTGCGGGTTACTTTGAAAACTGAAAGCAAGTCTCCTGAAAAGAATGGAAACTGTAATAAAGGGTGGACATAGTAAATAGTGGAAAAAATATGTTTAGTTATTGAGACTTCTGTGTATTTTTCTGTTATATGTACATATTTTCAGTTTTTTTCTCTATGCTGAAAAATTTGTACTGAACTGCTGTTTGGACCAATAATTAAATAAACACAGGCTGTCTGACTTCTGAACAGTGCTGTATATGTATTCACAAGCAGCAGTTACTATAGATTGAAGTATCTTTTTTGAACATTTGTACTTGCAATAAACTGTCAAGCCATCGGCAATGCAATAGATTAGAGGACCTTTTCAACAGTCGACATATTAGTGTTACCTGAAGTCACTAAAACCACTGGCATATGGTTAGATTATAATTTCTTGATGATCAATATTATTATTGGATACTAATATGATAATCCTCTGTTGATTTAGTCTTTCAGAGTATGCTTATCAAAGTGATTGGTGTTTTTGAGACTTGGAAGGAAAGAGCTGAATCTGGGGAGGGAAAGTTACTTTATGGTTAACGTCTAAGAACGTCTAAGCAAATGTTTTTACCATTGAAAAGGTTTTTAATATTGACAGTAACCAATAATGAACCATATGCACAGGTAGGTGTTGGCAACACAATATTATTGTTATTTTGTTGAATTGATTAAACCATGGGTTTCATCAGTACTTCTAAAACACTGAACTACTGTGTCAAAAACGACACATTTAGACCAAAGTGCTCTTAGCAAAATAGTGTTAAACTATTGTGTAAAAGTCCCACCCACACACAATAGTTTCTGACTATTGAAGTTGGTCAGTATCATTAAGCCAAGGAAAAATTTAGAGTAAACTGTGTGAAAGTTTAATCTAAAACCACTCACACAGTCTCACACTTACACAGACTACGTCACAACGTGCTATTCTTAGGACACGTGGTACATCAAGGACAATTTCTTTTGTGTGCTAAAGGATCAATACTCCTCGTTATCTTTGGAACTAAGCAATTCATGCAATTCCATTCCTGTTATGTGTTGAAATGTTTGTTTTAACGTACTTCCCATAACGCAGCCGTGTTACGAAAGACTCTACAGCAGATTCCTCTGACGTTGTTCTTCTGGGGTCTGTGCAGTATTTGTGTCCGTGTTTCAGCTCTTTGAGTTCTTAAGAAAGGTAGAAATTCTCAAGGTATATTTAGTAACTACAACCAACCTTGAATATACTTCAGCATATTTAAATGTAAAAGATTCGTGCTTCTCTCTCCATATGCCTTCAGCAGTGATGCCAATTCAGAAGGTGTTGCTCCTGTGAAATGGTGCTGTACTTTTAGCTGTGCGATACTCCGAGCAGTGGCTGATAAATCGATTACAGTTTCTTATCTACTAATAGTAAAAACAAGAACAACACGGGATCGGTTTCTACTACCTTTAATAAAATACGGATTAGAGCTGATATAGATGGAATTCAGAGACGTACAAAGAAAATGTATTAATAGGCATCAGAACAGACTAATATGAGCAGAAAATGTGGGATATTGAAAGGAAAATAAGAAAGCTTCTTATTCACTCCTGTAACAAATCTAGCCTGAAATAGCACACACTCAAAGATTGTGTGATGTGTTGTTAGCTATAGTCCTTCCTGTGGGGTAGTACAGCATTTGTGTAGATTGACCATGATGATTTACTTTTTGATAGCAATGCACCAAAATGACAATTCTTAACTACAATTTCATTAATAAATGTTATTTAATATTAAATATTAAAAGCCCATGTAGCAGTCTGGGGTTTCTACAGCAGGGGGTGCTGTTTGTTTGCAAGTCATTTTAGTGTTTGTCATTTAGAGAAAAAAACACCCATAAATCTCCTGCAGATATAATTTTAAAAAATCTAATACAACAAGACATGCAAGCATAGAAATCAGACCATTTAGCTGCTGCTGCTCAGTCTGTTTCAACTCGTCTGTGGTGACCTGCACAGAAAAGCAAAGGAAGAAACAACATTGTTGCTCATTATTACTCATTTTCATCAAATGTCAACTGTTAAATTTTAGATTTTGACACTTCAGTTTAGGCATATTTGCATTTACAGCATTTAGCAGATGCTCTTATCCAGAGCGACTGACATGAAGTGCTTTGTCTGTCTAGAGAAAGTAATTTTGCTAGTTACAGAAATAGAAAGCCAGTCCTGAGCTCACATACTGCTAGAAACGAAAGTCCATATTGATACCTAGTGAGAAAGGAACAGAATTAAACACAGCACAGTACAGTATATTTCAGTAAGTACAATACAGTACATTACAACTAATATATAACTCACTGCTCACTTGAATGCCTTTTTTCTGCCTTTTGTCTCTTTTGGTCAAAAGTGCCAGTTTTTGGTGGCTGAAATTAAGGTGCATCACTGCTTTCAGATGCTCATTTTAAGTGTTTTGATCAAAAATGAAAGGTCATTAAGGAAAAGTACTGGTAGCAGTATTGGATAAGGCTCAAGGTTTCGATATTAGTACTGGAAAAGAAAAAAACTATCTTCAAAAGGAAAGGTTTCCTGAAAAATCTAACTTACACAATGTCACTCCTCCCCCGGACATGGTGTTTGGTTAAGTTTGAACCTGAGCTTTGAGGCTATTTTTGAGTCACTAACAATTACTGGAAGTCTGAGTGACCTATTTCAGAGCCCCAGTGTAAAACTAGAGAAGTGTGGACACCAGTCATGTCTTTGATGATTAGCTACAGTTTGGGTGCATGAGACATTGTGTATTTATTTTTAAGTATCTTCTGAGCAAGGCTAAGTGTTCTGCCGATTTGCCTTTCATTTGACACTGTACTGCAATGTACCGGCTCCTCGCAGTTGTCTTTGTAGAGTGACTATATTTTTTGTGTTAGATGTATTAAAATGCCATCATAGCATCATAGCTGACTGAGGTGTATAGTACTTGTGCATATGCAGAACTTTGATGCTTAAAGGAATATGGCTTTAGAGTAAGTTCATGTAGTGGGCTTGCTTTTTGCACTCCAGCCTACAAGACTTCCTGTGTGCATGTGGTCTCACATTTATTCACCCTCAAATTGTTGCGTAGGCAATTTTAGTGAGACAGTAAAACAGCTTCCGTATTTGTTTGTTGGGTAGGGTGGGTGATAGAACCAGAGTGACAAAGTCTCGCTTTGTGTTTTCTTTGACCCCTTTTTGTCTTTTTTCTCTCCCCTGTCACTTTTATTTGAATTCTTACTTAAATTCTCCTTGTCTCTACAGATCCACCCCCCATTTGCTTAATTCCTTTGTATGATGGAAATCAAAATATCCACTGCCGATGGACCAGCTTATATAATATCCTGAACCCAAACAACTTCACCCTACATTGGGAAGAGGAAGAGGTTGATGAAACATGGTAATGTAACTGTATACCATCTGTATCAAATTAAGTAAACTTCTATTGTAAATCTGTGATCAACACCAAACAAGCAGCACACACCTCTTGTACTTAGTGCTAGTTGACCAAGAGAGCAAAAGAAGTCTCCAAGGCTAATGCAAAGTAAATTGAGTATTTAAACAATGGAACTTCCACCTCAGGTTGGGCAATATTACAATACTTATTGTTACCAAGATAACGTCACATTATGTCTTAGTATGGTTTTCTGAGCATATCATGGATATTGTCCATACTTTAAAATACTTTCCAACTGCATGTATGATTACAAAGAGAGCATTATTAGTAGTGTTTAATAGGATTTAGTAACTTTTCTAACACCAGTAGAATATGTTGAAATTTAACATATTGAGGAATTGCAGCTGAGGACGTCTTCCTTTCGACTCACTGCAGTTTGGGCCACAAGTGGCTATCATGGAATTTTCCTCTTAAAAGTAGTGATAAATTAGTCATACTGTCTGAATACCATGTATTAGGGAGCCTGACAGCAGGCAGCCATCTAGCTAGGCATGGGTGTTGAAAATGTGCTGAAAGAATGTCTTCCCACAGAATAGCAACATAACAGGATTTTAAATGGGAATTCCACCAATTTTTCAAAATCTCATTGGAGTAGTTTGATATGAAATGGTTCAACTTACAAACTCTGATTTCTTTATATGTGTGTGTGTGTGTGTGTGTGTGTGTGTATATATATATATATATATATATATATATATATATATATATATATATGGTAACTTAAAATAGAAAATGGTAACTTTCCAGGAGAAGGAAAAAACATACTTTACTTTTAATGTAAGTCAATGGAGCCAGACTTTTTTCAAGTGTTTTTGGGCCATTTCTTTTACTCCAATCATCATGAAATTTGCACACAATGTATAGAGCAACAGGCATTTTCAGATTATGTCAAAAACTGAAAAACAACAAAAATGGAGATACAAGGTTTTCTTCTGACAGCATATATATATATATATATATATATATATATATATATATATATATATATATATATATAATGTACATATATGTGTGTGTGTGTGTGTAGTTTAATAATGACTTATAACATATATAATGATATATCTATTTACAGTAACTCAACATACTATTCAGATGTCAAACTGCTACTGCTTTATTGTTTTTACTGTGATATATGCACAATGTGACAAGTCTTAACTTCAGACATCAGATCAGATCTTGGAGTAGTTTGATATGAAATGGTTCAACTTACAAACTCTGATTTCTTTACAGTCTTTATGTGTGTGTGTGTGTGTGTGTGTGTGTGTGTGTGTGTGTGTGTGTGTGTGTGTGTGTGTGTGTATATAGAGGGCCATATGTGTATATATATATATATATATATATATATATATATGGCCCTCTACTGCATATATATATATATATATATATATATATATATATATATATATATAATGTACATATATGTGTGTGTGTGTGTGTAGTTTAATAATGACTTATAACATATATAATGATATATCTATTTACAGTAACTCAACATACTATTCAGATGTCAAACTGCTACTGCTTTATTGTTTTTACTGTGATATATGCACAATGTGACAAGTCTTAACTTCAGACATCAGATCAGATCTTGGAGTAGTTTGATATGAAATGGTTCAACTTACAAACTCTGATTTCTTTACAGTCTTTATGTGTGTGTGTGTGTGTGTGTGTGTGTGTGTGTGTGTGTGTGTGTGTGTGTGTGTATATAGAGGGCCATATGTGTATATATATATATATATATATATATATATATATATATATATATATATATATATATGGCCCTCTACTGCATATATATATATATATATATATATATATATATATATATATATATATATATATATATATATAATGTACATATATGTGTGTGTGTGTGTGTAGTTTAATAATGACTTATAACATATATAATGATATATCTATTTACAGTAACTCAACATACTATTCAGATGTCAAACTGCTACTGCTTTATTGTTTTTACTGTGATATATGCACAATGTGACAAGTCTTAACTTCAGACATCAGATCAGATCTTGGAGTAGTTTGATATGAAATGGTTCAACTTACAAACTCTGATTTCTTTACAGTCTTTATGTGTGTGTGTGTGTGTGTGTGTGTGTGTGTGTGTGTGTGTGTGTGTGTATATAGAGGGCCATATGTGTATATATATATATATATATATATATATATATGGCCCTCTACTGCATATATATATATATATATATATATATATATATATATATATATATATATATATATATATATATATATATATATGGCCCTCTACTGCATATATATATATATATATATATATATATATATATATATATATATATATATATATATATGGCCCTCTACTGTGAATGGATTAAAATATATGAATGAAAATTCATTTTAAGACGGAACGTTAGGTGTCTATCAGACACATTAGGTCTAGGTTTGCGAGGGCCAGTGAGGGGCTATTACAATAAGAATTCTAATTCTAAACTCTGCACCCTACGGAGAGGATTCAGAAAAAATAATAATTTGAGTGAACATTTTGCAGTTCATATGCAAGTTTTCTTTTATTCGTGGTCACAATTTCTGTTAATCGTGCGCACATTTTCCTTACTTTGTGGATACGTTTTTTTTTTTTATTATTATTATTTATGATCACGATTTTCTAATTCTTTCGTTTCGAGTGCCGATATGGGAAACAGGGAATCCCATATGCAAACATGTTTAGACATAAGATACTCTAATGAATAGGACATTTGGCCCATGCTCTGGCTTAGTAAATATTTGGAGTTGATTCATAAATATGTATTTACTACAACAAGTAGCTATTCAGTTTATTGGCCCAGTGATTTCAAATCACAAAAAATAAGTATGTTTGACTTTGCAAAGTATATGTCTTAATAGTGTATGTGTGGTTTTGTTTGTGTATAATTTATGCAGGAACCATGACTCTCGTGTAATGGGAAATAGCGACTATGGCACAATCCAACGTGTTAAATACACAAGGAGCTTTCACTTCAGAGTGTGGGTCTCAGCTGTGAGTGCGCTGGCCACTGTAGAGTCAGAAGCTGAAACTTTCAACACAGACGATATTGGTTGGTTTTTTCTACTCTTGCTTTTCTCCTGCTGTGTAGCCCTTTTGCAACTCATTCTTTGTACTCTACATTCACTCTTAAAGCCATTTTAAGTCATTTCACTATTTTCAATGTCTTTCACTTTATAACCCTTTAGAAGAGCCACTGTCTCCGTTAATCACCAATCACACATGTGATCCATTTGAGATCTTCTGGTCTGTGGAGGATGATGTCAATGAAGCAAGCTCACAACAAAGGATATGTGAGGTCCAATACATGAATGAGTGTGACATGGACTGGACAGAGGTGAGACGCAAGGGGGGCTGAAATATGTATAAGGGTTTTTCTTTGTATATTTTGCTTTTAAGTGGTTGAAGAGCTGCGCCCTCTTCCCATGGAAAAACGAAGTTGCTCCCTAGCTGCACAATTGAGATATTTGCTTATTGACTTTTCTGTTGTCTGCTCACAAATAATGTTCTTTCATAGCTGCTGTTGTGAAGTTGGAACAGGTTTGCAGAATGTAATAGAGAATGCAAAAAAATTCCCTTCAGTCTACTTAGAAGAGTAATAGCATGGTTCAGAAAGTTTGTTTGATATTATCCCAGTTGTTGTCTCCAAATATGAATAATAAAATCTAAGGTTTGTTTTTTGCTGTATGACTTTTGCTTTAATGTCAGATGTGTCTGTGTGAGTGCTAAGCAAACCAGAACCGAAATACAACTGGAAAGAGAAAGTTTGTGAAACCTGAAAATGTTGCTATGAAATACCAGGTGGTTGCTACATTGTTGCTAGGCTGTTCCTGTGTTATCCCAGTTGGTCGATAAGGTGTTGCAGAGCCACTGCTATGGAGTTCCATGTTGTTCTTAAGGTGTTGCTGAGCCAGTGCTATGTGAAGCCAACTTAGTAATATATTGTTTTCTGCTTTGGTCTGGGGGAACTAGTTGCAAGTATTAGAATTTCTCATTAGGCTGAATGAGACTGTCTAACCTCACAACAGTGGCTTCTCTGAGTGGGCACACCAGCTTAGACACCCTTTTTTGTCATTCTGCAGTGAGTGCAATAAAACACAAGAACAGTAGTGTGCTTGGATCACTGGAAGACTCATTGAGACATTCTTAAACATGACATGCCATGTCTTTCATTTGAAAATATATCATTTTTTGGCTGATTTTGTGTGTGTGTGTGTGTGTGTGTGTGTGTGTGTGTGTATGTGTGTGATGTAGGTTGAAGGAACCTATGACTTAAGCTTTACGCTAGATCATCCTGTGCCATTTCTCACGTATATGTTCCGTGTTCGCTGTGGTTTTCTTGGAGAAAGGATTATAATGAGTAACTGGAGTTTATACACCACCAGGACTCCTGCTGGAGGTAAGCAGTTGCCCTTTCTCCAACCACAAGGGAGTTCTTCAGTAACAACTGTTGTGATACATTTTGTGGAATTTTAAAATGAAAAGATGTAAATACAACTGCTCTGGCAAAGTATTTTGAAAAAGAAATCGTCTACCTTAGATTTACAAGCAGAATTGATGACTGCAATGTCCTTTTTACTGGGCATCCTAAGAAAACAGTCCATCTACAACATGCAGCAGCATGGACTCTAATGAAAACAGAGAGATCTCATAACACCCCCATTTTGAAAAGAACTGCACTGCCTGACAATATCTTTTAGGATAGATGTTGAAGTTCTGCTTTTAGTTTTTATGGCTCTGAATGACGTAGCTGCTGTTGTAGTCCTCAAGTCTGGTTCTCTGTCTTGAAAACATAAACTAGCAGTCTTTCTCTCATCTTGGTCTCGACCTCATTTGGTTTCAGTCTTGTCTCAAGTCTCGGGGAAAGTTGGATTATTATGCTAATGATAATGATAATGAATGTAAAATTAACTCCAAACAGTCAGGCATTAGTGACCTGATAGATTTTATCCAGAATATTAGTGAAAGATAGATTTAGATTTTGTACTATGATAGGCTGATGAAAGTTAAAACAAAAATAGTTTAGTGTTTAATTGAGGCAGACATGGAATTAATGGATGCTTGAATGTCTGCTCAATTTCTGACCAGTCAAAGAATGTAAAGAACACTCATGTGTATAATTTGTTGCACTTCAGCCATACCAGCAAATATCCAGACCGGATAAGGAAAATATAATTCCATAAGACAGTCTATGTGTATAAACAGCCTTAGACACAGTAGTGTTCTTTGGAAACAGATAGTGGTTCCTGAGCTGCCTAATATTGAGACTTCTCTGACTACAGTGCTACAACTAGTATATTCTCCTTTTGAAATTTCTGTTCTAGAGTGTTTAGGATGTTTGTGTTTCCTGTGATCCCACCCACTGCTCATTCCCCAGTGCCATTTCATCTCCCTGGGTTGCCACATATGAAACAAATTGGCATGCAAACAATGCAGCATGCTGCAGCCATGGAAGCAAGTAAATTAACTGGATCCTGAATTTTCTGCATCTTTCTAAAAGCTCCATGACCAGCAATATAGTAAAATGCAAGTAAATATTGGCAATGCATTTGAAAGGTAAAGGTAGCTTAGAGCCGAGAAAGAGTTTAATACTGATGCTGAGTCTGCAAATTTTCACCTTGGCAGATAAGCATTGAGCTTTAGCTGAGGTTAGCTAACCAAAGCTAAATTGTCCAAGCTAGTAGTAGGACATCTTAAGTAACTTCAACATTTGAGGACTCGCATTTGTGTTCTGTGGTCCATGTGCTGAAGTTGGATTCCTATTTGCCAGCTATTTATTTAATGTACCAGCTAAGCTAACACAGCTAAGTTAATAAAGTCCATATGAGCTGATTTTAAATTGGAAATAAAAGCATTGAATGCCTATGCATTAGCGGCAGTGTAGGACTTGCTGTTGCTTGCTATTGTAAAAGTTTAACGTTACACTTGTTCATAGAGGTTCAATGTCCTCAACCTGGCAACCCTGTGGGGTAAGAGTCTGGGTAGGAGGGGACGGTGGCAAACAAGCATATTGCATATTGCTCCTTTAAAGTTTTGTATGTTTTTGCTGCTTTAAATTCTTACAGCTTTATAAACCTGTTACATTAATTTGTTATGTAAAAAAAGAAACAAAAAAAACAAAAAACATTGTTAGTTTTAATTAATTTTGGCCTCTTTGGACATGTTCTGTAGGCAGAATGAATAGTGAGACAAGAATGTTCATTGCACTTGACCTGAAACAAATTGAAAGTGGGTTGTATCTGACATTGATTGAGCCAAGCTGGCCATGGAGCCATTAAGAGGTCTGAGTAACAATGTGATGTTTTACTAGATCTGGCAAAACCTGAGATACTACTCAACGTGACCGGGGGGAGCCAGTTTCTGAATGTGTCATGGTCAGTACCCTCACAGTCCATTGAGCACATACAGGAGTATGTGGTGCAGTATAAGCCTGTAGGACTACCTTGCACACATTCCCAGAACTGGGTCAAAGTAAACATAACCCAGAACTGGGTGACACTCAGAGGTAGGTGTGTATGTGTGTAATAGCAGTTTGCCTTACGTTAAAGTCGTTGCAGCTCCAAACAATGATTGTTTGCTTTGACAAGAAACAAGTACTCAGGGAGATTTTCTCATAACATCTAACACGTTTGAAAGCACAGATATGACTCAGAATGTTCACATGCTACTAAAGTTAAAATGCTGCCTTCGTGTCAGTGTGTACTCCTTTCAGAAGTGAAACTGGCTTACATCAGTTTTCAATACTGTAGCTCTCCCAACTCCTTTTGCACCGCAGAGTTTTGTGTATTCCTTGCTCTAACACATCCGATTCAGCTCAAGAAGGGGTTAATAATAGTTAATGATATGATTCAGATGTATTGGGAAAACAAAACTATGCAAAGCAGGACTGGAAACAAAAACAGTAGAAAAACTGGGCCATAGATATTAACATTGTACATGAACATTGTACATACAACTCATTGCTCAGGGTGGGCAGAATTAAGAATAGGGTACTAAGAGTATGCATAGGAGTATTTAATTGTTTTTAAGGGGGAAATTGCACTGATTTGTCAAAATGTCTGCACAATTAAATGGGTAAGATGTAAGCAGTGTCATTCAAATTTGATCCAATTGTAAGTCGCTCTAGATAAGAGCGTCTGCCAAATGTAAAATGTGCCAAATGTGGTTTGATGTGAAACGTGCTGTTCAAGGGAAACTAGTATCAGAGTCATCCACAGCCCAGTCATGATAGGAAATAGACATCTGAAGAGTTTCATGGCTCTAAAAGGTCAAGGTTATTACACTAACTACTTCGGCTGATGCCTGAGACATTATTTTATAATAGTTTTGTGAAGGTTTTGGCTTAAAACTTATATCGTCGCTGTCCAATGAAAAACGAGCATCTCCAAAATATTAACTTTACAGGAGAAGGCAGAAACGCTCATACCTTTAATGTAAGTCACTGTGAAGAAATTTTTTTCCAAGTGATTTTAGAGCATTTCTATTGGTGTACTATGCGCCTCAGCATTCGCTGACATTCTCTGTCATTTTACGTGGCCTTCCACTTTGTGGCTAAGTTGCTGTCGTTCCCATTCGCTGCCACTTTGACTAAGGAAGACCAACAGGATTCTAAAGGACTCCACCCACACATCTTCAATCCATATCCTGTACAATCTGGAAAATTTCTATATCGGTATCCTATCCCTGAGTACCTTCATCTCATTTATTATCTTCCTCAGACTAACTGCATATATGAAATGTGTACAACAGTACATTTCATAGTTTTATTTCATAACTTATTACTGTACAACTGTACACTGCAGTCTGCATGCCTAGGTGTTTGGTTTTAGACACCTGTGGCCATGAAAGTAATTGGACACCTAAATTCAATGATTTGGATGTGTGAGTGAATACTTTTGGTAATATAGTGTATTTGCAAAGGTTGTATAGATTTGTCAGTGGTCCTGCTGTTGATCATTGTATCCCTGTTCCTTCACACTTACTTCTGTTTGGCCTTCTCAGGACACTCATGACATATGATCTTAGTTCTGTCATTTGTCTCCATCTCCAGGTCAGTTTTGGAAATACACAGCCTACAATGTATCTCTGTTAGCTGTGATCAACAAGTGTATGCATTTAGTCCAGTCTGCAACTGTGTACACAGTTCAAGAAGGTATGCTAATAAGATCATTACTGTTGTGATGTTCTGTCTTGTGATACATACTGAATTTTGCTGAACTGAAACAAATCTTACTAGACTGTGAAGTACTCATGAGCTCAGTTTATCACATTTGTTTAGTTGAACCTTTAGCAGTAACTCTCTGCATGGCGTTACAAATTTAGTCATCACTGAAGTACTTCAGGCCAGAGTTCCTTATTGAGCTGTGTTTGTGTGATTTACTTATCTCTCATTTTTTCTCTGGTCTCAGTGCCTCCAAAAGTCACGGACATTCGTGTTACAGACATCTCTGCATCTAGTGCAATTCTGACATGGAAGCCTCTTCCGCTTGATAACAGTCAAAGAGTTATTCTGAACTACTTAGTGGCCGTCAGTAATCACACAGGTAAGGATTCTACATAACAAAGAATACATGATCATGCTTGTCCAAATGATTTTAGACATTGAGTAGAAGTGTAACTTCAGTGTATTTAGAACGCTTACAGCAATAAACCTAAACCCAATGTTTCTGTACACATAGGACATGTGGCCACTTAGAACTGTTTATATTGTAATATTTACAGTTGTGAGAAAATGTTTGTGGACTGTCTGGAATCATATGCATTTCTGCATAAATGGGTCCCAAAATGTGATCTGGTCTTTATCCTATTCATAATAGTGAATAAGGACAATCTTTCTTCAGAATTAATGAATTGTCATTAGCAAAAATAAATGGTTATGAATGTAACTGTGGTTCTTTGAATTCCAAATGACCACAGTGACATGACCTGAGATGTAACAAGTAAAATAAAAAAAAATAATAATAAAAAAAGGACCATAATTACATTTGCAGCTATCATTCTGTTTCATTTCTGCTGATGTGAAGTACAGTGCTTGACTAATAACTATACATTTCATAGGAAAAGGTCTCAACAAGAATAAATCTGAGGTAGGTTTAGGTGCAAATTAACACAGCAAGATGGCTTTTCTTAAGTGTAACCTGCCATAATGGACTCACTAAGAGGGACAGCAGCACTGAATCCATTAAAATCATGGTGTTGTAGTCAGTTATAATGAAATGTAGAATGTGAATCCTGTGTAATGTCTCCAAGGACAAGTGGAAGCATAAAGCAGCAGATGTAAAAATGTCATGGCCACTCTGTGTAAGGAGGTACTATTTTTCTTAGTGGAACACCAGACAGAAGATAATGTTACATCCATAGCATCCTATACCGATGTAAATTCTCATGATGGTGAACCTGTGTTGTCCACTGTGGATGTAAAGAGACATTAGGAATCGGCAAAGCTGCAGTAGGTTCAGGGAAATGACTGCACAGGAATGAAAGGTTTGTCAGGCAGATTGACGTGAGGCAGAAGATTGATAATGCTCTGAACTGGATGGTTTAAGACAGTGTAAAGTAACTCTTGTGCCATTGACCCTTAGACTCTGTGCTCTGAGCCTGTGCCATACTTGCCTCCTCATGCTTCTTGACCTCAGCGGGCACAATATCTACCCACACCCAGTGAATATCCTATGGGAACTTCATAGGAGAAGTGGCAGCAAAGAATTTCTAATGAGGACAATCGCACGTTTGCACGTTTTGTCAAAACGGAACAGCGTAAAATATTTCAGCACAGCTGTTATGTTTGTGAGCAGTTTTGAACATCAGTTCTAAGATTTTCTAATAGTGCCTTATGTACGTTTTGTCAGTACAGTATGTCAGTCACTGCAAACTGCTTCACTCACTGAGCTGAGCAACCAAGCAGCCCTCAGTGGCAGTAATGTTAACTTCCTACAGCCTATAACCTGTTTGCCTTAGAGAAACAGAGATGCTGTTAGCGTCGGTTTAATCTTTTTAGAATACACCCTTCTGCTTACCAAAATTATAGTACATTCCTACATAATGGCTTGAAATGTGTATTTTTTTCTTTGTAGTTGTTTAGCTTCATTCACTCCTTTTCATTAATGACCCCTCCAGTGTTGTGCTGTCATTTTTCCGGTATGATGTGAGAACGAGCAAGTGGCCAGGCTCCCCTTAAACTTACAGCGTCCAAAATCAGAACTTGCCTTCGGTTGAACCATTGCTTTAGAATTAAGGGCTTTAGAGGGGGAAACTACCAAAAAAGCCTTTCTATGCCATATATGCCAGCATTCATGACTGAGCATGTGTGCAAAGAGGAGGATTTCTAAATGTTTTTGTAATATACTGGAAAACAAGTAGGATTAATGCTTGCAAGGGAGATTCATGTGTACCTGACATTACAATGATAAGCAGAACTTCACTATTCATCAATAGCAAGTTAGTATGTATTCTCAGGTTCATGAAGAACAGGTTAACATCTTGGACTGTTTAGAAGCAAACACAACCGGTCCTATCTGTGAACCTGTGGGAAGAGAAAGAAGGATATTTTCTGTATGAGCAGTATGAGCAATCGCTGTGTGTTGTACTGTCTCTTGTTGTCACTGCTTCTTGTTGTCACTGGGGATGAAATGGCTTTCAGGCTAGTGGGCAGTGTCTTAGTCTATGGTTGAAAGCTTTTTGTCTTTTGAACAGTGTTGAATGTGAGCAGTGATAAGAACAGCATCCTTCTGACTGAGCTGAACCCTGGACAGCAGTATAAAGTGTGGATCAGCGCAGTGACTTCTGGTGGGCAGGGAGAGAAGACAACTACCTTATTCGCAACTAGAAGTGCCACTGATATTTCTGGTATGGTATAGTTTTGTATGTATGTATATACTGTATGTATGTATGTGTGTATATAAAATCTCACAACATGCAGTATGTACAGATGCTAAATTGTCAGGTGAAAGTCAGAATATTTTTGGAATTTTTTTTTATTTCTGCTATACGAGCATTTTGTGTTGTGTCAGCCCTATCCTGTTATTGGGGATCAGAGTGGTGCAAAAGTAATGACTCATTAAAATCATTATATGTACTCACCTGAACCAACCCTTCACATTTTAGCATCAGTGGATTACTGCAGAAACAGCTCTAAACAAGCACACTTTAGAAAGCTGTTTGTATCCAAGGCCAGTGAATAAGGAGAACTAAACTTGGATTTCTGAGCAGTGTGAAAACTGTTAGTGCCCGATGAAGCCATAAGGTTAAGGATGGCCAACAGTAATCATGAGAATTGTGGGATCTAATGATTTCATTTATATATTTGCTCATACATTTCTAAAATGTGGAAACTGGAACAATATACACCTGGATTAGGATTACAGAGAAGAGTAATACTTGTTTAACTAGTGTTAAAAATGCTTTTAAAAGAATCAAATGCAGATATTTTGGTGCAGTAGAGTAAAATAAATACATCAATAAATATCAGCTTGAAATATTTGTCAAATCTAAACATCTGTCCAATGATGAGATTAAATATCTGCCTATACCGGTATGACTTTGATATCACTGTGCATCCCTTTATAATGGTTATGTCCACTCCCTGAAGGTTACTGTTGAAATAAGCTACTCTTTGTTTACTAGTCCACTAAAGGCCTATCAGGGAATTTTAAAGACACACATCTTGGTCTGTATCAGTGTAAAAGGATGCGTAATACATGCTATTGTTTTAAAATGGGCAGTTTATTCTCCAGAGTGCCATAACTAAAGCCTTACACCTAACAGACTTCATGGAAACAGAACAAAAAACTCAAATGGTAACTTTACAGGAGAAGGAAAAAACCTACTTTACTTTTAATGTAAAGTCAATGGAACCAAAGTCCCCCTACCCCCCCCAAGTCATTTTCGGCCATTTTTTTTCATTCATCACGAAATGTACATACAATGTAAAGAACAACAGACATTTTCAGATCATGTGAAAAACAACAAAGATGGAGATACAAAGTTTTTTGTTGCGACAACAGCGATATGTAGCTTTCTTGAAATAGATTCCACTGTCCCATTACGCTGTATTTGAGCAGCTTTGCTCACTGGCTCATTTATTTTGGTCCCATAGAGTCATATAGTGTTTCTAAGGTAACCAGCCCAACAAGATTTGTCTGTGAAGCCAGACTATCTAATTGGACTTAGCAGCTGTTAGCAGGATAGCCCTCAGGCTGCTACTATTCAAAGGAGATCACTTTGAGTTATCGCTCTGATCACTGCGCATACTTCCTATCTGAATTTCTCTTTTATCTTTTATCTCATCTGCTACAGTAGATACAATATTGTGGCTACTGAGTAATGTTTAATGTCACTATATCTGTTGGTTTTGTTTTTCAGATTACACTGTTACAGTAGTGGTGGTCACAGTTGTGCTGTGTCTCATATTACTTATAATAATGATATTTGTTTTCATAAATTGGTAAGTGCTCTTAATAATGTTCTTTTATTTGCCCTAATGCAATCAGATCTTTTATCCATTTGTTATAAAAATGAAAAATACCTTGATCTCAATTTAGATTTTATGGGATTGTAAGTTGTGCTGATTTCATTTATAATGTTAAATAAAATAAATGCTGGTCAGCATCGAAAGAATGCATGCCATGGCTGTATTTCAACTTATATCTTATTTCCAACTATCTAGTTATACCTCATGGCTCCAGGGCAAAGTATGGCTGAAGATTCCAGATCCTATGAACAGCAGCTTGTTTCAGCAGAGGAACAATCAGGTCAGTGTAAGTAGCTGTGTGGCAGGAGTAAATCTAGTTCAGTTTAATCAGCAGCCAGTGGTGCAGTATTCCCATTTTTCCCCTGCTCTAGTATGCCTCGTTCAGCTCATGAAGAGTGTGTTAGTTACGTGATGAGTTGAATCATGTTGTGTGTACAGTAGGAATAAAAATGACTTTACTGCATTTAACTGTGTATTCTTCAGACTTAGTATGCAGTTAATTCTATAAGTGAATTATATATTGAAATGCTGATTAGTTTAACAAACATATGGATTAATGGGATGATTAATTTACACGATCTTTCCATGTATGTATTACAGTTCCGGCAATCGTGGCTGGTGCCTCACAATCCCTCAGAGCATGCTCTGACTATCTCTCCGGTGGATGAGGTCTTGATTTCTGACAAGCCCCTTGACCCAGAGGCTGAACTGATAGTGGAGTTTCCTGAGGTGGAGCAGCAGCAGACTCAGCCAGAGGAAGACAGAGAATATGGAGAGGAGGGAGAAAAAGAGCTACAAGGGCCTGGAAGATTAGACAGGAATGACTCCATGACACTTCAAAGAGCAAATGAATACAGACAGGTGATTGACAGCAGTGAGGAAGAGGTCAGCAGAGAAAATGATGATGATGACTGGGATGAGCTGCCGTCTCCTTCAGACTATGAGAAACATTTTTTGCCCTCCGTTCAAGATATGTAACTTTTTTTTTTTTTTTTTGTATTTGGGACACTGATTTCTAATGGACTGTTATAGAAATGGAAGTTATTCCAAACTTCTTGAAGATTTTTGAACATTCAGGGAGAACTGAACATTTCTTACCTTCAAAAGACATTTTTGTGATCAACATTTTGGATCTAGCATCTCGATTCATATAGTCATAATAACTGGAATTATTATGAAAAGTTACTGACCGGAGCATACTCAGTAGTTCTCAAAGTCATCAAAGCTGTAGAAACACGAATGTGTATTTTGACCTCCCTGAATAATTTGTAAAGTATTCTGCATCTGATTCAAGAAACTGTCGTATGACATGAAAACAAACAATGGCTGCATTCTAAATAGAATAGTACACCACCAATAGTACTGTATTTATTGGTCTCATGCCTCTATAAAACAAAATACGCTCATCTCATTGTCCACTTCTGAACGAGTAGTGTAATAATGGTTGTAGGAGCTTTCCACTTAAATTATCAGCAGAATGTTAACAGATTATGACATTCACCAGATTCATGAGCCAATGATTGTCCTCAGGTGTTGTTTTGGTCAAAGAGGGAATGTGCTGCTCCCCCTACTGGCCAGAGGTTAGATAACTTTTTTTTTTTTTGGTTTGTTTTTTTTTTTCTTTGACTGAAGAGAATCATTTGTGAAATGAACAAAATGTCATGGGTTTATTCAAGATGGTATAATGATAAGATGTAATATGATTATTTTCCTAAATCATTGCCTGCTTGAGTTATATAATTGCAGTATGTTTACTCTATGAGTAGCATAAAGTGCACTGTCAATATATCTTTAATGGAATGCAAGTAGTCATTGCATTTGTATGTAAAAAAAAAAAAAAAGTACATCCACTTTAGTACAAGAATTACCAAATGCTCAGTTATTAGTAATATCTCTTTTTTATTGATATTATGTGATATTGATAATAATGATTATCTGTTTTTATGATTATAAAATGTTACTCAAATTTACCTGACGTCCTACCAGACATGAGTTTGACTGTACTTGTTCACCAAAGATGAAATAATCTGTCAGCCAGATTTGCATGCACGTGTTTTATGATCGGCTCAACTTTGATGAATAAGGGCCAAAGACTTGTACACATGGAATACTTAATAGTCAGTACAACTGGTTATAGACGTTCATGGATTGAACTGTTTGTGGTTTTGAAACCTTTTATAGATGCCCATGACAAGAAGCTGAGATAGTATATCTCAGTATAACTTTACTGGATATCAGAGGCGCCTCTCCTACAAGCAATCAGGGTAACTTTTCAATGTACAATATTATTCCCAGCTTCTGGAGCAAAGACTACAGCCAAGTGTCCCCAACTGACTACCAGCCACAGTTACTATGCACAAATGATCCTAAGGTCCTTGATGGACAAGCAGTGTTTGATAGATGTTTCGCGTTCAGGGCATTTTACAGGGGAGTTCACATTTCATTGTTTACCTTTTTATCTAATAAATGTTCCTATATTTTCACAAATGTATGAGATCGTTATTCTCTATTTCTTATGCTGTAATTGTTTTACTGTAAACCTCATTAGAATGTACTAACCAAATGTGCAAACTGTATATTTACATTATATAAATGAAATGCTGTTAGTTATAAAGATGACATCCCTGTATAAGCCTGGAGTTTCATCATGTTATATAAGACAGTGGAATTTGGAGAAGGCATATCATACTCTAGAGGATTTTTTAAATTAGTATTTTATTATTTTTTGACAGCCTTTTTTCATTTTCATGCACTATGCACAATGATGCCCAGTGATGCTGCTCACTTCAGTACTGAATAAAGGATAGTGCCAGACACTCACAGAGGAAAATGGTGAGACTGAGATGTAAAAGGTTGTTTTAAATGTGCTTACTGTTATGAATACAGTATTCTGCCAATTCTGCCGTTGTTGTCATTGTCTGGCCTTGATAATCAGTTTCTGAACAGTATCAGGTAATGGTGTAACAACTTCAATACAGGTTAGAACAATGTAAAGACTATTGCTGATATGCTTCTGTCTCTTCCAACAATCTCTCATTTGCCATCTTTCATGGAAACCACCTCCAACAATAACCACTACTAGGCATTGGGGTGTATCCTGTCTATTTTTGTTCTGTTCGTAGTTCAGTTGTATTGTTATATTACATCACAGTTTCATAAGGATGTGCCACTTAGATTTGGTTCAGAACAAAACGGTGTTTTATATCAGTGTTTCCCCAGCCTTTTCCCTGCATGATGATATCGGAATCATATTGATATCAGCAGATTACTGCAAAAAAAAAAAAAAAAACAACGATCAGTCTCAAACCAATTTGATGGTGTATCTATTGTGCTGCAGATGAAACAGAATATGTAGTAGCTGGGCTGGTGGGCTAAAATATCTTTTTTATTGTATTTTATTTGTAGCCTTATAGAAGTACATGTATCTCTATGATGTTCATTTAAACAGATTCAGTCTGAAGACAGAAAGGAGCATGAAAAACATTGGATATCAACTTCAGCCCACAATTCCCATATTAGTGCATGCTTACATTTTATGTTTTTCTTGCTCCCAGTTCCTCTTATAAAGCTAATCAGCTAATTAAAACCCCCATACTGACATTAAGTGGGTGTGTTAAAAGCTCTAAAATGTGCAGGGCACTGGCCTCCAGGATCAAAACTGTTAAACACTGTATTACATCAATTATATACTAACTAGTGCCATGAAATGGTTCATTGTAAAGAACCTTACCAATGATTTATTTACAACAGTGATGGGAGCCAAGATGTCTACAACACAAATATAGCCATTTTATGCACTAGGCCAAATGACCAGTGAACCTGAGTCTGAGTTTTAGATACAGTGCTGATGATGGTAAAATAGTGGTAAATTGGATTAAGTTTTCTTGGATCCTATTTTGCCTTACAACACCCATGTATGGACCTATGAGATTAATGGCTTAGTCCTAATTTCTTGTTAGGAACAGTTAGTGAACGAGGCCCTTTCTTCTGTGCTCATACTGGGCCTACTTTACTAAAGTACATTTCTTAGTAAGTGGTTAATCACATTTTTTAAATAGCTGAAACCAATTTTCTTCTTATTTTTGATTGGGTTCAGGGAAACATAGTCAGTTTTGACCCTTGCATCGTTTGCAAAATACAAATGCTGTCATTTTATGAAACAATGTGATCCACAACATGACATATAACAAAACAAAAATAATCTATACTGATGTAGAAATCTCTTCCCGTGACTTTAACAGTGTTTCTCTAATGTAAGAGTCCAAATTTAGCTGCTTCTTTAAGCAAAATGACCAAGGCTAACATTAAGGTTTTGACCAGCGTTCATTCGCCTGCTTTCTCAGCAAAGTAGCGTCTCAGAGCAATGACCAGATGATTGACCAAATGACCACTGCAGTATTATCTCTCATAACTTAACAGTAACTGCCCTGACAGCAGGTTTTCAGGGTAAAGTACTGTATAAACATTCAGACAGTTTAGCTAGAACATTTCCCAGGTGACTGCTTTATTGATGATGGCTGACTGTCTCACTTTGAGAAGAGCAGTGGCCAGAAGGACGGCCATACCTCATGCTAGGTTAGCACTGGCCACCTTTTGGCTACACCCCTGGTCTTGAATTGATCTGGTCCTAGTCTTAGCTTTGTACCATGGACTCGCAAAGGTGGTCTACAGCCTTATAGGGATAGCTTGTCATATAATATTATACAATTAAAACTGTAAAATCAAAACATAAATGATCAAAAATCCAAATGAATCTTGACCTCTGCATCTTAACATCTGAAGAGCTAATAAAACCTGAACTTATACGCGTCATAACACTTCTGGTGTCAGCACAGAGGTTTAGTCCAAAGCATTTACAGTTTCTGTTCATACAGCTCATCCATTTCTGTGCCAGTGCGAGCGTAGAAAATTAATATTCTTGTCTGGTGGGTTACCGTATGAGCTCCCATCCCCCCATGTGCGCTCTCAGCCTGCATTCCGCCCTGCAGTGAGGCTTCCACTAAGCATGCGCTGAGCCGCTGTGGCTGGTGGGGGAAGGGGGCGCTAGTGAAGCGCTTATGGTACCTTTACTGAACGCTGCAATAAGACAGGAGATGGGGGGGTGAGAGAGGGAAAAAAAGGAACAGGCTGAGCTGCTCTTTGTTTCTAGCTAGCTAGCTTAGCTGAAGAAAACGGGGGAGTCACCGGCGAAAGCGGAATTCACAAACTGTAAGTAATTTATAGACTTTTTATCAGCTCAGAACATCGACCCACAAAGGCGTCTTTAAAAGTAACCAAAGAAGTTGTAAACACGTAGTTCCTATAATCGAAGCGAAGTCGTTTATTGTCGGTTGGGAGTCGCGATGAAACCGACGTTACAGCAGGCACGGCGGTGGCGACAGAGGGGAATGAATGAATGTTTTTTTTTTGGAAATGTGGCTTGAGCGGGGGACTGAGCCAAAGGTACGGGAGGCGGGTTGGATCAGTCAGCTTAAAAAGTAAAATATGCTTCCAGTTTCACCTTTCGCTCACCGCTTTAGAGCGCTGCATTTGGTTCAACCTCAAACATATCCACACACAGAAGTGGGGGGAGGAGAGCATGGCCGGCTGTGTTGAAGCAGACCAGGCGCATTGACTTTGTTTTAATTTTTTTAATGTATCTAGAATATGCTGTAAATGTACGTTGGTCGAAGACAACCCCAACTATCTCCAAACAGACTAGGAAGTGTATATTTGGGCAAAATTAAGAGACAGGCGAAACTTGTTATGTAGCTAACTTGGGTTAGCTGCTTGGTTTCATGGGTTGTTTTCACTGCGACAGGCTCCGCTGGTTTTCTCACAGCGAGCTAACTTGATGGAACACAGGCTAATGCTAACCATTATAGCAAGCTGGCTAGTTTGTTATATAGTTAGTATCTTACAGTAAGTTAGTTGCTACGCAATATGTGTAAACATAGTTATGAAATTGCCTTTTATGAAAATATTCACAAACCCCTTGTGTATATGTTTTTTTTGTTGTTTTATTCGTCTTCTAACGCTGAGTTAGTCAACTTGCCGGCTCGTTAGCTGTTATCATGAACTATCGTTAGCTACTAGCGTGATGAAAACTGCCGACATAACAAACAAGTCCTTTATTATTTTTATGCTATCATTTCAGGTTAAACTCGTGTAAGGTGATGCAGTTGATACTACTTGGAAACTTTTTTTAGTTACTTAGAAATGGCTAGCATTTTGTCCACAAGGCAAATTATTTGGTTTAGATGGCTAGCGATATGTGTATGCTTAGTCGTTAGCACTAAGCTAGCATAATGGACGCCTAATCGGCGTTAGTTATCTGTGTCAATTTTAATACACATTTACTCGGAAAATATTGATTTGTGTTCTTATTTCGTCTGTTCAACTCCGCCACGCACCCCGTCGTCTTCCAGCTACATTTGCCCACATGACTAACGCTAGTTACTTAACGTTAGTAGATACAGTAAGAGCGTCAGCTAACTTAGCTCTTTGTACCAAAGCCGCTCTTGTACTCTGCGTTCATGTGAGCCGATGTCTGAACTGACTGTCCGAACTTAACAGCTCTGAGGGGGAACAGTATCAAAACCGAGTCTTCTGCCCAGGTTTGAAGCTTCAAGACTAACAAGATACAAAGAATAACTGGTTGTGTACGATTGATTGCACATCCCGTGATGAGTTAAAGCCCGTGTTGGTGTCCAGTGACAGTTAAGAGTTCAGTTCTCGGCAGCGAACTGCATCGAAGACTCCAGTCTAGTGTTTGATTTTTCTGTTTCCCTTTTGAGGTTTAGTTGGTGTTATTAAACGTCATATGTGGAAATGTTAATATGTTCCATAAAATTAGAGAAAAAATGTACGGTGAAATAGATGGAAACAGGACTATTTCTGAATGTGACCTTTTTTCAAACTCGTTATGGTTGTTATGAGGTTGTCGGGAAGGGCAAAAATAGAACATTCTCATACCTCAAGACATGTTCACGATATGCAGTATACATCATAGTATTTTGTGGTTTGATAAAGTAGAAGGGACAGAAGACAGAAAGGGCTTACTTGAAGTAAGCAGTTGGTCAGTGTTTTTTTTAAGTGCTAGCAATATTTAGGATATATATATAATTTGTTTTTGTTTTTTTAATATTTTTTACTATAAATACATTTTTAAATATTTTTAAATATGTGTGTGTGTATGTATGTATGTGTGACTGTTTATTTCATATAGTCACATTGCACACCCCTGGTGTGATACTGGTGTGATTTTTTTATTTTTTATTTATTTTTTTTATTTATTTATTTATTTTTTAGGATGAGCTGTGCAGCTTGTAGTAGAACTAAGCTGCTTTGCCTTTACCTTGTAATATCCCAACTTGAGTGAGTACAAATGAACCAGTATTAGAGCTTATTATTTATTTTTTTATCATACCAGAAATCAAGATTAACCATGGCCAATATAGTTTTTGTTCATGTTTTCTTCTGTTGAGAAAAGGCCGTGAAGCATGCTAAACAGCCCACTAAATCAGACATCACTGGCAACGCATATCATGGAAGCAGCATTACAGGAAGTTCACATGAGGGTTGTGAATGAAAGCATATGATATTTTTGCTGTTGCAAAACACTGGAAGGAGGAGTTAAAGAGAAGGACGTGGAGATGGTTAAATGTATCGTTCAAGATGTTGAAAACAAATGTATTTTTTTTTTTAACCTATTCTGTGCAGAACAGTGCTTTACTTCTCTCACTCTTGTTGGGTCGGCTGAGAGATGTCCACTCCGGACCCCCCCATGGGAGGGACCCCTCGGCCCGGCCCTTCTCCAGGCCCTGGGCCCTCTCCAGGGGCCTTGCTAGGTCCTAGTCCTGGGCCTTCACCTGGCTCCGCTCATGGAATGATGGGCCCCAGCCCGGGGCCACCATCTGCAGGGCACCCCCTACCTCCTCAGGGACCCTCCGGCTACCCTCAGGACAACATGCATCAGATGCACAAGGTGAGTGTATACTAATATGATGTAGGCAAGAAATACACAGTCTGGTTCGTGGCAGTTGTTTCAAGCATGGAAGATACCATAAACTAGTGTATTCATTTGACATCACATTTGACATCCACCACTAGTAAATATGTAGGTGAGACTTTGTGGTGTCATTTAACATTAGGATTGCATGATATGGATGAAATATTACATGACATAGCAAATTATGATTGTATCACTACATATTACAATTGCTGTATGCCTTGCAGTGTTTTTAATAATGATGTGGCAGTTAAAGATTGCCTGCATTATTTTAAACAAAATGATTTACATCTGTTATTTGGTGTGATTGCACTAATTCACCTAAACTTTGACAAAACATCTGTGAGTGGTCGGGATGCTCACAACACAAACATTGTTTGATCTCACTTAACGAGCAATGTATGGTGTTTAACAGGAGAGAATTACTTTAAGGAATTTTTTTAAACTATTTTGTTTTAGTTGGTTCTCACAGTACATTGCTAAACAAACATTAAACTGATATCCTGCCCTTCCTTCCTATAGCCAATGGAGGGCATGCATGAGAAGGGCATGCCAGACGACCCTCGCTATGGTCAGATGAAGGGCATGGGTATGAGACAGCCTGCTCACAGTGGCATGGGGCCACCGCCCAGCCCCATGGATCAACATTCCCAAGGTATATACTTGGCATAGCATGAGTAGCACTAATAAACACTTTAAAAATAAGCTAATGCAATTTTCTCACCTACCAGGCCCAGTGGCTATTTTTCTTTTGCACATTATAATGGAGAAGGTATTCAATGGGGACTGTGACACAAATTCATAATAATTACTGTTTAATAATTACTAATTAAAATATCTCCATATACGAAAAAATCAAATGATAAAATTAACAGGTGAGAGAACCTCAACATGAGGTATCTTATTCTTGCAGTGGCTGTTCTAAAACCTTTTGTGAAACAGGCAGTTTGAATATGCTCACCAAGTACACTCAATTAGCTTTTCTCCATCCAGACACCTTTGATGGATGTACAGTCAACATTGTATTGCTGACGAGTATTCTTTAGCTTATTGCCATTTGAGCCTGCATTTAAAGGATAGCTTCAACATGATTATCTTCAGAATTTGCCTTTACGCTCCTAGGGCTGTTCCTGAAGATGTGGGTCTCAAATTAGTTGTATGGGATTTTACACACACACACACACACACACACACACACAAACACAAACACACACACACACACACACACACCTTCATATATATACATACATACATACATACATACATACGAAAATACACAAAGCTTATATGTTAGCACCAAGCTAACATGCGTTTCACAGTACAACAACAATATAATATAACAACAACAACTGTGAGACAGTTTGATGCAATGTGGTGTGTTGTTTTGTTGCATCCCTGTTTACAAGCCAAGTAATATTCTTTATAAGGGACAGAGATGTGAAACTGCTAGACTGTACTGTAGGTGTCTGTTTGCAGTGCTCACATAGTATGTCATGGTGTATATGATTTCAAGGGTTTTTCTTTTCTATCTTAAATGTCTTCTTCCAAGGCCAGTTTTTTTGGATAATAATATGCCTGTAGTTACAGTGCAAAGATTAGCAGGAAAGGTTAACATAATGTGAAGGTTGTTGAGTGTCATGGTTGTAAGAATCAAGCAATACTTTTTATCTCAATGTGTGGTGGGTCTCCCACTCTTGCCTCCTGCAAGTTCTTTAGCAGATTACTGTGTGTGTGTGTGTGTGTGTCTGTGTCTCCAGGCTCTTCAGATTAGTTTCTCTCTTTATTCACCTCTTCTGTCTACTCTCTGCAGGTTACCCCTCTCCTCTTGGTGGTTCTGAACATGCTCCTAGCCCTGTGCCAGCTAATGGCCCACCCTCAGGCCCTATGATGCCTTCAGGCCCTGGTGGTGTCCCCATGGAAGGCAGTGATCCTCAGACCATGGGCCAGCAGAACCGCGGAGGAGGTCCTCCTTCCGGGCCAGGCTCCGGGCCCAGTGGAGGACCTTCAGGTGCTGGTGGACCAGGTGGTGCTGGAGGACCCACGCCCTTCAACCAGAACCAGCTTCACCAACTCCGTGCACAGATTATGGCCTATAAGATGCTGGCTCGTGGGCAGCCCCTGCCTGACCACCTGCAGATGGCAGTGCAAGGTAAACGGCCCATGCCAGGCATGCAGCAGGGAATGCCCAACATGCCACCAGCATCAGGGCCTGGAGCTGGCCCCCCTGGACCTGGAGGACCTGGAGGCCCTGGACCAGCAGGCCCAAACTACAACAGACCACCACATGGTAAGGATGTGCGGTAGTGTTACTGATCTTTTTATTTCCCTAACTTCCGTTAACATTATTGCGTTACGCATACTGCATGAAGGTAGGATATTTGCACTTTAGTGTTACTTGCTGGTTGAAGATGATATTGGGTTTGTATTTTGTCAGCATGCATGAAGGCGCTAGGCCAGTAGTCACAAACCCTTATCCTGAAAATCTGTTTTCCCTTGGAGTGTAGTTCTAACTGCCATATATCTGACATATACCGACCCATACCGACCCCTGCCCCAGCTAATGAACTATATCACTGTTTAGACTTTGTTAGACAAAGGAGGAGTGGCATGCTAGATGCTAGTTGTAACTAATGTCTGCAGGTAAGTACAGGGTGAGTCAAAAGTCACAGGATGCCATTTTATTTTTTATGCTGTCACAAGCCTCCACGATGTAGTGCTGAAATTGGTGTTTGTTGCAGATTTTCTCAGCATACACAATTTGTTAGAGATGACCCCAGAGATAAAAGTTGATAATAAAATAAAACCTGTCCTATGACTTTTTACTCACACTGTAGATCTCCAGGAGGAGGGTGAGTGACGACTGCGCTAGACCCAAACAGATTAATAAACCTAGACAAACCTGACCTTTATAAATGCACATGCCGCTCCAAATGGGTTGTTAGATTTTCAAGTTTGAATGGACCTGTAAAAATGTTGGAATGTAACAAAGAAGAATGGACTGTGTAGTTGGAGCCGGTGGGGTTAATCATCTGACCACCCCTTACAGGAATGGTAGGACCAAACATGCCTCCTCCAGGCCCCTCAGGAGTCCCCCCAGGCATGCAGGGACAGCCCCCCAATGGACCACCTAAATCATGGCCTGAAGGTGAGACCGTAAGCTGCTGTATGTTGGAAGCAAACAATTTATAAAATAGCTTTTGCTTATACCCAGTATGTTGTGCCATCTTATGGATCCTCATGAATTTCACTTTTAATAACCCTCATTTTCCATGTGTAGTTATTGTGGAATCAAAACTGAATATTTTGGCTCATGTTGTTCACAAACATTTCAGTAAACTGTGCAGGCACTTGTTTTTGCTAAGTGATTCTAACTCTAACCCTATTGGCACTAGTATGCTAATGTCCTGTTTGGTATTTTTATTTATTTATTTTTTTAAGGACCCATGGTTAATGCTGCTGCTCCAGCCAGTGCTCCTCAGAAGTTAATCCCTCCCCAGCCTACAGGTCGGCCCTCCCCTGCCCCACCCTCCGTACCCCCTGCTGCTTCCCCTGTCATGCCACCTCAAACCCAGTCTCCTGGTCAACCGGCCCAGCCTCCGCCCATGATGCTGCATCCAAAACAGAACCGCATTACGCCCATTCAGAAGCCCCGTGGCCTTGACCCTGTAGAGATTCTACAGGAGAGAGAGTATAGGTAAGGGATGGGGAGAGCAACTGCAGTTGTATGTGAGAGAGAGAGAGCGAAATGCCACTGTCAACTTTTTATTTTTTAGTATTGACCAGTACTCTTTTCGATGCTGTCCTTTGTTAGACTGCAAGCGCGTATAGCTCATCGCATCCAGGAGCTGGAAAACCTGCCAGGTTCACTGGCAGGAGACCTGAAGACCAAAGCTACGATTGAACTGAAGGCACTGAGACTTCTCAACTTCCAGAGACAGGTAGGATATTATACTTCAGTCACAAGTCCTTCTGTGACTTCAAGAAATGAAAAATACTTTTTCTGTGTGTTCCATGGTAACTCACTCTAAACTGTAAACATGTAATGTTTACATAATATTGTCAGTTTATTACAGATGTTATGTAAATGTTTATGGTAATTTTCACTTATAGCTACGTCAGGAGGTGGTAGTGTGCATGCGGCGTGACACAGCCCTGGAGACAGCACTCAATGCCAAGGCCTACAAACGCAGCAAGCGACAGTCTCTGCGTGAGGCTCGCATTACTGAGAAACTGGAAAAGCAGCAGAAGATTGAACAGGAGCGCAAGCGTCGTCAGAAACATCAGGTACTGATGAAGTGGTCACTGACCGGTGCTAAAGATTGGGTTGTTTCAGTAATTTTGTTTGTTTTTTTTTGTTTTTTTTAGTTTTTTAGTTGTTCATTTATTTTTTAAACATGTATTATCTTGTCCAATGTTATATTTACACACGTAATTTTGGATACATATGTATTTATGTAAATCTGTATTTTCAGGAGAAACTAAAACATCAGTTTTTTTGTTTTTTGTACTCCAGGAATATTTAAACAGTATCCTCCAGCATGCTAAGGACTTTAAGGAGTACCATCGCTCCATCACAGGAAAGATGCAGAAACTGACCAAAGCTGTGGCCACCTACCACGCCAACACAGAGCGGGAGCAGAAGAAGGAGAATGAGCGCATTGAGAAGGAGAGAATGAGGAGGCTGATGGTGAGGAAACATGCACACAAAAACAATGCCCATATGCAGTCACAAAACGAGACACTCCTACACTGAATTGTGTACACTTCTAAGTAGCAATTATTGTGTTTCTTATAGGCAGAAGATGAAGAGGGTTACAGGAAGCTGATTGATCAGAAGAAGGACAAGCGTTTGGCCTACTTGCTGCAGCAGACGGACGAGTATGTGGCCAACCTCACTGAACTCGTGCGTGCCCACAAGGCTGCACAAGCGCTCAAGGAGAAAAAGAAAAAGAAGAAAAAGAAGGTAGCACTAATTTGTGACGGAGTTGATTGGTTGGTTAATTAGATTCTGGATTTTGTTTTTCCTTTTGGTTGATGTTTCATTTTTCTTTGCATAGAAGACTGAGAATGGTGAGGGTGGAGCTGCTGCTTTGGGTCCAGATGGAGAGGTAAAACTTAAACCACATGTACACCATCCCTGAAATATATGGGTATATTAAAAAAACCAAAAAGGTCCAGTACTTTGCTCTGGGTGGATGAAGTTTGTAAATCTGCTTTATTTTCATTTACTAAATGTGCTAAAATTAGTGCTAAAGCTTGAAGCCATTCTAACATCTGTTTTTTCTTGCGTGGTAGCCTCTGGATGAGACCAGTCAGATGAGTGACCTTCCAGTTAAAGTGATTCATGTGGACAGTGGCAAGATCCTTACTGGTGTGGACGCTCCCAAAGCAGGCCAGCTAGAGGCTTGGCTAGAGATGAACCCTGGGTGTGTGTGGAGGGGGTGACAAGGGAGAGATGTCGCTTAAGTTCTCTTCCACATTGCAAGCATAGACATTAGTTTAAATATTGTTACATCAGTATTTTGTTTACTGTCCTGGTAAAGGTCAGAAAATGAAGTGCTGTCCTTAGGAATCATGTTTACTCCTGTTTTTAATCTACCTAACTTGAACTTGTGCCAAGTACAGTGCACAGTTGCCCTGTTAAATGACATGAAATTGAAAAAAAAAAATATATACATACACACACACACACACACACACACACACACACAAAAAGAATTTTTTTTTGGGTGAAATAATTTAACACATCCTCTACGGAGAACACATTTGTATACATATTAATGCACCATTACTGTTTATTTGTTGAATGTAACATTCTGAAGAAAAAAATAAAAATTTGCCATTATAAAACTATTCCTCCAATATATTACACTCTTTATGCACTAAAATTAGTAGGAAAATGTCATATTTAAGTTTGTTCCCTATAGAGGGTGTTAATATATTTTTACTTACAAAGTCAACAGAATATATAATTCGGTGGTGTAATTTGGGGAGACTTTCTGTATGACTGTGTATAAATGTTTCATTATTTTCTTTCGAAGTGTACGGTATGTCGTTTTTAAAGATATTTGAAATTGTTTTTCTGTAGGTATGAAGTAGCTCCTCGTTCTGATAGTGAAGACAGTGGCTCAGAGGACGAAGAGGTACTTTCATCCTGTTTCTCTCACTCCTACGGTTTCTCTAGGGAATGTGTGAAGAGAAAACCACACGGTGGCAAACTGTCCGAGAATCTGTTCTGCAACAGTTTTCTTTGTCTATCTTAGAATATTGGAAACAAAGCTGTTGGAAAAGTAGACCATTTATCAGAATGAGCCATGTCTACCCTTGTGTTAGCATGCTGCTTGATATAGACTGCAGAGCACACATTTATAATAGATCTTATTTCCACCTCTTTTTCTGCAGGAGGACGAGGAGGAGGAACAGCAGCCTGCTCAGACACCTTCTGCATCAGAAGAGAAGAAGAAAATTCCAGACCCTGACAGCGAGGATGTGTCTGAAGTGGATGCCCGCCATATTATTGAGTTAGTATCATCTACACACTCTCTCTCTGTGTCTCTCTCTGTGTCTCTCTCTGTGTCTCTCTCTGTGTCTCTCTCTGTGTCTCTCTCTGTGTCTCTCTCTGTGTCTCTCTCTGTGTCTCTCTCTGTGTCTCTCTCTGTGTCTCTCTCTGTGTCTGTCTCTCTGTCTCTTGTCGGTGGGTGGGTGTGTCCCTTTCAGTCATTAGCTACTACCTTTGGCCCCTCTTTATTTGGATAGTCCTCTATAGATGATGTACTGATGCTAAATTATTATGTGAACATCAGTCTTATGATATTAGTAGAATTAGAGTGGAGGTTGAGTTTGGTTGAGGTGAAGGTTGCCATTACAGATGGTAGGTGATGGATATTAAGTCAGTTCAAGATGACAGTTTAAAAGGGTGCTATACACAAAAAATGGAACCATTGTTTCATTGGTTGTGAACATGTCCTCTAAACTTCTCCAGTGGTGCCACAGTGGTCCCTAAAATGAGTTTTTGCTTCCTTTTAAAAACTAGGAAACCCCTTTGAGATGTTTTTTGAGGCTGGAGAAACTTCTGAAAAACTACAAGTACTTTGCCTATGTAAGCAATTAGGCTTTCTTTATTGCAGAGGCTGGGAGGGATGTCCAGTGGTTGTATAATGTATACAGGGTATTGTAGCGAGTAACCATTGATGAAAGCAAATATAGATAAATGAAGTATACAAAATTGTGCATAACACACCAATAGCAAATAATGCTACTTTTAGGGGCAGAATGCAAAGCACCAGATCCAAATCCACATAAAGGTACTTTTTGCCTTGAAGTTCAGTGCTGTTGATGCTGCTGATAACTCTACACCAGAGCTGCCCAACTCCTCCAGTCTTTGAGGGCCAGAGTCCAGCACAGTTTAGGGACCTTTTGCTGCTCTAACTCATTCATCTAATTAACTGATGAGTTGAATGATTTTGTGTCATATTTGTGGGCTAGCGTCACCTAAACAATTGAATTGGATTGAGATTCTACCTGTTCATCTGTCACATCTTTTGCAGGCATGCTAAGCAGGATGTTGATGATGAGTACGGCAGTGCGGCATTTGCTGTGGGCCTGCAGTCTTACTACTCCGTGGCTCATGCAGTCACTGAGAAAGTGGAGAAACAGTCCTCTCTCATGGTCAATGGAACACTCAAACAGTACCAGGTATATTACGTACACAGTAAATGGACCATAAGCTGTTCTATTGTACTAGATATAGTACTGAATTGTTACTCCTCCTGCTCTCTTTGACAGATTAAGGGTCTGGAGTGGCTGGTCTCTCTGTACAACAATAATCTGAATGGCATTCTAGCTGATGAGATGGGCTTGGGGAAGACCATCCAGACTATTGCACTCATTACTTACCTCATGGAGCTCAAACGGATTAATGGACCCTTCCTTATCATCGTACCCCTCTCGTAGGTCTTTTGTTTCTTGTGCGTCATGTGCCTAAGTGTCTATTTACAGGCACCTTGTAAAGCAGGAAGTAAATTGTTGAGCCAAAAGGGGTATGCAGTGCTGTAAGCTGGAGAGCTATGAAAAGCAAGTTCCCACTGTATTTTTGTTGTTGTAGGGCTGGGCAATATGGTGAAAAATGTCATGATACTTGGACGTTTTCACAATATGATGCATATTATAATCTTTTAACACACACAATGCATTAATAGTGCCGCAATTTAAATACCACCATTCAAAAATCCATGTATACTGATGTGCATTCAACTTCTCTCATACAGTACTGAGCTAGTTTTAAATGAGCAGGACTAAATATGCTGTCTTTATATTGAAAAATGAAATTAAACTGTGTTCTTTGAAGCCACACTATGTAATTTAATAATGTATAACATTGGTTAGCTTGAGACACCTTTCCCCAAGCGGGTGATTCTGATGATTGCCTGTTGAAATTGTATTCAAACAGAGCTCAATTAAAACTTGGTTAACTTTCAAGGATGCAAGAAAATTGTCTACTATTGCCGTCAAATCACAAGTTGATTTTTACATTTGAGGCCTAAAATGAATCCAGATCTTCTTTTTGAGCCTGTGCACGTGATGTTAATGTTATGGTTTTATCTTTTTTATTATTATTATTATTATTATTATTATTATTATTATTATTATTATTATTATTATTATTTTCCAAATAACATGTTTAATCGTGTGCTTTTAAACTTTGGTCTGCTGTTTTGTTAGTTTATATTAAACCCATGGTACAGCAGAAAACACTCCTGAACAGTCATCAGTTTAAGCTAACAGCGTGTTCTGTCTACAGGACTCTGTCAAACTGGGTGTTGGAGTTTGATAAGTGGGCTCCATCTGTGGTAAAAGTATCCTACAAGGTAATTAAAGCTGTTTTGTCTTTTTTCCAAATGAATGAAGCTGAAGTAATTTGTAATAAAAGAAGCATTCATGCAAATCTGAAGTTCTGTTGACATTGTCTGTCTCAGCCTGATTCCTGATGGTTACGGTCAGTGACTGTTTCTTTTTTGCTTTCTCTCAGGGGTCTCCTGCTGCCCGGCGCTCTTTTGTCCCTATTCTACGCAGTGGCAAATTCAACGTGCTCCTCACTACTTATGAGTA